>NC_138376.1:101030651-101070409 GCF_054177405.1 Leptonychotes weddellii | reverse complement strand
GATCCCGGGACTCCAGGATCATGACCTGAGCCGAAGGCAGTCGCTTAACCAACTGAGCCACCCAGGCGCCCCCACAGAAGTACTTCTTAATAGCTGGCTCAAAAATGGAAGAAGATTGTCAAATTCAGGTGAGAAAGCATTAGAAATCAGACACACACACACACACACACACACACACTCTAAATCATGCCATGGCTAAGATGTCCTGAACAGAATTTCGAAGCCCCTTCGGGCACTGCAACAGTATCTCCCATCCGCGAGCTGTCTTAAAATATAACTTGTCATTCCCCCCATCAAAAGCTGGAGTGCGTTTCCCCTCTCCTTACATCTGGCTTAACTGTGTGACCTATTTCTTTGTAAACTTTTAATTTAATTTAATTTTATTATTATCATTTTTTAAAGATTTTATTTATTTATTTATTTGACAGACAGAGTTAGCGAGAGCAGGAACACAAGCAGGGGGAGTGGGAGAGCGAGAAGCAGGCTTCCCGGTGAGCAGGGAGCCCGATGCCGGGCTCGATCCCAGGACCCTGGGATCATGACTTGAGCCGAAGGCAGGCGCTTAACGACTGAGCCACCCAGGCGCCCCCTAAACTTTTAATTTTAAAATAATTTTAATTTATAGAAGTCTTGCAAACATAATATAGTGAGTTCCCAAGTACCCTTCACCCAGCTTCCCATAATGTTAACATCTTAACTAGGGTACATCTCTCTGATACATTTTGATCAACAGGAGGCAGTGGTGGTGGGTAGCTTCTTAGACTGGGTTTGGAAGGCTCTTTCTTAGAGCCCAACTCCACGCAGGAAAAAGCTCAGGCAGCCACCTGAGACACACAGAGAACCACAGACCCCCGCCAACAGTCTCAACTGAGCCCCCTGCTGGCATCCGGCGGCAACTGCCAGCAATGTGAGTAAGGCGATTTTGGTCCTTTTAGCGTCACAGCACCTCCGCTGACAACTCAGAACACAGGACAACCACTTGGTCAACTCCTCGGGTTGTGAGAAATAATAACACTGTTATTGCCTTAAGCCACTAAGTTTTGCCTGAACCTAAACATCAACTCTAACTAGCTTGACATTTGTACTGTATACTGTATACTAAATAAAATTAATCCAGACAAGCTCGGGGCCAAAAAAAAGTTCAGATAAGCAATATTCTCTCTCTCTAATTCAAGCCTGCTAGTCTCTTTTGTTATCAGCCTAAATATAAAGCAAATGTGTTTTTCAGTGATAACGCTCAGCTTTAGCATCAGAAGATTCAAAGATCAAGCTGGTGAGTGGAGAAAGGCTGATAAGGAGGAGCCTTTTAAATTCTGCTTTGAATGAAATCATGTACACATTTACCTAGTCAAAAATTACATTCAAATAAAGAATCTGCAGACATCTGAACTAATTTGGTTAGTCTCACATTTCCTCTAAGCTTAGTTGTAAAATTAGCAGTTATAAAAATGGCAAATAAGCAGGACCCATTATGAACCTACTCTCAATTATCTAGATGAGGAATCAGCAAACTTTTTCTGTCAAGAGCCAGGGTTTTCAGACCAAGAGACGAAAATCCAGAATATTTTATAGGGGGGACCTAGGTGGTACAGTCAGTTAAGTGTCTCACTCTTGGTTTCAGCTCAGGTCATGATCTCAGGGTCTTGAGATCAAGCCCCGTATCAGGCTCCGAGCTCAGAGAGGCGTCAGCTAAAGTTTCTCTCTGCCCTTCCCTGTGCTCGCTTGTGCACTCTCTCTCTCTCAAATAAATCAATCTTCTTTAAAAAAAAAAAATTTAATAAGAACTTAAATAACAAGAGGTATTTTTTATTGATGAAATTCAAAGAATTTTAGTAATAATTGAGTATACTTTTTTGTAACACAGGTCTACTAATGAGAAGAATAAAATTCTCTTTTGTGGATGTAATAATTTTCTTAATTAGGGTTCAAATGTAAAAACCATTCTTACCTTCCAGGTCATACAGAAACAGGTGGCAAGCCAGATTATAGGCATTCTATTGTTTGCCAACCTCTTGGTCTATTGGGAGAGGCAATTTTGCTGTGGGCAAAGTGGGCATTTCTGTACATTCTTGGTTGGTATGCCATGAATGCAGGGCTCTGACTGCTGTTTACGAGGCCATTCTCAGGATCCTGTTTGTAGGGGATGAAGTACATCACCCCCAGACTAAAAGTAGGCTTATTATAAAAGTGGTAGATTCCCCAAGAACAATGTGCCTCTTCTGTAATGTAACTCAGTGTGCCCATAGGCATCTCTCTGGGCTCTTCGTGTTGCCCCTGAGGGACCTGGGAGCATGGGAAACTGATGGAAACGAACGTGAAGATCTATCTACCACTTCTGCTGTGATTGATAATCTTCTTTCTCTCTGATCCAGGAATCTTGTGTCTTCTGCCATCATCCATGATAACTTGCAAACTTGTAAGTAGGAAAGGTCGCAGACCCACCACAGTTCTTGCTGTCCATCCACGAAACAAGAGCTAAGGTTATTATGGGACAATCAATGTCACATTGGATGAAGTTCAAATGCAGTGAAGAGATAGGCCTAAGGGCAATATGCCATATCTTGGTCATAAGGGAGAGCTGGGGAAGTGACATTTGGTGTGGGGTGAGGGCATAGATTGGATGAATCATCGCTGCCAATATTGTCTATAGCCCAGGTCACAGAAGTAGCAGAGCCCTAATGGTCAAAATTTTGCCAGTCTCAATTTAGTTTATCACTTTTAGTTGTGGTTTAGCCAAACATGTAAAATATCCTACTGGGGACCCCTGGGTGGTTCAGTCAGTTGAGCGTCAGACTTTTGATTTTGGCTCATGTCATGATCTCAGGGTCTGAGCTGGGCGTGCAGCCTGCTTAAGACTCTCTCTCACCCTGTCCCTCTGCCCCTCCCCCGCCCCTTGAGCACACTCTCTCAATTAATTAATTAATTAATTAAATATCCTACTGATAATCCTTAAGTAAGAGAATTCCAGAACAAAGAATTCTAAGTCAAATTCCAGAAAGAAATGCTAATTCAAGAATCAATTGCTGGGCACTGGCTCAGTCGGTTAAGCAGCTGCCTTCGGCTCGGGTTATGATCCCAGGGTCCTGGGATCGAGCCCCACATCGGGCTTCTTGCTCAGCGGGGAGCCTGCTTCTCCCTCTCCCACTCCCCTTGCTTGTGCTTGCTCTCCGCCCCCCCACCCAGGGCCAATTAAATAAGTAAAATCTTTAAAAAAAAAGAATCAGTTGCTAAGGGACACCTGGGTGGCTCAGTCGTTAAGCATCTGCCTTTGGCTCAGGTCATGATCTCAGGGTCCTGGGATCGAGCCCTGCATTGGGCTCCCTGCTCAGCGGGAAGCCTGCTTCTTCCTCTCCTCCCCACTTTCGCTCTCTGTCGCTATCTCTGTCTCTCTCTCTCTCTCAGATAAAGAAATAAAATCTTTAAAAAAAAGAATCAGTTGCTAAAAAAAAAAAAATCAGTTGTTCAACACTTAGTACACTAAGGGGTGAAGAGTTTCTTTTCTATCAGGAACCCGAATATTTCCTTCCTGGTACTTCTTCTACAGCATCTAATAGTAGATAAAAAATACGAGGGTTGTGACAGTTTCCTAGCATTGCCATAACAAAGTGCCACAAATTAGGTGGCTTAAAACAACAGAAATTGACTGTCCTGTAGTTCTGGAGGCTAAGAAGTCTAAAATCAAGGTACCAGCCAGGCCATGCTTACTGTGACCCAGGTAAGGGAGATGCTGACAGGCAGGTCCTCTTCCCTAGCGTCCAACCAGGCTGTTCTCACGGCTCCCCTCCTCCCTTTACTCTCTCTCTCTCTTTGGCCCACATTCTGGTGGGTTCACCCCAGCTACAACCCTCTTCCGTGGCCATCCTGCAGCAAAGAGTGGCCTCACAATGCAGTTCTGACCAGTAAGTGGAAGTGTGTTGAGTGGGGCATCTAGAAAACTTTGCTTATATCATAAAAAAAAAAAAAAAAAAAGACAGGCTCAGCTGACACATCCCATTTACCTTTCGTATAGATTTAGTGTGGATGGGGTAGACTAGTTGGCAAACTTAGCATAAAGAATTCCCACATAAACCCTAGTGCACTCTTTATGTGAATGCAAATTGATACAGCCACTATGGAAAACAGTATGGGGGGTCCTTGGCAGGTTAGAAATAATGAACATGAAGTACCTACCACAGTGCTTGGCACCACAATGCTTGTTGAGTAGGTTATTTCAGATGGGTTATTTTTTAAAAATCCTTTACTGTCTGACATTTCTCCAAAGAAGACATACAAATGGCCAACAGATACATGAAAAAATGCTCCACATCACTCGGCATCAGGGAAATCCAAATCAAAACCACAATGAGATATCATCTCACACCAGTCAGAATGGCTAAAATTAACAAGTCAGGAAATGACAGATGTTGGAGATGATGCAGAGAAAGGGGAACCCTCCTACACTGTTGCTGGGAATGCAAGCTGGTGCAGCCACTCTGGAAAACAGTATGGAGGTTCCTCAAAAAGTTGAAAATAGAGCTACCCTATGACCCAGCAATTGCACTACTGGGTATTTACCCCAAAGATACAAAGGTAGTGTGATCCGAAGGGGCACCTGCACCCCAGTGTTTATAGCAGCAATGTCCACAATAGCCAAACTATGGAAAGAACCCAGAAGTCCATTGACAGATGAATGGATAAAGAAGATGTGGTATTACTCAACCATCAAAAACAAAACAAAACAAAACAAAACACAAAATCTTGCCATTTGCAACGAGGTGGATGGAACTAGAGGGTATTATGCTAAGTGAAATAAGTCAAATGAAAAGACAATTATCATATGATCTCACTGATATGTGGAATTTAAAAAACAAAACAGAGGATCATCTGAGAAAAGAGGAAAAAATGAAACAAGAAGAAACCAGAGAGGGAGACAAACCGTAATTGACTCTTAATCTCAGGAAACAAACTGAGGGTTGCTGGAGGGGAGGGAGGGAGGGGGATGGGGTAACTGGGTGATGGACATTAGGGAGGGCATGTGATGTAATGAGCACTGACTATTATATAAGACTGATGAACCACTGACCTTTACCTCTGAAATCAATACTGCATTATATGCTAAGTAATTGAATTTCAATTAAAAAATAAAACAAAAAATAAAAAAATAAAAATTCCTTACCGTTTAACGATTAAGGTTGGATAGCCCAGCATATGAATACATTTAGTGTGAATAGTCCAGCAAGTTTAAGCCTATTAATCCTGAAGAATTGGCACAACACGGCAATAAGACAATGTTTCTCTTTGTGTGTGTTAATATGTATATATGTTTCTGTTTTACACTAGTGATTGGCATTGGAAATTCTGTGTTTCTTTCAATATGTAACTATAAATTGGGAGTTATTGAGTTAAAAGTTCATGTAACAAGTTAGCATAGGGAGCAACTCCGCTAGCAACTTTGAGAAACTTTAGGGAAACTGATCAGTGCCAAAGGACAGGGTAAAGAGGAGAGAGAACCTAGCAGTGCTTCTGGATGAGGGAATGAACGTCAGGACAACAATCTCTTTTGCATAGTGGGTTAGGGTAAGGCTGGTTGTGTTCAGCCTGCAAATCCCAGCTGATAAAAGAGTTTAAAATTTTGGGTGAGTTAGTGCCTTTCTTTTATAAGTTTTTCGGTGTAAATCTTTTTTTGCAAGAGAAAACAACATTGCATCTAGGAAAGAGGACACTGGCAGGAAACACGTGAGACTGTGACACCTGGAAATATCTGGAATCTTAGAAAAATCCTGCTTTTGATAGTTTGGCATGCTATTAATGAAGGAAACTAGTGATATTTACTTTAAGATGGGCTGGTTTTTGTGGGTATTTTTTGTTTTTTAAAGATTTTATTTATTTATTTGACACAGAGAGACAGCGAAAGAGGGAATACAAGCAAGGGGAGTGGGAGAGGGAGAAGCAGGCTTCCCGCTGAGCAGGGAGCCCAATGTGGGGCTCGATCCCAGGACCCTGGGATCACGACCTGAGCCGAAGGCAAACGCTTAACTACTGAGCCACCCAGGCGCCCCGAAAATGGGCTGTTTTTATTCTCATTTCAAGTGACAATTTAGAAAAGAAATACTATTTTGTATGCTATTATCCATTATGGCATAAGTT
Source organism: Leptonychotes weddellii (assembly GCF_054177405.1). Taxonomy (NCBI): domain Eukaryota; kingdom Metazoa; phylum Chordata; class Mammalia; order Carnivora; family Phocidae; genus Leptonychotes; species Leptonychotes weddellii. Next base: position 101,064,283 of record NC_138376.1, on the reverse strand, counting down.
TTTCTGGTTTATGAGTATTTTGTATTCTTTTACAAAAAAAATATTCTTTGGGAGGAAAAGACATATTCATTGAAAAGTGAATTCAACTATAGAAAACTACAAAGAAGAAAGCAAAAAGCATGCAAATTCCACCACCTAGAGAGATTATTACAGATATTATTTGATACCTATGATACTTCCAAGCATCTCCCTAGGAGTGTGTATATGCATGCATCTCTCTCTTCTCGAAGTGTGTGTGTGTATATAAATGTATACATTTATGGTATGGTATACATATACTTGTATGCTATGTGATGTGGGCATCTTTTTGTGTAAATAAATTTGGACGTACACCACCATTTAACCAAGAAACACACCTAGAAAACTTTGCATAACCTGAGCCGAAATCAAGAGTCAGATGCTTAACCAACTCAGCAACCCAGGTGCCCCCAAAACATTCTTCTTCTTTTTTTCTTAATCAAGATAAGTGTACTCTTAATCCCCTTTATCTATTTTACCCATCCTACCTACCTCCTACCCACCACCCCTCTGGCAACCACCGGTTTGTCCTCTGTATTTAGGAGTGGTTTTTTTTCTCTTTTTCTTTGTTTTATTTCTTAAATTCCACATATGAGTGAAATCATATAGTATTTGTCTTTCTCTAGCTGACTTATTTCACTTACAGTATATGCTCTAGGTCCATCCATGTTGTTGCAAATGACAAGATTTCATTCTTGTTTATGGCTTAGTAATATTCCATTGTATATAGGTATGTATGTGTGTATGTGGTATATACATACCACATCTTCTCTATCCATTCATCTATGGATGGATTCTTGAGTTGTTTCCATACCTTGGCTATTGTAAATAATGCTGCAGTAAACATAGGCATGCATATATCTTTTCAAAGTATTGTTTTCATTTTCTTTGGGTAAATACCCAGTAGTGGAATTGGAATTGAATCATATGGTAATTCTAATTTTAATTTTTTCAGGAAACTCCACACTGTTTTCCACAGTGGTTGAACCAGTTTGCATTCCCACGAATAGTGAACAAGGGTTCCTTTACCCTTCAAATAAATGCTTGAAACAATTTTTAAAAATTACTAATAGAAATTGTTTTAACACCTATATGTGTACACATAGAAATATATATTTGCTTGGCTATTTGGCTTTTTAAAATTTGTGCTTATTTATTTTTCAAAATATTTTTGTGTTTACATTCAAAAAGTACAAATCACCTCTGACTCTTGCAACAGCCACATGGTTTTCTTCCCTGAGGTAAAAAAAGTCATCATTTACTTGTGTAGCCTCCTAGAGATAGTTTACAAACAGTTGAGCAAATACACGTATTACAAAACCATATATTTATATAACATAAATTCATATAAATACCAAAACATATTATTGTCTTCTTTTATATAAATATTAGCACATTATATACACTGCTCTGTACCTATTTTTTTTTTCAGTTAAACTACATATCTGGTATATCATTTAAAGTCTTCGTGTAAAGAGCTCTCCCATTTTTTTAAATTTCCGTAGTATTCCATTGTATAGATATCCCATCATTTATTTAACTAGTCCCCTATACATAGACATACAAATTGTATCCAATCATTTACTACTGCAAACAATACTGAAAGGAATAAACTTGTGAAAATATAAGTTTACATGAGTGGGAATATGCAAATATTTTTCACGTGTTCCAATTTTATTTTAACTGCCTCTTTAATTTCTGGCAAAACAAAATATCCCAGGCTCATTTTTTGGACTTCTCTGTCCAATCATGAACTCAATCATTCTCTAAGGATATTTGCTTCCTTTTTGTGAGGAAAAGATTTAGAAATCAATATTTGGACAGAGTCACACATTAACTATAAGGACACAGGTAGGATAAAAGACAAAGGTTGAAAAAGTTATATCATGAGGAAGCTGGCATAGTTATATTTATATCAGATAAGATAGACTTAAAGATAAAGACTATTACCAGAGATAAAGTAGGATATTTCATAATTATAAATGGATCAATTTGTTAGAAGCACATAACAATCCCAATTATGTATGTATCTAATAATGCTGCTTCAAAAGAAATGAAGCAAAAAAAAAAAAAAGGAATAAAGAAATGGACAGATCCAGTCATCAGAGTTTTTAGCATACATCTTTCAGTAACTGATAGGACAGGTAGGCAAAAATCAGCTACAATACAGCAGTTTTGAATATTAAACAAGTTACCTGATGTCATAGAAAACTGCAATGAATAGCTACAAAATATATGTTATTTTCAAGTTCACAACATACATATACCAATGCAGACCATGGATAGGATCATTAAGAGAAATTAAAATTTTAAAAGTATGTTTTCTGACCAAAATAAACCTATACATGAGTAAGAAAAAAAAAAAAAAAGCCAAGAAAATCTCCAAACACTCCTTATTTGGTTGGTAACACATTTTTAAATAATTTGAGGGTGAAAAACAAAATAATAATGAAATTTAGAAAATGTTTTTGACAGAATAATAATGAAAATATAGCATAACAAAGTTTTTGAGATGTAGCTACAACAGTGTTTAAAGGGAAATTTATAGTAATAAATATATATAAATTAGGGGGGGAAGAGTTAATACCAATCATGTAGACTTCCATCCTCAGAATCTAGAAAAGGAAGAATAAATTAAAACTAAAGAGAGCAAAACTTACCTTTCTATAAAGATCTCCTAGCACCACTCTAATCTTTTCAGTTCTTAAAAATGAATGCTATAGGTCCCGTCTTTGATTTGTCTGTGTCCTGTGTCCCAATGGCCATAGTTATGATTCAGTGAGAAACAGTTTCATTATCCAACCTGCATTTTTTGGACTCAGTTTCCTTTCAATTATGCTTGTAAATTAGCCAGTTATTATTTTTTTTTTTACCACCTGGCCCCTAACCCCATAGGCAATACCACGTACATTAGGTTTTTGTAAAGGCAGCAACCCACTTTTAGTACCACTGTCTATATTAGTCAATATTTGCTACATTGTAGACAGACTCAGAATTTCAGGGGCTTTCAACAATGAACATTTATTTTCATCCTCAGGGGTCTGCACGTTGCAGTGGTTGGGCTGATCTAGGCCGGGCTCTGTGGTACCAAGCCCAGCTCCAGGTCTTAGGGTCTACTTTATTTTTGTGACAAGTGTCTTCTGGGTATCGGCAACCTGGGGCAGATCAAAGGAACACCTCTGAAGACTTTGCTTGAGTCACGTACATTAATATTCCAATGGCCAAAGCAGGTCACATAGTCAAGTCCAATGGCAACGAGGTAGGGAAGTGCACTCTACCACTATGACACAGTGTGGACATGTATCTGGGATGGAGGAAAGTACTAGAAACAGTTATGTAATCTATCCAAAAGCAAAGGAGACATCAATTTAAATAAAAATATACTAAGTGCCTTTTCACTGAAATCAGAAATAAGACTGTGATCACTGATAGCAATATTAACAAATGCAGCATCATAAAACAAATTTAAAGAATGTACTACTGCATTACCTGAGTAAAAACCATGTCGAAAATTAGTTGAATCAGACAAATTCACATTCCATGGAAAAGGAGGCAAGACCACTATTAGAATTTTTTTTTTTTTTTTAAGTAGGCTCCATGCCCAGCAAGAAGCCCAACCCACGTGGGAATCAAACTCAGGACTCTGAGATCAAAAGCTGAGCTGAGATCAAGAGCTGGATGCTAAACTGACTGAGTTACCCAGGTACTCCAGAATTAGAATTTTTATACATGAAAATATGTCATATATATTACAATTTCAGGCACACCAGATCAGCAATCCTCCTTTCTCAAACATGATGTTTTAAGAAGAAAAAGGGGTTTATTCCCCCCAAAAAACTGCTTACTAAAATCTCATGGACCAGTTTGGAAAAATGCTCAGGATAGGTGTTTGTACAATGTACAATGATGAAATTCTAGGAAATAGAGGACAGCAGAGACCTTGATTTTTCTCAAATGGCCACACCTAGTTTGTCTTACTGTTAAAAATGATGTTATTTATTCATACAAATGAATCATCATTGTAGAGCTTCTGCTCTTCTCTGCCCATTTTCATTTCTTCCCAGTGTTAATTTCTATGTCTGAAAATTAGGCAATAAATCAAAAATAGCTAGAGGCCCTCCTACCAGGAACCCTTTTTGTTTTGAAACGATAGTGAACATTGACACCCCAGTCACTTATCTGCAATAGCATAAGGAGAAAACATATCCATTCCCCCATGCAACTTCCTCTGAATTGTTTCCCACAGAGACACAGCTCCTCCTGCCAAAGTACACCTATGAAACTCACATAACATTTATTCCTCCCCTCTGTTCAGCGCTCCTTCCAGACTCTTGAAAGCAAGAAACCTACCACAGCTAATCCCATTGTAAACACCTTTTTTCAAGCAAGCAGACTAAGAGGGCATCTGAGAATTGAAATCATCACCCTAAATCACGGGAATAGCTTTTCCTCTTGGGCCCCCTTAACTGAAATAGGTTATTTTCGAGAGCAGCACAAGACGTGTAAGACAAAGCAAAGAGAACTCTGTGTCTAGAGGGGGAAAAGGAGATTAATACGGAGGTAGAGCCAACCAATGAGATGTGAAAGGTAGGGCAGTCTTGCAACTTTATATAAATCCCCGGTAGATGAAGCAAATCTCTCTCCAGTCCCACATCATAGGACACAGCTGAGTGAGATCAAAACCAGCTGAATTTAGGGGAGGGTGATTTTGTGAAACTATCTCGCCTACGCCACACATCAGTTTTTGTGCTCTCTTCAGTGCATTTCACTGGAACTGAGGAAGACTTTATTCCTGTGGATATTTTATTTCTATTTAACTACAGTAGCCACTGAGAAGAGCTGGTAATGGTTTGCATGTCAGTGAGCTCACTCTGAATTCTTGGAGTCCTGACTTTCTACCATCTTATTTAGACAGAAAACCCAGTAGGAGAGACTTCTACTACATGCTTTTTTATCTGGAATCAAAATATACAGAAAAGCAAAATAAGTTGCCTAGGGAAAACAATGATAATTGATTATTTATAATGATGACCTCAAGGCACTAGTAGAGGACAGAAAATCCCTCTGATTCCTGAAAAATTTATTCGTGAGCAGTATAATTTTAATGTGAAGAATTTATTTATTATATTCAAATTCCTTGAAAATTGGTCATTCATTTATTCAGTCAACAAATACTTACTCAACATCTACCAATTCTTGTTTCAGTGAGGGGCGGTGAACATAATTGCTCAAAAAGTAGAATCAAGATTAAGATCTCTATAGGAGTTAACAGATAGAATAAGACACAACAGGAACTTGGTCCCTGGGCCAGACTGAAGCAGGTTGCAGACCTGCCTGCTTCTTTTCTTAGCACACTCATCCTCAAGCGTGTTGAATGATTTCTTACCTCAGTTGTTCATCTTGTTCCATTTATCTTGAATGAGTTCTTAATTATCGATCCTGATAAAATCCAAACTTGCCTTGAATATGCACCTCACTTAGAAAAGATACTCATTTTATATTTGTTGAATTGAGAATATAAGAACATAAAATATTTTTCATGCACATTTATTTAAGAAAATTCAAGAAATCATTAATGTTTCCCACTCTGAGTTCATCTCAAGAGATAGCCAACTCATCAGTGAATAAAGTGCGGAGATTTTCTTATAAATGATTTCATCAAGTAGAATGATCTTTCAAGTCATTTTACCAAATAGAATGACCCTTTCAAAGTCATGCCCAGATTGTCAGACACTGCCATGCAATATATCTAGAATTTAATCAGATGTTGTTTTAATAAGCTAAGTGTTCATAAAATACAGGAAGCATTTGAGAATGCACATCAAATTCAAAGATCTTTTGATGGAAAAGATCTTTAAATATTTTAAGAGCTTTGTGGCAGTTTTAAAAGGTGGCCACATGTTTGTTAACGCTTTTGCCATAGAAAGGAAGGACTATGTCCCTTCCTCTGGAATATGGATGGCACTTGTGACTTTTCACCCAATCAAGTCTAGTGACAGTGAACCCTATGTGACTTCCAAGGTTAGATCACAAAAGATCACACAGTTTCCACTTTGGTTACAGAGACACTTGCACTGGTCTGACTACCCTAAAGTCACATTGCTAGAGAAGCCTCATGTAGACACTCCAACGGACAGTCCCCGCTAAGCCCAGCATTCCAGCCATTCTCCCCACAAGTGTGAGACCTGTGAATGAAACCACCTTGAACCTTTGGGCCATTTTATTCTATTTCATAGTTTTCTAGGTCAGGAATGCTACAGGGTGCAGAGGGATGATCCTTCTGTTCCACGTGGTATTAATGAAGGTAACTTGGTGGCACAGAAGAATGAACCAGCTGATTCCTGCCCAAATTCCTGGCTCACAAAATTGTGAGATAGAGTAAGATGGGTTTTTTTTAAGGTACTGAGTTTTAGAGTAATTTATTATGTAGAAATATGTAGCTAGAACAAGACCTTTCTGTCAGCACCCCTGGAAGAACAAAAATGAGAATTATTTACGCAGCTGCTGAATACCAGTCTCATACTCTGTAAGCAGATACAAGAATCGAGTAACATATTGCCGAAGCATAAGAACATGGAGCACGAGAGCTGTCAGACCATCCTATCTGAAGGTCGTAATAGGTCAAAACATGTCCCAGCAATGCTATCAATAAGAATCCAGTGTTCCCGCTGAAATCTTCCACTTCTTAAGAATTTCAAATGACAGAGAAAATATGCTTCAAATTTGACTGCAACGGTATAATTATTTCCTTGATAGTTAAGCATTTTTTAATTCTATAAAGATTTAGAATTAAATATAGAAATGCATGTCATCAAAACCACAGGATTAATATTTGTGTTAATAAACCTGTGCATTCTTAATATTTTCATACTCATTATGTTTATAAGAATTTGACCAATTAGAGTAACAGATCAGCCTTATAATTCCAATTTAAAATTTATAATTGAGTACTAATTTGAACTTGTGATTTCAAAATGAAATCTTATTAATTTTATGTACAGTTTCAGTACCTTGAAGAAAGCCCAAGTTTCTTCAATATTATAAGTTTAATTTTTTACGTATTTTTGGAGTACTTCGGAGGGTTTCTTTTAGTTAAGTCACATACCTTATACACAAATGAATTTAAAATATCTGGAAACATCTCACTAAGTTTTCAAAATGGGACAAACATTATTTAAAGTCAGTATACTTCCTAATTTAAACTCTCTACAGGGCGCCTGGGTGGCTCAGTTGGTTAAGCGACTGCCTTCGGCTCAGGTCATGATCCTGGAGTCCCGGGATCGAGTCCCGCATCAGGCTCCCTGCTCGGCAGGGAGCCTGCTTCTCCCTCTGACCCTCCCCCCTCTCATGTGCTCTCTGTCTCTCTCATTCTCTCTGTCTCAAATAAATAAATAAAATCTTTAAAAAATAAATAAATAAATAAAAATAAACTCCCTACAAAAGAGCTTCCTCTTGCCATCAATTTGCTGAGAGCTATTTTTACTCTTTCTCCCCTGGGGATTTAACGAAGCTGTCCAAGAAGTATGACTGGTCACCACCAGGGGCAAGAAAGAAAAGGAAATTCTTCCTGAACAGGGATGAAGAGTCTGTTAATTATCAGCAACAGAGATCAGCTCAGCAGTTTCCGCACAAAAGAAAACTCCGCCTTGAAAACCACCCATCACTGGTCCCTGCTCTGAGTCACACTCCGCTGCAGGCAGCTAAATGAGGGAGCACCTTTAACTGAGGGAGACTGAAAACAACACTCAGGGAGATTACCTGAAGTGAGTAAGGAACCCAGTTTATTTATTTTTTAATATTTTATTTATTTATTTGACAGAGAGAGACACAGCAAGAGAGGGAATACAAGCAGGGGGAGTGGCAGAGGGAGAAGCAGGCTTCCCGTGGAGCAGGGAGCCTGATGTGGGGCTCGATCCCAGGACTCCGGGATCACGACCCCAGCTGAAGGCAGATGCTTAAAGGACTGAGCCACCCAGGTGCTCCGAGGAACCCAGTTTAAATGACAATAACAACATAAACCTTTGTTCCCGGAATGTAGAGGTCCTATCCATTCTGCCTCTAGACCCCAAGAAGGAAAGGAATTAAATCTGTATGAAAAAATATGAAAAAGAAAATGTATTCTTAAAATCATCAGGTCTTGCTATTCGACCCAGCCTAGCCTTCCCATGTGCTTCTAGAAATGTGCACATATATTCTCATGGGCAACAGCCCCATCTCTGGCATTTTTCTAAGGCACAGCTCTTTCCTTATACCTTTCCTAGGTTCTTCCACCAGATTCCTCTGTACTTCAGCTCTCAGTGTTTTGCTCAAGTGAAGTTGTTCTAATGATACATTTAGATACACTTAGATTCTTTTTGGCTTAGGAAGCCAGAGATACCTGTTCAGATGCACTGGCCGTTGCTCCTTGTAAATGAAGAGACTCACGTTACCTGGGCAAAGTCGCTCAGAGCTTCCCCTCACCCAGCAGAGCAATAGATGACCTTCATCTCAACAGTCTTCTTTCTCCATGTGTTTCTTAAATATTAATTTCCTTAGAATTCTTTCGACTTTATACAAACCACCATCAGAGTGGTGGGCCTATAATATTGTCTGAGCGAGTCCCCTTCTGCTCCCGGGAGATCGCACAGACCCCAGTGCATGCCTATAGAACGGTTGGCCATCCTCTTACCCCAAACTAGAACCTTGGCCCCCGTTGACTGGCCCAGGGAAGCACCTAATCTCCAGCTGGGCTGTTAGAGTCAATCTCCAGGTTGCTTTCTAACTGGGATTGAGAAGAAAAGAAAAGAATTCTTGTTATGGGTTGAATTGTGTTGTGTAAGAGTGTGTTCACGAATTTCCTCAAACTTGTGAATTTTCCAGTTTTCCTTCTGTTACTGATTTCTAGTTTAAGTCCTTTGTGGTCAGAGAAGACACTTCGAATGATTTCAAATATTTGGATGAATACGAACATTTGTATTCTAACATATGGTCTATCCTGGAGGACGTTCCATGTGCACTTGAGAAAAATGTGTATTCTGCTGGTTTGGGGTGGAGTATATATGTCTGTCAGTTCTACTTTATTTATAGTGTTGTTCAAGGCCTCAGTTTCCTCACTGATCTTCTGTTTAGTTGTTCTGTTCATTATAGAAAGTAGGGTATGGAAATCGTCAACTATCATTGCAGACCCACCTATTTCTCCCTTGAATTCTGTCCATTTTTGCTTCATAGATTTTAGGGCTCTGTTGCCAAGTGTGTATATGCTCCTAATTGTTCTATCTGCTTAACGATGACACCTCTTTATCCATTCAGAAACCTAAAGGGACCATCACTTTTTCCTGAGGTGCTCAGGAAATCTAACAATAGATTGGGTAGTCCTCTGTTTTACAGTTTAATATTTAACATAATATTCGGGATATATTATGGCAACAATAGTTGCCACCACGCCAATGTCTAGAAACATTTGTATATAGTTCACTAGTTCACATAAAGGAATAGAAATTTTTTAAAACAGGAAAAAGAATGGCTAAGACAATGAAAAGGATTTCTAATCACATTAGAAATAAAATCAATTCGAAAACTCTTGCAGAACTTCCTCCTTTGTGAAAAATGCTACATGATGCAATTCTTATATATACATACACAAAAGATTCTTTGTAAGAGGCACAACTCCCAGTAAATGAATTTACTTATATAGATGCCTGTCACGATACTCTTCGTAATTTCTAATCCAAAAAAGTGATTTATATTCTATAAAATATAATCAAGTGTATTCTCTAGTTCTCTATCATGAAAAGGTAGTTTAATCTAGTTCAAGCGGCAGATATAAAACAGCTATGTTCTGTTCCTTTGCCATTTCTTTCTGGTGCTCTTCTGTGTAATTGATTCCAGAGCCCAGATGGGGGGCTGCTATTTCTCCAAAACTTTAAAGAATACGGAAGATTAGTTCCCTATGCTTTTGATGCCTGTCAGAAAAATTCAATAGGTTAGTTAAGAAGCCTGAATGAGTCAGAGAATCTCTGACTAAGAAACAACCAAAGTTAGAAGATATTATAGCAGCTTTTTTAAAAAAGCAAACATAGGGGAGCCTGGGTGGCTCAGTCAGTTAAGTGTCTGCTTTCGACTCAGGTCATGATCTCAGGGTCCTGGGATCGAGTCCCGCGTCAGGCTCCCTGCTCGGCGGGGAGCCTGCTTCTCCCTCTCCCTCTGCCATTCCCCCTGCTTGTGCTCTCTCTCTCTCTGTGTGTGTGTCAAATAAATAAATAAAATCTTTAAAAAATAAAATAAAAAAAGCAAATATAAAAATAAAAAGTCCTGTTTGATGTTTGATGGACTGTATTTTGGTGCTACAAATAGGTAGGAAAATCCCCAGGCTCACAAAGGGAATATAGGAGCCCTAAATATGCACTGCTTTGACTTGCTCTCCTTATGACATCCAACATCTGCTTGGTCCATAGTTCTTCCATTTGGAAATGCACCGTCCCCTCCTTGGAACAGTAAGGGAACAAGGGAGGGTCAGATAGAGTTAGTAGACTAATTCTCCCCTTGTCTATCATCACCTCTCCCAACCGCCCCCCCTCACACCCACGCACCATTTCTAATTAGCCCTCATTCATGAGAATGAGAGATTGTTCCAGAAATGGGGCTGGGCCCTGGGCCAGGGCTTCCATTACCAGATTTAGGGCTGGGCAGGGAAGTGGGAGTGGGCTGCTTTGGCAAAGTGGGTTGATCTGGGGAGGGCACAATCAGCTGAATCCTCCAGGGTTCCACTGAGCTATGGCTGACCTGCATTGCCAAAAAGCAGACTGATACAGGGGCACCTGGGTGGCTCAGTTGGTTAAGCGTCTGCTTTCAGCTCAGGTCATGATCTCTGGGTCTTGAGGGTCCTGGGATCAAGCCCCGCATCAGGCTTCCTGCTCAGCAGGGAGTCTGCTTCTCTCTCCCTCTGCCCCTCCCCACTGCTCATTCTCTCTCCCTCAAATCAATCAATCAATCTTAAAAAAAAAAAAAAGCAGATTGATGTAAAAGCAGAGAGAGTACCAGTAGAGATACTCTGAAGGGGAAGGGAAAAGGGGGACTGGCCAAGCCTATGTAGGCAACACCGACATTTACAGAACACTTTACAGTTTATGAATGTTTTTCATCTTCACTATGTCATTTATTTTTACGCAATTGAATTGTGTAAGAGATAGATAATATTATTATTCCCAAGTAATATAATTATCCCCATTTATTTTCATAAATGAAGAAATTGATGCTTGCCTAAGATCGCAGTTTTAGAAAGGATAGAGCTGTAACTTAGACCGACATCACTTCATGTCTCTTAAACTTGTGTTGTTTAGAGTATCAGCCCCAAATAGACCTGCTTAGTCAGCTGTGGATCAAAACACAAAGCAGTAATGTAAGTCTTTCGACATGGCTGGAGATGAGTTCATAATGGAGGTGGATGGTAAGAGATCTGGCTGGGCTCATAAGCTGTTAACAAGATTTTGTAATTTATCCTAAAGGCAATGGGAAGAACGTGTTTAAGTCTATGTTTCAAAACAGGGATCAGCAACTTATGGCTCATAGGTCAAATCTTGTCCACTGCCTGCTTTGTAATTAGTTTTATTGACTCATATCTATGCCCATTTACTTACATATTATCTATGGCTGATTTCATGCTACAGTGGTAGATTTGAATATTTGCAACAGACACCATAGAACTTTCGAAGCCTAAAATAATTACTATCTAGGGGTTCATTCAGTTAAGTGTCTGACTCTTGATTTTGGCTCAGGTCATGATCTCAGGTTCGTGAGATCAAGCCCCGGGTGGGGCTCTGTGCTGAGTGTGGGGCCTGCTTATGATTCTCTCTCTCCTTCTGCCCCTCCTGCCCCTGCTCACCCTCTTTCTCTCGCTAAAAAAAATAGTAATAATAAAACATAAAAATAAAATAATTACCCACTGGACCTTTCTAGAAAGTTTGCTGGCCTCTATTTTTTTTTTTTCTACCACATCAACTTTATTGCTTTAGATTCTATCAACCATATAAACTTTTTTCAATTTAATTAATTATTTTAATTAACATATAATGTATTATTTGTTTCAGGGTACAGGTCTGTGATTCATCAGTGTTGACCTCTATTTTAGAAAGCTCTCTCTGGCTGTGATGTTGATTAGAGGCAACCAGGATGAGAGGCAGCGAGCCCAGCCAGAAGTCTACCCTCAAAATCTTAGTAAGAGATAGCAAGAGTCTGAGGCTAGTTTTGGACAAGGGCAATGATTTAAAATATGCTGATGTGAAGACTTGAAAAGATTTGGAGACTCAATAGGCGAGTTGAGGAACTAGAAAGGTAAGACATGATCCAACTACACTATTAGATTTTTTTAAAGATGGTAATTGAAGGGAAATCATATGGTATTTGTCTTTCTCTGTTTGACTTATTTCACTTAGCATTATACCCTCTGGGTCCATCATGTTGTCACAAATGGCAAGATCTTGGCCTTTTAATGGCTGCATTATAATGACATTCCATTTTATATATATATATATCATTCCATTTTATATATATATATATCACATCTTTATCCATTCATCTATCGATGGACACTTAAATTGCTTCCACAGCTTGGCTATTGTAAATAATGCTGCAGTAAACATAGGGGTGCATATTATCTTTTTGAATTAATGTTTTCATTTTCTTTGGGTAAATACCCAGTAGTAGAATTATTGAATCATATGGTATTTCTATTTTGAATTTTTTGAGGCCCTTCCATACTGTTTTCCACAGTGGTTGTACCAGTTTATAGTCCTACCAACAGTGCAGAAAGGTTGCCCTTTCTCTACATCCTAGCTAACACTTGGCATTTCTTGTCATTTTGACTTTAGCCATTCTGACAGGTGTAAGGTGATATCTCATCATGGTTCTGATTTGCACTTCCTTGAGGATGAGTAATATTGAGCATTGTTTCATGTACCTGTTGGTCATCTGTATGTCTTCTTTGGAAAAATGTCTATTTTCAGGTCCTCTGCTCATTTTTTTTAATGGAATTGTTTGGATTTTTTTGGTGTTGAGTAGTATAAGCTCATTAGATATTTTAAATATTAACCCCTTATTGGATATGTCATTTCAAAATATGTCTTCTTCTATTCAGTAGGTTGCCTTTTTGTTTTGTTGATAGTTTCTTTTGCTGTGCAAAAGCTTTTTATTTTGATGTAGTCCCAAAAGATTATTTTTGCTTTTGTTTCTCTTGCTGTAGGAGACATATCTAGAAAAATGTTGCTATGGCTGATGTCAAAGAAATTACTGCCTGTATTCTCTTAGGAGTATTATGGTTTCAGGTCTCACATTAGGTCTTAAATCCATTTCGAGTTTATTTTTGTGTATGGTGTTAGAAAGCAGCCCAGTTATATGTGGAATTTAAAAAATAAAACAAAAAAATAAACAACAAAAAGACTTGGACCTATAAACACAGGGAACAAACTGCTGGTTGCCAGAGGGGAAAGGTGTGGGGGGAGGGGCAGAATGGGTGTGGGATGGAGATATAGGCTTCCAGTTATGGAATAAGTTAAGTCACAGAAATTTGTTAAGAAGGGGCAGTTTCCGTGGAAAGGCAAGGGATGTACGCCAGGTCCCAGTGGGCAGAGGAATGACAGAGAGGTGAGGAGGTTGGGAGAGAAGTAGACACAACATTGTCAAAATGCTTGACTTTGAAGAGAGAGAAAGAGATAGCAAGGCAGCTGCAGGGAAACCTAAGACTGAGCAATGGCTTCATTTTTTTGTTCTCCGTTTTTTAATAAAGGTGCTCTGTGAACAAGTTTAAACAATGACGAGGAGGAGCCAGTAAAGAGAGAAGCTGGTGAAGCCCGAACTAACCCAGACACCTCTCTGATGACAGGAGTATCAGCCCATAAATCAGATGTCTAAGAAACTTTAGGAAATTTCTTTCTTTTTTTTTTTTTAAAGATTTTATTTCTATTTATTTGACAGAGAGAGACACAGCGAGAGAGGGGGCACAAGCAGGGGGAGTGGGAGAGGGAGAAGCAGGCTTCCCGCAGAGCAGGAAGCCCGATGCGGGGCTCGATCCCAGGACCCTGGGATCGTGACCTGAGCCGAAGGCAGACGCTTAACGACTGAGCCGCCCAGGTGCCCCAGAAACTTTAGGAAATTTCTATAACTCTGTTTAATCTCTCTTTGAAGCCTCTTTCTGATACTTCTGTAAGTAGCTCACCTGGTCGTTTCAACGTTTCCCTCCTCCCATTCCACTCAGAGTAAATGACAATATTTGGGGTTTATGAGGCACCAAGGCATTGGGGGCCCCCTGAGCCTTAGTTATGTATCCACACTCGGTACTACTGCTAAAACAGTCATTGTCCCACTCAATGTGGCCCCTAGACCATGGGCCAAAATTTGTCAAGTACAATAGGTGTGTTTCTTCTGCCCTCACAGTAGTTTTAAGTGTGGGGTTAGACAGCCTTTGGGCAGGCATACACTAGAGTTTTGCACCAGCCCCACTAAGTTTCCCAGTTACACCACTCCAAACCTCACGATCATGTTAACCCACTTGGAACATGACCACATGTTTATAACCCTGGTTGAGAACCTGTAAAGCCTTGATCTCCTTGGTCTAGCTGCAGGAGGCCAGGCCTTCATCCCTTTTGCTGTTAGGGCCCAAGATTTTCAGAGGTCTCCCTGCCTTTCTAGTAGTACTACCAGGATGCAGGGCAGGAGGCATTGCATCTCTATATATATAGCCCTGGGCCTTGGGGAATATTTCTGATCTTGGGGAATCCTTTACCTGCCATGCTTATTAAGGTCACTTTCCTTGGGCTCACAGATTTTCTTCGCCTTCTAGAGTTTAGGATTTGGAAGACAAAAACCAGGATTTCCAAGTTTATCCTGCCCCTTCTTCTCTGGAGACAAGGAGGGCCAGGCAAAGAACTGTTTCAACAAAGAAAATACAGAAAAGAAAAAAAAAAAGTGGGATAGTATAGAATAAGACAAGACCAAAATAGTATCTTGTCACTTCGAGTTCTTTAACATAAAAATACCACTCAGCTGTAAGGAACAAAGTATAGAATAAAGGTCCTTGGATGACTTGAGTAAGAGCTCCACAAACTTATTTTCTGGCACAAACCCAGCAACTGCACAGAAGGGCAGGCTATGCATAAGGCAGCTGAGGTGCACTTAATTTCCAAAAAATTTAGAAGCTGCAAAAGCTGTGCTTTCCCAGCATCCTCACAGAGGAACAATTGTACAGACATTTTTCCAGCACATACCGGGCAGCATTCTCATAGACTGCCCCATCGCGTGGTGAAACACTCTCTTCTGGCTTGAGGTCACAGAGTGCGGACACCATTTAATTCATTGTCCCATTTCTAATGGTTGCCATGTCAACCCCATCAGAAGTCATTTTCTTGCTAAATCACAGGTCAGTTTTCTGTATCCTCTCTGCTTTTCTCTTTTTCCCAAGATGGCAGTTGGAACTAAAGAAAATTTAAAAATGATGAAGGGTCAAATATATGGACAGTGTAACATGGCCATTGGTAGGGTTTTTGGGTCTGTTTTTATCCATTGTGGCTCTGCAAGGCAGAGTCTTATGAGTCTATTTTCAAGTCCTTTCTATGAAATGTTTTCCTCCTGAAAAAGAGTGATAATTGCATTTCTCCTGCAATCTGGCACTCATTAAAGGCCCAGATGAGTTTTTACCTTAAGACAATGCTGCTTGTACTAAGTTGCATATGAAAATATACTCCAGGCCTGTAACTTGGGCTCAAAAGTATAAAATGTGGAGATTAAAGAGGTTCCCTGAGCAGGCTGAGTGTGGAGGTTAGGGCAGGGAGAGGTCGGGCAGGTAAAAGGTGGGGCAGAGACACAGTGAGGGTCTAGGTGGGCAGGCAGGGTTTAGCATCCCAGAAATGCAACATCAGAGACCTGAAAAGAAGGAAGGATAAACATTGAGAACTGTCAGATGATACAGGAGGCAGGACCCCTACACTGAGCAATGGAAAGCCTGGACATTAGTCATGGGGTTGAGGGACCTGAGAAATGGTGAATGTTAGTGGGCAGTAAGACCTCACAAATGCTGTTTTATTTAACCTTGCACAACCATTCTAGGTGAGTCTTCCCTGTGTGCTGGGATGAGGGAACTAAATGTCAGGGGAGTTAAGGGATTGCCTGCTCAAACATTTAAGAAAATGATTCAGAATAGATTTGACTCCAATTCCATTTAAGTCTACTCCAAAGCCTGAACATTTTCCAACTTCACCAAGGCTGACGGGGTGTATCCCTGAGGTCTTCTCAGGCAGCATCCCATCCCAGACAGTTTGGGAGCTTGCTGTGTTTCTCAAATCATGATCTGTGAACCCCCCATCTCAATAAGAATCACTCTAGCAGCTTGTAAAAAAAAAAAATACTAACTCTTGCAATTCTTTCCAGGATGTTCTGATTCAGAAGGTCTAGAGTGGATTTCAAGAATTTTAATTTTTCTTAGCACTCCTCATCCAGGATGCCCAATGATACTGCTCTATTATTCTGGCCACTGCGATTGAACTATGGTTGGGCATAAGACCTAGACAGGGCCAATTGGTGTCTTCTCTAGGATTAATATATATACATTTGAAGAGAGCAATATTCTTTCTTTTTTTTTTTAAGATTTTATTTATTTATTTGAGAGAGAGAGAGAATGAGAGAGAGAGCACATGAGAGGGGGGAGGGTCAGAGGGAGAAGCAGACTCCCCACTGAGCAGGGAGCCCAATGCAGGACTCGATCCCAGGACTTCAGGATCATGACCTGAGCTGAAGGCAGTCACTCAACCAACTGAACCACCCAGGTGCCCCGAGACCAATATTCTTTCTACTGATATTGCTAAGCTTGGAGGCTGTGAGCTGGGTTGGCTGGAGTTCATCTCATCTACCATGTAGAAGGAGATTCTCTACTGGTTTGCAAATCAGAAGTAAGCTTTTGAGCTCCCTGGGTGTACTTATATCTGAAGTCTACTTTGGATCTTCTCCTTTGAACCCAGGTTCCTTTTTTGTTTCTTCTTAAACTAGTTTGATTTGGCTATCTGCCACCTACAACCAGGTAGCCTCACTAGAATTTGTGTGAAATTGACCAGAAGGTTTACATGAGTCCAGTATGAATTGCCAGTGTGATGAGACTTTTCACTTCACTGAGCTCTTCCTTGGCCTTCAGAGCAAAAGGTCTGTTGTTTTTCTTGTTCTTCTTGAACTATCTTGACTATCCTTAACTGATATTGTCCACTTCCATGCCTTCAATTATCACATTCAAAAATCAGTCTCTCCACCTACATTACTCTTCTGTGGTTTTGATCTTTGATTGTGATTCAAATGTCTACTGGAAACTTCCGCTTGGGAATTCAAATTCAAGAGGTACAAAAGTGCATTCATGATTTTTTCTCCCTCATATATGATTCATCTCTTGTTCTCCTTGTTTCTGTGAAAGGCACTGCTATTCATCCATTTCCAAAGCCAGAAGCCTGGGCGTTCTCCTTAACACCTCCCTTTACTTCACCATACCTACCCTTCCATTACCACATCAGGTTAGTTCTGCCATCTAATCTCCAAATATACATCTAAACTCCCACATATAGCTTACAAAGCTATTCATAATTTGGCCATTGCTTACCTAGATCGTTCCATTTTTGTCCCCCTCTTCTTTCAAATTTTATGTGCTAGCCATATTAAACTTTTTCAGTATCTTGAAGTACCTTTCCATACTCTCTTTTGCCTCTGGACCTTCCTCTAATTTGATCAAGTTATCTGGAAGTCTCTTCCCTCAACTCTCTCTCTGCCCAGTGAACTCCTATTTATTCTCTAAGACTCAACTGAGATGTCATTTTTGGAAGGACTTACCTATAATCATGAATAGGGCTTATGTTGCACTATAATAAGTTCTCACAGTAACCCAGTAACTCCAAATTGTAGGAATATTTCATGTGTGTAGTTTACTATTCAATTTGTTGAGAGCTAGGTGATTTGTATAAGTTGAGAGAAATAATATGTCAGTAATGGAAAAATTAAGTCATTTCTTCTCAAATTAATTTTTAAGCTTAACCCAATACAATCATCCACTGTTGGTTTTTTTTTAACTGATAAATTATTCTAAAATTCATCTAGAAGAATAACTGAGCAAAACCTAGCTTAAGAAACTTTTTCAAAAAGAAAAAGAAATAAGGGGAGATTGGCCTTATCAAATATCTAAACCTGTTAAAGATATAAGTGTTAGAACACTGCTTAAAATCCTTCAATGGCTTTTCATTGCTTTAATAAAACTCATTAACAAAAACCTACTTGAGTTGCATTTATGTGGTAAAACTTAATTCCATCCAGAATCCTACCTACAAGGCAGTCTGGGAAGTATAGTGTTAGCTTCCAGGCTATGCAGAAAAGGAATAGAAGCTAGAAGAAGGTGAAATGCTGAGTGCCAGTCAACCATCCACCATAACACATCTCAAGACTTGGACTTATTTTGTTGACTTTTTGTAACTTTCTTTTGGGAGGGGAGTCTGCTCCATGCACCTCTACCACTCCCAAACATAAGCTTTGTAAGGATAAGAATTAGGTACATTTTGCTCATCATTATATCCATAGTGCCAAACACATAAAAATCACCCAATAAGTATCTGTTTGATTAAAATTTAAATTAAAAAAGGCCTCACTGTGCTTTGAACTAGCCCTTAAGGTAGTGATCCATTTTGAAGACTGCATTTTAAAAGAAACAAAAACAAGTTAGACTGGATTACAAGAAGATGACACTGATGATGAGAATCTACAGGTACCATGTCATATATGGAAATACTTTAGCTGAAGACAGAAACTCAAGAAAAATGGGAGTTCTGACTTCAATAATTTGAAAGTCTATCACATGGAAGAAGGAATAAACTGATTTTGTTGCTTCAGACAATAGGACTAGAGCCACCGGACAGATGCTATAAGGAATCAGAGTTCAACTTAGTATAAGGAAGAATTTCTGCCTGATGCACTCACTAGGAGGTGGTGAATATCTTCCCATGGGAAATGGCCCTACTCAGGGATGTGGCTCCTATACACTGGGCATGGGTGGTGGGGGACTAAATGACTTTTGAGCCCTCTAGAATCTTGGGCTAAACTAGAAGTAGACATATTTCTTCCAAATTTTTATTGAAATGCTTGAATATGCAAGTGTTAATGTTTCATTTCCTTAGGACTGAAATGAGTTACTCATGCTCTTAGCCCATGACAAAGCCTTCAGATGACTTCCAAGCTGCAGTGTGGCTGAATCGTTAGATCTAGTACAGCAGGCTATTTGTCATCAACTCACATTCCAGTCATGCTACACTGACTAGGATTATCACTGGGTACTTCACATGGCTCTTCATACAGGATTAGCAATGCATTTTCAATTATACTCATTTGCTATTCACCCCCATCCTCTCTTGGTAGGAGACTGATATTATTCCCCTCACCTTAAAAGCAAGCAGAGGCACAGACTCTCGAAGTAATTTTCACAAGGTCACTAAAAAATTAGATGCAAGCTCTGGGACCTCAGTTCAATGCCTGATTCCTTGAGTCACACAGCCCCCCAACGGCTGCTCTGCAGGAGGCCTGGGTTATCTCAGGAAAACATGGCAGTAGCTTGATTATTTCTACTTTTCTGTTCCTGCTTTTGAATGGGTAAAACAATAATTGTTATTTTAAAACTTTTTTAAGGAATAAAGAAACTCACAACCAGGAGCATAATTCTTTGAAGGATGCTTATTTTGTAGTACAATGCCTGGATTCGAATTACTCTGTCCTTGTTCTGTAAGATTTCAGAGACATATTGCTTGGCTGGGAATGGTTTTAATAAATCCTCGTAAATGTGGTATTTTAGTGGAGAAGTTGATTGTGTTGATTCCTGCTATGTACTGCTTTAACCACCATGGAACTGAATAGGGAATATTTCACAGAAGGACGCTTGTATGAAGGGACACTCAGTTTGTAACTATATGTGCACTTCCATCTGCCCATTCGTGAATTATTCAGACAACATGAAACAGCACTGTTTGGGGGAGGGTTTTTTTTTTAATGGTGAAATTTAAATGAGTTCAATTGCCTGAAATAACTAAAAAAAGGAAACTACATCAGCACCTCCAACACAGGCAAAGCTGCCCAAGGGCTGTATTTTTCATCACCAGCTCTGCAGGATTTTAAAATTTTTCCAAGAAAACTAAAAGAAGTTGGTTTTCAAAGGGGAAAAAAAAAGACATTAAAAAAAAGAGCTATTCAACTCTTTAAATGTATCATCCAACACTCATATCTTTATTTTCCTTGGAAGAAGAGAAATAATAGATTTGTTCCTTGTAGATGTTTAATTCTTGGGGACTATGATAATGATTCAAGGACAAAGCCTGAATCGAGAGGGGAGCAAGGAAGAAGTTAGCTAATACTGGATCTCCCCCTTTCTGTAGGAAGCATCAGCTGAGAGCAACTGCAACTGGGCTGGTAGACCTTCCCTCTCATCTCAAAAATTATTTTTAAATGTTTTGGAGTTAAGTAAGCATATCACACAGAGGTGAAAACCTTTCTGGAATAGCTCCAATTTTTAAAAATCAGAATGATATATATCTTTAAAGACACACAAAATGCTATCCAAACAGTATCTTCTATTAGGCTTTTCTGAAGCCTTAATGACATAATTTTGTTAAGTGTGACATGTAACTTCTCAGAGTGTGAAAAACACCTTATGAGATTAAGAAAATCAGAGATCAATCACAATTATACATGTGTTGAAGGGCAGTTTATTAAGATATTAATTTTGTGGTGCTTTTTTGTCTGGTTTCTTTGCTATTTTTGCTTGCTTTCTGTTTTATTTGTTTGCCTGTGAAAGAACCAGAAGGAATGAGGAGTTTTAGTCCTTCCCCAAGCCCCAGCCTTGATGACAAACAAGGATTTAAGTTCTTTTACTCCCATTGTAGAATTGAAAGATTTTGAAAATATCTGCCTAATGGGGGTGCTGGGTGAAGAATGGAGGTCTATGGGGTTGGGAGTAGGAATGCAGAGTGGCCAACTGAAAGAACCTGTTCTGACCAGGAAAGCAGGTGGATCTAATGGAGGAGCAGGGATGCTCCCCACCTGGGCAGGTGTCAGTGGCAGCAGGAGGACAGAGAGAAGAGCTACCTCAGCGTTCTGGAGGGATGGCAGGACCCCTGGGGAGGAATAGCTGTCCGGTGCACCTAGAGAGGCTAGGTCCTGGGAAGGGAACCTCAATACTTGACAAAGACCTCTCTGCCCCTTTGTTAAGAACACCAGAACCATCTCTCTGCCCTCTGTGTGCTGCCACCACATTCAACAGTGACAATGAAGATCAAAGACCAGAGGGCCCTCTACGTAAGAACCGGTCTGAACGAGAATCCTTAGCTCTTTGAGTAAGCCTAGTGGGACTAGGGGGAAGGGCATCTAATAATGAGTGAGATCGAATTCCCCACCATTACAGCAAAAAACATTTTATATATTTAAAGAATGAAAGAAAATGACACATTTTGCATCTTGATGTTGAAGCAAAGGATTTTTATATATATATATATATATAAACATATATATTTCAGATTATTACGAGATTGCAAACCGAAAGTCCAATTCTAATAATAATTCAATATTTTGGAACTATGAACACATTTCTCCATATTTGATTAAAATAATCGTATCTTAAATATTATATATTTACAATGGAAAATAGTATTGCAATATGGTAATTAAATAAAAGAGGGAAAAATTGGAGCATAGCTTTTATTGTTCCTTATTGTGAATGCTGGCTCTTGAGGAAAAGCATATTGTTAAGATTGGTTTTTGTTTTGTCTAATTTGCTCAAGAAAGTGGTGAACAACTTTCAGTTTAGGTGGTTTGCAGCACTAGTTACCAGATGGTGACACTGACCCAACGCTGCTTTGTTGCTATTTAAGGAAGGTCATAGAAATGTTATCTGTGGGGAGTATGGTGGAGCATTGGTCTCAGGGACAGGGGGCAATCATCTGGTGTCCTGAATAAGGAAACTTTGACATGCGTTCCTCTGGGGAACTTGGTATGACCCTTTTTTTTTTTTTTAATTTATTTTTTTTTATTCTTATGTTAATCCCCATACATTACATCATTAGTTTTAGATGTAGTGTTCCATGATTCATTGTTTGTGCATAACACCCAGTGCTCCATGCAGAATGTGCCCTCCCTCCTCAATACCCACCACCAGGCTAACCCATCCTCCCACCCCCCTCCCCTCCAGAACCCTGTTTGTTTTTCAGAGTCCCTCGTCTCTCATGGTTCGTCTTTGGTATGACCCTTTTTACTCACATGAGCTGGATGCTGCACACTGTCTGACCATCAGAGTTTGCACGCAGACCTGCACTTTCATTTTGCTAAGCGTTCAGGACAAACTTCATACAAAGACAGAGCAGGCAGCCATCTTGTGGGGTGCTTTAAGACACATTAGGCAAGACCCTTGCCAAAAAAAATCCACCCTCATCAACCCTCAGGGTATAGGAGATACAGGTATTGAGGTCTTTGGACCAAGGTCCCTGTTAAAAATCATATATTTTTGGGGAAGGTAATCCTTTTTTTAAGAATTTGAATTAGTATCTTACTTTCATATAGACTGGAATTCTAAAAATGCATATATTAGATGATCAAATATCAATAATGGATATGTTAGAGGGCAAATTTCCTTCTCAGAGTTAAAAATACCATAAAACTACCAACTATGTTTCGTGCAGACATCTTTTCCTACCTAAACAATCTTAAAATGGTGAGGAGAACCCATAATAATAGTACCGCCCACTGAGAAGCATCTTCCACAGCCAAGACCAGGCAGTCTTCAAAGCCCCAGTGTAGGTAGGGTCCAGCCTCCTGCAGTGTCCTGGGGGATACCAAGGGCTCCTTCTGCTCTCTGCCCCTGGAGATGGAGCATGCCACAGCTGCAGGAGCAAGGATGATGCCCTGTGGGGGACTGGGGGTGTAACCAGTAGAGGAGGATGATGAGGAAAAGGAGGAAATTCATATTTTCATAATTAAGAAATTCATAAATTCATGTGAGACAATTACTCCAGTCTTCGCCCCATGTGCAATTATTGTCACAGCAGGATTCTTGTCTTCTTAAATCATGTTTAAATAAATAATTAGGTAGCTTCTTTAACATATTCACTAGCCAATTTGAGATTGTATAAATAAGCCCTTCCCTTGAACTATTACTCATGCCTTCACTTGCCTCGAATTTTAAAGCAATTCTTCTAAAAGCTTTTTTGGAGCTTTGAACAAATGATTATTAGCTTTTTGTTGCATTATTTTAAGTCTTACCAAAGTACTGAGATGAAAACCCAGATAGAGACTAGGAGGGCAATGGCAGGATGGGACTGAATTCTGTGTGCTAAAGGAAAGGAGATAAGGTAGCTTAGGGCTTGTATTCATTTCCTAGGGCTGCCATAACAAAGTCCCACAGACTGAATGGCTTAACAGAACAGAAATTGATTGTCTCACACTTCTAGAGGCCAGAAGTCTGAAATCGAAGTGTCAGCAAAGCCATCTTCCTTCCTTGCCTCTTCCTAGCTTATGGTAATTAAGCAATCCTTGCTTGTGGTAGTTATGGTAGCCAGCATAGTTCTTTGGCTTGGAGATGCCTTATTCCGATCCTTCATCCCCACATGGCTTTCTTCCCTCTGCCCATGCCTGTTTCTGTGTCCAAATTTCTCCTTTTTATACCAACACTAATCATATTGGATTAGCCCCCCCAATATACATCATTATATAAAATATTTTGTATAATCACCCCATTTTAACTTGATTACTTCTGTAAAGACCCTATTCCCAAATAAGATCACATCTGATACAGGGGGTTTGGACATTCATATACCTTTTGCGGGGGGCGGGGGGGACACAATTTAATCCATAACAGGGATGTCAATGTCTACAAATTAACATCTGAATTGCAAAAAAAAAAAAAAGAAAGAAAGAAAGATAAAAAAGAAATCAAAGTCCAGCCATACTACTTCAATAAACACTAAGGGGAAAAAATAAAAGCAGAAAATGTCTCGATGAATATGGATGGCAAGGTTAAAAATATGCAACACTGCGCTGAAGGGCAGCCAGTAGATTCCAACACTGTGGAATAGGGCAGGTGTGCTGCTAGAAAGGAAAGAGGGGAAGAAGAAGTCAGTGGCAGAGGCACACCACCTGCTCACACCTTTACAAAGGGCTGGGTTGGCCCGATTGTTTAGTACGTATCGCAAAAAGTCAGCTGGAGTTGATCCCAGGTGCTCAGATATTAAATTGTATTTGTGCCTTGAGGTTGAGATGAATGTCTCCTTTTAAGAAGTAGGCTTTTGAAATATTGGCATCTAAATGGCAATCGCAGACTTAGTAAGTTTAACTATGAATCAGAAACACTGAACTCTCTGCAGTGGGCCCCTACAAATTTATGTCTGTGTCTTCATCCCCAGAACCTATGAATGTTACCGTAATGGAAAATGTCTTTGCAGATATAATTGAATTTAGGATTTTGATCAGAGGAAGATCACCGTGGTTTATCCAGATGGGCCCTACACCCCAAAACAAATGTCCTTATAGCACTGAGACACAGACACAGAAGAGAAGATGATGTGAGGATAGAGACCGACATTGGAGTCTGCCAGCTGCCACCAGAAGCTGGAAGGAGCAAAGAAGGCTTCTTCCCCTGCCCCCCAGAAGCCCAGAGGAATGTGGCCCTGCCAACACCTTGATTTGGGGCTTCTAGCCTCTAAACTGCAAGGGAATTTTAGGCCACCTCATTTGTGGTAATCTGGCAGCCATGGGAAACTAGTCCATAATCATTTCTTCATGTAACTTTGAAGAAAGCCACTACACTCAATTTCTGTAGCGTCAATTCTGATGGTCCCGGGTTGGTTATAAGACTTTCTCACAGTTTAGCTTGTAATTCACACTATCAGACTTCTGCGCAGATGAGATACATCACCTAACCAAAACAAAAATGAAAAGCAAGTAGAATAATACTCAGTTCAAGAATATTTATGGAGCTTGTACTGAGCGTTCAAGGTGCTGAGGAAAAGCCATAATAAAATCCCTTCCCCAATGAAGCTTACTCTCAAGTGGGGGCTCCAGAAAATGAGCAAATAGAGAAAAGTTAATACATCAGGCAGGAATTGGTGCATTAAAATGCAGAAGTAAAATCGGTACATTGAAGTGGAGTAGGATGATTGCGGTAAGGATACTGTGAGCTGCTTTAAGTAGGATGCTCAGGGAAGGTCTCTTTGAGGACATAGTATTACAGCAGAGATCTGAAAAAAAGGTGAGGGAGTGAGCTAGGCACGCTTCTGGGGGAACTTGTTCCCGGGTAGGGAGGCCAGCAAGTGGCATGGCTGAGGCCGATATGAGTTGCCTTGTTTGAGGAAAACCAAGTAGGTCAGAGTGGCCCTAACTGGGCAGCAGGGTCGGAGGTGAAAGCGATACGGACTTTTAGGCACAGTAGGGGCTTCGGGTCCATTCTCAGTGTGGCGGGGTGGGGACCAGCCTCTGTCTTAACAGGAGAGTCTTTCGCAAGTAATTACTCCTCATACCCAGCAGCCCACATCCTCCCAACCGTGGAGATGCAGGTTGGTTACCACTCCCAGTTCCCCAAACTGTGTGCTGCCCGCAGACCAGACACGGTGTCCCTAGATCCCATGTCTCAGAACCTTTCCAACGGCCTGATTTCTTTCCAGCCGGGGTCTGGAGAAGCCTGATTATTAAGTGAAAATTCCCTTTTACCAGCTGATTGAAGGGTTATTTACCAGCCAGGAGCCAGAACAAAAATGGTGAGTCAGATTTTAAATCCATTTTCTCAGAGTCTAACATGCTCTGATGAATGAATTACAGAATTCAGGGGAAAGTAAGATAAATAGAGTTACTGCTGGAACATGAAGCTCTGATTTTTTCACGAGTTTAGGACCGTTGGTTCTAGAGACATTAGGCATAGAAAAGGCTGTAACAGCCTTTAGTCCCTGCTACTGATCTCAGGGAAGGTAGCCCACACCTCTTCTGACAGGACAACCTAACACAATCCAAAAGGTCTGAGGAAAATTTCCCTATCTTCCATCATAACCACTTAATCAAATTGTGTCTACAAACAGGAAACATGTATTAGCACATTTATTCAGCATTCAATGAATATTTAGTAAGTGCCTACACCTACAAACACAAATCAGTGAATTAGGTCCGCTTTTGTTGCCATTCTAGTTGTGCAAAAAATGACTCAAGGGGACAGAATTATTTATGTCTCATTTGGGTTGAAGATCCAAGACAATAGATACCATAGTACAAAGTAAGGTGGGAAATCACTATGCAAGATTTGAGTAAGGGATTTGTGAAAATATAGCATTTGGACCCAAACTGATCCCCCACCTTCACCCTAGAGGCTGGAGAGGCCAGAAAGGGTTGGAAATGGAGAGAAAATTTAGGGGTCTGGTGGTTAATATTCTCTATGACCCACCCCTGAAGAGGGGACTTGCTTCTCTCTACCTCAAGTCTAAGGAAACTGGGGAGTTTAACAAGTGTCCCCCTGCACACTGAGTGCCATCCAAGATCTGGTGTCCAACTAGTACCACATGAATGCAAAGAAGAAGAGGTGGCCTGGCCAGCTGCCCTGATACTGCAGCAAAGAGAAGTTACTGCCCTGAGGTTACCTGTGTTCTCCAGGATGTTCTGGGAAATGGTAACATGAGTGTGTCCTTGCACGTGGGCCATCAGAGGGAGCCTGTCCAAAGTGACCCTAACAGGGAGACACACCACAATATGCCCAGAGGCTAAAGAAGAAACCATAGGTGAGCAGCCAGAAGAAATACAATGTCCCACAACGGGGAATGTGGTAGAGATGTCTCCAGTGATGGGGGAGAATAGTCCTAGGAGAGACACAGCTTCAAATATCTCCCAAGCTCAGGGAAAGTCATGTTAAGTAAGGCTTTTCCTTCCCCTTTCTCCCTTCTTTTCCCCACACAGTTCTGATCCTGGCAGGGTCACAAATGGAGGCAGCAAGATGGGGTTGAGTGGAAGGCCAGCCAAGGAAGAATGGAACAGCCACTCTCCCACTGTCTGCAGCCAGCCTGCAGAAGCCCTGACGTGAGAAAAGAGAGAAGCTGAACTTTGAGTGGAGTTCAGGCATTGCATATTTCTATTACTGAATTGGGATTGTCTGTGATTTTCTTTAAGGTAAGTATGACTTATCCTAAATTTCTGTCAGACAGGGGAAGAAGCAAGGCCATGGGATTTAAAGTGATAGTGGAAGATAAAAAAATAAAGTTACTTTTAATTAAACCCATGGATTTTACTGGTTCAGTTTATGGTTCTATTAGTGGTCAATTATAACAATCATTTTAAATTTTCTGTGATTGTCCCTTTCTAACTGGAAAAAAAAAGTGCTTAATATTATTAATCTATATGATTTGCCTACACTTCCCATTATTAGTAGGGATCCACTTGATTTCAATATTGCCAGAGTATGGTCATTTGGGGGAAAGCATGTCTTCATCTAAGTCAGCAAATTATTTTGTAACACAATAGAACTTAAAAAAGAACCTTCATAAAATGCAGCTATTTCTGCTTAAGGACTTCAATCCAAATTCTGTATTAATGACTAATAACAATAGCTACCATTTAGTCTATGTTTTCTAAGTCATTTAGATATAGCAACTAATTTGACTCTTGGAAACTCTATGAAGTAATAATGATTGGGTTATATCTATCATGCACATATCTCTATGTTTATGTGGGCACTCACATTCTTCTCAATGGACATTACATAATGGCGGGTGCACACAAAAAGGTTATTTCTCAATGACCTTCCTTATTCATTGCTCAGTCTATTTATTTTTCCTTTCTACTAACTCACCTTTATTGAAGGAGTATTCAACTTTTCACAGAAACCATTTTTTTTTTTTGAACTCAAATGTCATTAACTTATATAATACTTAACTAAATCTTGAATTATTAAAGGAACAAGTACAATAGGCTTGGTTTCAGGTTTGGTAGCAAACACAACTGCCTTGTAATCACACACCCTAATGAAGGGAAGCAGTGTTGAGCCTACTAGCGGAGTGTTCAACATTCTGTGGGCATCCGTCAGAAGAGTGACTAGAGGGAGTGGTGTATGTCAGTTAACCCAGCAAGTCAGGTCAGAGAAAGTCATTTAAGACTTTAACACTGAAAATGTTAGTGTCTATTTTTGTCTTGGTGTTTGCCCTACCTGCAGGAACTCACCTTTGTGAAATACTCCATCCTTGCAAAAATTTCAGTGTCTCTATGGAGGTATTTCATAAGTTTTAAGAACAAGTCTCTTCAGTTAACCCACATACACAACAGAACACAAATCATGTATGTACAATTTGAAAGATTATAAAATGAATACATTTATGTAACTGGATAAAAGAAGAGAATATAACTAAATCCCAGAAGACCTCCTGTACCCCACATCACTACCCCCTTTCTATTCCCCAGAGGTAGGCACTATCCGCTTCAAATTGTCCAATACATTAAGTCTATATACTGAGCTCTTAATTTCAGTTATTAAAATTTTCAGTTCCACAGTTTACTTTTGATTTTTTTTTAACACAGGCTTCTAGTGCTCTCCTGAAATCATGTAATTGGTTGAACTTATTAATCACAGATATTTAAAATTCTGGGTCTGAGGACTCCAAAAATATAGGTCTTCTATGGGTCAGTTTGTATTTTCTGTTTTTTCTCTTGGCATTTAGTCATTTCATCTTATTTCCTGTTATGTCTGATAATTTTTTTTATTGAATGTCAGCTATTGGGCATGAAAAACATCTAAATAAAATTTAAGGTTTGCCATGCTTCTTTTCCTTCTGGCAAATGATTAGAGCAAGGAGAGCTCACCTTAATCAGGGCTTCTCCATCTCCAGCTTCTCCTGCTCCCAACATATAGAATTTTCTAGGTCCCATCTGAAAGCTAGGGTCTGTCCTCATTGGTAGATTCAGAATCCACTTTTTTTTAACTCCAATATTGCAAGACTGTTAGAAGTTCTCAATTTCAGTTTCTCAGTCCTGCTCATAAATCAGCAAATGTTAGTAAACATTACATAAAAGGTAAAGCTAGCGAAGGTTGGGCTCACATTATTGTGCATTTCTTCTCTCCGGGATTTTGGTCCCATAAGCCACAGGCACATTGGTAGGTCCCTGATCCTTTCAAGTAGAAATTTTGCAATATTTTATCCAGTGTTTCTAGTTGTTCTTGACAGGACTGTTAGTGAGCAAAAAGCTGACAAAATAAAAAAAAATATGCCTGTTGTTGTTTGTGATTTCTCATGATTTTTCTCAAAATACAAGTTTTCTAGTGTTTAAAAACAGATTTTCTGGGGTATCATATCATGGTTTTGTCCTCACTGGAGTTGGGGGGTAGCAAAGAAAAATCCTGTTCTTAAGAGCACAAATACTTATTTGGGAATTTCTGTGTATTTCTCATGGTGGAGTTCATTTCTAAATTTCCTGCTCCAGTGCACTGCCTGCAAAGACATTAGGTTTAAGTGTTAAAAAAAAAAAAAAATAGGAGACTTAAGGATCCAGTCAGCCTCCTGACAGGCAAATGGAGCCCAGTCATTCCTTTTGTTTCCGCCATTCTTGATTAGTGGGCTTACTAATATACTCTCTGGTGTGAGCCCTCAAGCATTTTATTAGCTATGCCAGAACTTGTAAACCAAGCATTAGGGAATGGCCTTGAATTTTCCAAGTTCAAAGCAAGAAATAGTACCTCATTCGAAATCAACAAAGTGCCAAGAAAGCGCCTCACTGATACTTTCCTGTGCTTTGCTTTTTTTTCTTTTTCTGTGCTTTTTATCTCTGTCAACCAACTTTCTTTTAATTATTTGTTCCCGGCAAAGTGACAGATTTGGGTCATTCCAAATTCTATGCAGCAGATAAAACAGCTCTTGTGCAAGCCAGAGAAGGAAAAGCCTTTGAATCCCAGGTGCTTTCAATAGAACAAAATTAACATTCAAGGCTGCACTTGGCTGGATAGTGCGCCTCTTTCAGTGAGGAGAAAAATTAGGGTGTTTATTTATAGCTCTTTGAAAAGAGCAGTGTCCATTTTTGACCCCCACCCCCCAAAAAAAGGTTCTCTTTCCAGCTTGACATATTTTTCTTTTAGACCAGTACTCTTTCCTAAATTAATATTGATTGCCAATTAAGGCACATGTGTAAACTCAAATGTCAAGTTATGTGACAACATTATTTAATACAGCAATAAACTACAAGGATAATCTATTTTATTTAATTCAGCATACTTTTCTTGAGTCCTTAAAATGTTCAAAAGTCACTTTTCTAGAAGGTTTTGAAGGATGCAAAGATAAATAAAACAACTTTTCATCTCAGGGAACTTACAATAAAATAACACGAGGCCTAATGTAATTGAAATAACATGTAGAAACAAAGGGTTATAATACCAAGTGGAAACAGAGATTATGTTTCTTTGGTAACAGAAATTAAGGACGTAGGAAGTAAAATTTGAGCTGGATCTTAAAGGGTGGGTAGGATTTCACCAAGCTCATCTTCAGTCACTTTCCCATGAACCAGTTTCTGATGCTTCCCTGAGGTACAATGTATCTCTACTGCCACACACACACACGTGCACACACACACAAACACACACGTGCACACGCAAACACACATGTGCACACAAAACACACGCACACACATGTGCACACGCACGTGTGCGCACACAGTGCACACACGCAAACACACACGTGCACACGCAAACACACATGTGCACACAAAACACACACGCACACACATGTGCGCACACACAGTGCACACACACAAAAACACACACATGCACACACACACACACACACACTCACACACGCACGCACTTTCTTTATGCCCTACTTTTCCCTGAACATACATCTACCCTAGGACCTATAGCTTATTTGTTTAAAGGTATACCTCATCCAACTAAACTGTAAGCCCCTTCAGGGGTCTCCAGAACCTGACATGGGCTAGGACTATTCCAGCCCAGAATAAACATTTATAAACGTTAGTTAATGGAGGGCTTAAAAAAGAAAAGAGACTGAAGAGTCTAATTTCATATTTCCTATTACAGATTAGGATCTCCAAGAAGCGGACTAACTGCACATTAAAATCACCTTGGATGCTTTTGTAAAAAACATTTTATTATGGAAAATTTCAAATGTTTGCAAAGTAGGCTAAATGGTATAATGAACCCCTTTGTACTCATCACCCAATTTCAACAGTTATTAAGGTGAAACATTTTTCAGTTATACCTTGACACCATCCGGCCCTCTCCTCCATATCATGTTAGCATTTGGAAGCAAATTGGAACTCTTTTTAAATAAATACTGATGCCTAGAGATTCTAACTTAAATAGTTTGGGGGTGGGGTTTAGGCTCCTCAGGTGATTCCCTGTGCACCCAGGGTTGAGAATCTCTGGTCTAGAACAGCATGAACACAGGTAATTAGAGTACCAGAGTTAAGAAATCTCAGGGTGAACTCAAGGGTTGGTGAATTTCCCTGTCCAGCCAAAGCCTATTTTATGTCTGAGATAATAAGAGAACTGGCAGAAGAGACAAAAGGCTAGGGGAGGAGGGGAGAGTAGTCTTATCTGTTGTACAGAGATTGGATTTTACACTGGAGTTTATCATCATCACTACCATCATCACCATTTTGAATTGATCATTTATTGATTATTAATGTCACAGATGGGAAAGCTAGATACTACACAACTGAATGACTTAGCTAAGCATGAGTTTGAAATTAACACTGAGAGTCAAACAATTAAACCAGACTCCCCATTTCCAGGAAATCTCTGATTTTTCATGATTTTCACAATGATTTCTAGTAAAGGAATTATTTCACTAAAGTAAGTAAAAGGGTGTAAGTTAAGTGTATACAAGTGCATAGGTCTCACTGGCTTAAAAAGCAGAGGCTCAAGAAAGACCCAGTAACCAAAAGGAAAATAACAGCGACTATACAAACATTTTGAGTGGGGGCAGGAAGCCATGTCTTTTCAATTCTTATTTTACCTCTTTTACTTACTAAGTTCTATTTAATGGTAACATTTTCTTTGCTTTCCCCTTTCAGAGTTCTTGGGCATTTTTTTTTTTTTTGTATTCTTCATACCTTTTTACTTATTTCATATGTTAATATGGGCTATCGTATATTTATTCAATACTTACTTGAAAAATTCATGACAACAAATTGGTGAATTAAAGTCAATTAAAAATTGACAATTGTAAAAGTTCAGCCTTAAAAAAAGTTCAGTCTTTAAAAAAATTTAGGTGTAATAGATTTAAAACTTATAATCAGAGTAGAATAAATAAATTTACATACAAGTAGATATTATTAAATCAAGATATTTTTGAACTGTTAATTCCAAAATAGCTAAAAAAGAGAATGTTTCCTTTATATTGGTTTCTATATATAACGTCACTTCAAGAAATACTACAAAAAGAAATACTGCAAAAGTGCATTCTTCAAAAGCAGTTTTGCTTTTAGAATATGAATCAACAAATATTTCTAGAACATGTATTATGTGTGAATTTAAATTAAGTTTTCTGGTTTGTTCTCAGTATTTTTGAAAGTCATTAAAATTTCTTACGCGTTTTGCATACCCAATTAAGTGTTTGAGCAATATTATGGCTTTGGCATCTTGTCAGATTCAAGGATAAAAGAAATCAATTTTCATACTGTTATTTCATTCATGCTTTCCGACAGCAAGAAGAAAAAAAGCAGAGCAACATGATGAGCAAAACAAAAACAGAGATTGCTCACACCCTGCAGCTGTGTCTTAGACTTGCCTAAAGCTTCTCTTCCTTTAGTTTTTAACCAGTAGGGTGTTCTCAGAAATGTAAAATGTCCTTTAAAATAGCGTATTTTATCAGCCCAAACGTCATTTGATAATCCATACTTTAAGTGTTTTGAAACCTTTAGATGAAAATAATGTGATGACAGATATTTTGTTAATGTGTGAAGAAGCATTTTGTTGCAAATGTTCCCGTTTTGAAATGCTCCCAATAGTACTATTACTGCTTCACATGAGGATGGTTTTAGATCCAAGAAAACAATTGGGGGAGGGTACGGAGTGGCAGATGCACTACCTTTATCTCCTTTTTCAAAGCTTAAAGCAGATGAAAATATCAATTAAAAGTCATCTTCCTTGGGCGCCTGGGTGGCTCAGTTGGTTAAGCGACTGCCTTCGGCTCAGGTCATGATCCTGGAGTCCCGGGATCGAGTCCCGCATCAGGCTCCCTGCTCAGCAGAGAGTCTGCTTCTCCTCTGACCCTCCCCCCTCTCATGCTCTCTCTATCTCATTCTCTCTCTCAAATAAATAAATAAAATCTTTAAAAAAAAAAAGTCATCTTCCTTTAGAATCTACTGTTAATTGGGGGAAATAATGGCTTGAAATAAGAATTGGCAATCTTTATGGCACCATCAGTTATAGAGAAGAATTCTACATAAAGAAGTCTGTCTGGGGGCGCCTGGGTGGCTCAGTTGGTTAAGCGACTGCCTTCGGCTCAGGTCATGATCCTGGAGTCTCAGGATCGAGTCCCGCATCGGGCTACCTGCTCAGAGGGAGTCTGCTTCTCCCTCTCCCACTCCCCCCTCTTGTGCTCTTTCTCTCACTCTCTCGCTCA
>NC_138376.1:101007427-101030151 GCF_054177405.1 Leptonychotes weddellii | reverse complement strand
CATCGGGCTACCTGCTCAGAGGGAGTCTGCTTCTCCCTCTCCCACTCCCCCCTCTTGTGCTCTTTCTCTCACTCTCTCGCTCAAATAAATAAATAAAATCTTTAAAAAAAAAAAAAAGAAGTCTGTCTGGGATTGCGTCTTATGAGCTTAGTTAGTGAAGTATTTCCTCTTTGCATTAGAAGAAATGAGATCGCGGGGCGCCTGGGTGGCTCAGTCATTAAGCGTCTGCCTTCAGCTCAGGTCATGATCCCGGGGTCCTGGGATGGAGCCCCGCATTCGCCGGGCTCCGTGCTCGGCGGGAAGCCTGCTTCTCAGACTGCTTATCCCACTCTCTCTGCTTGTGTTCCCTCTGTAGCTGTCTCTCTCTCTGTCAAATAAATAAATAGTATCTTAAAAAAAAAAAGAAGAAGAAATGAGATCGCATGAGTGCAGAGGTATATTCACTGGGAGGGGTTAATGAAGCTTAAGCTACAACATTCCTCAAGTCCACCAGCCCTTTCCAAAGTCCTAGGGGAGGCCTTAGCAATGTATTCAATTAGTTACATGTTCTGTAACATTTGTAAAATTAAGCTATTTTAACTAAAATTGCTCAAGATTAAACTCTCTTTCCATTCCACATCCCTTTCCTTTTTGAAATGCTCCAGCAGTACTATTAAGATACCTTTTACAAGTTCAAGGGAGTAGGACTTCATATCTTTGGATGGCCATCATACAACCAACATTGATGTTTTTTACCTGGACAAAATGTTTTGAAAATCAACATCCATTAGTTGAGGTGTCAGTCAGACCTGAAGTGACTGAAATGGGAAATGAATTTAAAATATGTGAGGTACGGACACGTCAGCATTATTGAGGAACACGGTTTACCCGTGAGGTAGAGGTACCTCCTGTCCCTACGAGGCGACTGACTCCTTCAAGGACACAGATTTGTCTCTGTCTTCCGACTTCCATTTAGTGGTCCTGAAAATATTTTGCCCACTATAAGGTCAACGTCTTCTCAAGAACTATCTGTCTCTAGGGGCGCCTGGGTGGCTCAGTTGGTAAGCGTTGGACTCTTGGTTTTGGTTCAGGTCATGGTCTCGGGGTCCTGGGATAGAGCCCCACCCTGGGCTCCATGCTGAGTGCAGAGTCTGCTGGAAATTCTCCCCGTCTCCCTCCATCTCTCTTCCTCCTCCTACTCCTGCTCTCTCTCTCTTTCTCTAAAATAAATAAATACATAAAATCTTAAAAAAAGTAACTGTCTAATTGCTATGACAGCACACTGTGTTTTTTTTTTTTAAAGATTTTATTTATTCATTTGAGAGAGAGAGAGAGCCAGCATGAGGGGCCGAGGGAGAAGGAGAAGCAGACTCCCCACTGAATAGAGAGTCCCACACAGGGCTCGATCCCAGGACCCTGAGATCATGACTTGAGCCAAAGGCAGACGCTTAACTGACTGAGCCCCCCGGGTCCCTGCACCACATTGTTATAACACCAGTCAAAAGAAAGGATTCCAAGTCATGCATTGTTCTCCTTAGTTATAATTATAGGATTTTATTATCAGTATCATATAAAAAACAAACATATGTGCATATGTGTTATTTATTTGTGTGTTTCTGATAGAGCATCCTGGTTCAGTGTTCACTGAATGGAGGGTGATGTTTACAGAACTTTTCAGTAGCCAAAATGGTATATTGTATATTTATAATGGGTTGAGGGATCACATTGACAGAATGGATAATTCAATATTACAGTTATATTTAAGTCTATCTTAGAAAAATGTTAAGAATTGCCTGTTTATATAAGGTTATTAAAGTTTAAAATCATATGAACATTTCAAAAGTGTCCTGTAAGTGTCTGTATATGGTCACTATCAAATATTTACTTTATATAGTTCATGAAGAGAATGTTTAAAACTCAGCCAATTTCTTTTGGCACAGAATTTTACTAAATTGTCTCCATCAGGGCGCCTGGCCGGCTCAGTTGGTTAAGCATCTGCCTTGGGCTCGGGTCATGGTCTCAGGTCCTGGGATCAAGGCCTGCGTCTGTCTGTCTGCTCAGCAGGGAGCCTGCTTCTCCCTCTGCCCCTCCCCCTCTGCTCGTGCTCTGTCTCTCGCTTTCTCTCTCTCTCAAATAAATAAATAAAATCTTAGAAAAAATAAAATAAATCATCTCCACCAAGAGATAAAGGTGCTAAGGATAATTTTGGTATTAGCCTAAGATAGTATAATTTAGATGTAAATAATTTATAGGCAAATATACCATAAAATAGTCTTTCAGTGCTTTAAAGTTCAACATAACTTATTTAAAAACAATAAGTAGATACTCATGCAACATTTCCCATCTGGTTCTCTGTATTTACGGGTCTGTTTCTGCTTTTTCATTGTTTGTTTGTTCATTTGCTTTGCTTTTTAGATTCTACAAATAAATGAAACTGTATGGTATTTGTCTTTTTCTGTCTAACTTATTTCACTTAGCATAATACCTTCTAGGTCCTTGTTGTTGCAAATGGCAAGATCTCATTCTTTTTTATGGATGAGTAATATTCCATTGTATATATAGACCACATCTTCTTTATCTATTTCTCTATCAATGGACATAAGCTGCTTCCATATCTTGGCTATTATAAACAATGCTGCAATAAAGAACTCTGTTTTTACATTCTGCTTATTACCAACCATAAAATTACTTTTTTAAGAAGCACATTTTGGGAAATGTTGCATGAGTATCTATTATAGTTTTTAAATAAGTTATGTTGAACTTTAAAGAACTGAAAGACTATTTTATGGTATATTTGCATATAAATTATTTACATCTAAATTATACTTTCTTAGGCTAATACCAAAATTATCCTTAGAATCTTTAAATTTTAAATGAGTTCTTTAACCTGGAGACTGAAGAAGGAGGTTGTGCCATTCTAATGGCCTTTTGTAGAGAACTTTTGCTTTAAAAGCTCAACTAAAATTGCTTTAATAGGGAACAATTTTTCTTTTTTTTAAAGATTTTATTTATTTATTGGACAGAGACAGAGACAGCGAGAGCGGGAACACAAGCAGGGGGAGTGGGAGAGGGAGAAGCAGGCTT
This sequence comes from Leptonychotes weddellii, assembly GCF_054177405.1. Lineage (NCBI taxonomy): Eukaryota > Metazoa > Chordata > Mammalia > Carnivora > Phocidae > Leptonychotes > Leptonychotes weddellii. Next base: position 101,027,088 of record NC_138376.1, on the reverse strand, counting down.
CCTGCTGAGCCGGGAGCCCGATGTGGGACTCGATCCCAGGACCCTGGGATCATGACCTGAGCCGAAGGCAGTCGCTTAACCAACTGAGCCACCCAGGCGCCCTGGGAACAATTTTTCTTAGGTCTTTAAAGAGGCTGTTTCCCTGTTTATTAACAATGAGAAATAGATGTATTTTTTTAAATCAATCTCATTTTCTTCCCTTCCCCTTCTCTAAGTTACATTCTTGTTGGCCCTACACTTCAATCACTTGCAGCTACAGCACGCAGAGCAGAGTGAGGGGAACAGGATATATGAAGGAAGAAGACCTGTTCCTAGCAAGAATAATAAGGAAAATAAAGCTGTAGTGTTATACACACAACTGTAACTGCTAAGGAGCTGAGAAAGTCCAAATGGTAGTAATTCGTATTAATTAACATAGTGGGTGTTAATTTCATAGGCTACAAACTGCAGGTATTAAGAAACGTAGCTATCTGGAATTTTCTGTAGTTGGAGCGAACCCTCTCTTGGCCACCATTCCCGCAATATGGTGGAAAACAACCTGGTTACTTCAGCCATTAGTCAGTTTCTGAAATTTCCTAACTTCGTGGTGTTTTCCCCTTTGCCTCCTTTTATAAGAAATAGATAGGACCCAGGCTAAAATCATTCGAAGTCAACTTTTAAAAAAGCTCCATGCCGGCCAAATGTGACACATCTCAAGTGGCATTCAGCCTCCCCGTCAGGAGTTTGCCATCCTGGTCATCATTTTTGAGGTTCTGAAGTAGACTCACGGCTTCCGCTCTAGTCACACACACAAACACACAAAAATCAAAGATCCAACAGAGGTGTATCTGACTCCAGATTCCAAGCCCTTTTCTGCTACACCTTACAACATCTCTTCTATCCCTTTATCTCCCATTAAAATATAACTGTCTACTCCTCGTTCTTTCCTTAGATTTCCATGTGTGGTGGTAGACATAATGGACCGTTTCTTTGTTTCAAGTAAAATATCTGAATCCACAAGAAACAAGCTTATTTTGAGCCCCTCCATGTACTGAACTAAGTTCTGCAAGAATTCGTATAAGACATGGTTCTTGCCTTTAGATAGAACAGCCTATGTGAAAAGTCTTTACAAATTGTAAAGCAGCCAAAAACACTTTTTTTTTTTTTTGTCTTCACTGAGTCTTGGCCGTAGTTTTCAAGGAATGAAGAATTTATTCCAGTATGTGTCAGAATTAAATTACATGCAGCCAGTTTCTTCCAGTGATGCTTCTCACTCCTCAGTCAGGGAAAGGCAATCTCACCCTCTGTTTCCATCCCATCTCTTACTCCTTGTTGGACTCCTCCTACTCTGGGTTTCTTCCCCTCCCCTGCATTAATCTCACTGGACTCTTTGATCTAATGTGAACATCCCTCCCTCCTCTTTTGGCAGGATTGAGGGTAGCCTTTTCACTCCACTTTTCCTGCCTTAAGTGAACCCTCATGGCTATCATCCATCAGTCTTTTCACTCATCCTGGGTTAGTTTGTCCATTCCCTTTCATGCCTTTTCTAGCTCTTTGCCACTCTCTTAAATCCCTTGTTCAACTCTGCCCCAGTTTACTCTTAGCAGATGACAATTGAGGCTATTAGGCATTAACTGTGTCAACTCCCTGCCCTCTTTATCGACAAGCTTGTCTATATCCATTCCCATCCTACCTCTTTCTCAGAAGAGGAGCTACCTTTTCTCAAGATCAACCCCTCTGTTAGGGTTTTGGTTTTTTTCAAGATCAACTCCTCTGTTAGGGGTTGGATGGTGTCCTCCAAAAGGATATGTTGATGTCCTAACCTCTGGTACCTGTGAATGTGACCTTGTTGGAAATAGGGTCTTTGCGGATGGAATCAAGTGAAATGAGGTCATTAAGAAGAAGGAAATTTGGACACAGACACACACACAAGGAGAAGAATGCCATGTGAAGCCACAAACACAACAGTCAAGGGTACTAAAGATCAATGGCCACCATCAGAAGCTAGGAGAGGCAAGGGAAGTTTCCACCCAGAGTCTGAGGGAGCATGGCCTACCTTGATTTCAGACTTCTAGCCTCCAGAACTGTGAGATAATAAATTTCTGTTGTTTTAGGCCATTCAGTTTGTGGCATTTGCTACAGCAGCCTTAGGAAACTGGTATGTTCTCCATCTCTTCTCTTGAGTCCATCCTTTTCTGCTACTTCATGGTCCTTATTCAATCATCCCTTCTCTCTGCCTACTAGCTCTTTCCCCTCAGCCTATCAAGTATTTATTGCCCATCATAAAAGTATCCTCCTCTGACCCAGTGTTCTGCTTGAATTACCATTAGTCTTCACCTTCCCCTTTTTACCCAAACATCTCAAAAGAGCAATACAGACTCTAGCTTAGTTCACATCTCCTGTTCAATGCACAGTTTACGGTAATTGGGTTACTTCCTCCATCAGTCTGCTGGAACTATTTTAGTTAAGTCACAAATAATCTCCTGATTATCAAATCCAATGGATATTTTTCAATTATTTCATATGCAATTAGCATGCTATTTTGCCAATATCAATTGCCTCTCTCTACTTTGAAACTCTCTACTTCCTTGGCTTTCATTACATTTGTCTTTCCTGGTTCTTTTCTTTCTTATATTTAGTTTATTTCTTATTTCCTCTTTAACCTTATCTTCTTCTGCCTACCCTTTAAATCATTCATTTCCTAGGATTTCACCCTTGTCTATTGCTTGTATTCTACACAGTAATTTTGAAAGGGCAATCTCATCTACTTTCATGATTCCAAATAGCACCAGTGTGCTATCAACTTCCAAACCTTTACCTGTACTGAAGATTCCTCTCTCAATCTTCTCCTGAATATACATCTAACTACTCACCAGTATCATACTCTTACCACAAATTCACCCAGTCCCAAACTGAAATGATCAACCTTGCCCCTAAGACTTCTTGTGTTCTCTGTCTCTTAGTGCTGCTATTATTCATGAAGTCATCCCAGATAGCATTTGGAGACTCAATTTTGGTTCCTCCATCACCTTTACATCTACTCCCTCACAAATCCTGTCAACTTTATCAATCTCTCACCATTGCTACCCCCTTAGTCCAGACTCTCATCATCTCTCCAAACTGGTCATTCTGCCTAGTCCAAGTCCTTCTTCTTCAAGTCCAAGTCCTTCATACAGAAGCCAGATTAATACATCTAAAAATAATATGACATCATCACCCTTAACATGAAATAAAAGTTCCTTTCTCTCTCACCTTCCAACCATGTTTTCTATTTTTGCCTTTGGAACATGCAAATGACCATAGTTCTACACCCTGAGATGGCTAATGGCTCTGTGACATTTTAATGTGAGTCCATCTCCTCAGGACATTGTCACCTGACTTGTAACCTGATTAACTTTTTATCCTCCTTTGCATTTAAGCATAGAATTACTTCTGGGAAGAATTCCCTGAACCTCCAAACTGCCTTGCGTGTCTCCTTCTATTTCCATATTCCCCTCTATAGACCTCTATTATTGCCTCACTGTGTTGTGTTGTAATTAATGGTTTACCTATCTGATTCCTGCACTAGACAGAGAGCTCCATAAGGACAGGAACTGTGTCTGTTTCATCTTTGCATTCCATTACTTGGCACATTGCTGGAGGATGAATAGAGAAGTAACTGGAATATTGGGAATCTCTTATCCTATAGCAGGTGGATGAATAAGCTCCACTGGGAGGAGAAAGGCTTTTTGGTACCTTTCAAGTAACACTACACAACCTAATTTGTGATCTTTCCTACTAACAACAGATAATGCAAAATCCAATTACATTTTAGGTTATCTCAACAGCACAGTGCGGAAATGATAAACTTCTGCTTTGTGATGAACACCTTTTTTCCTTGTGAACACGGAAAACAAAACACCTCTCCCCCTTCTGAACTGTAATATGCTGCTGCTGTTTTTAGAAATGTTGTTCTCTTTTAATAGAGCAACTTCATTACCAGAGCCTTCAGTTTCACAAGGTCATCTACAGCCTGGTGGACAGATTCAAAGCATAACTCACACTAGAGCAGCCTATCTTGTGCCTGCAGATTTAGGGCAGTGGGGATTATATAGACACCAGAGTTTGTATTAAATACACACACAGTTTTGATATTCAGAAGAGGTCAAAAATAAAATCAGGTAAAGTATTTATGTACCAGGTATGCTGAATAGAGATCCTGAAATATTTCATAGCGTAACATTCTTGAGGAAGAAAAACAGTGCCAAGAAGATGAATTGCCTTGTCCTGGTACTTCCTTATTTTTGACACTCTTCTTGGAAATGAATGTTATTTGCCTATACAAAGCCTGAAAGGGTGGCTCAGAACAGTTCCTTTGGCCAGCATGGTATGCCAATTTGTTTAACTTTTAAACATTGTGAAAGAACATAAAAATCATGATAATGCATAATACATGAATATATAACTTAATAAATAATTATACATTAAGTACCTCTGAAACCATCTCCCAGGTCAAAAAATAGAATATAAACTCCTGTTAAGAGCTGACTTGTGTTGAAGCCCTAACCCCCAGTACTTCAGAAGGTGACTGTATTCGGAGACAGGGTCTTGAAAGGGATGATTAAGGTTAAATGAGGTTGTTAGGGTGGGCCCTAATCCAATAAGCCTAGTGTCCTTATGAGAGGAGAAAATTGGGATGCACAGCGAGAGATACCAAACATGTGCATGCAAAGAGGAAAGACCATGCGAGGACAAGGAGAAGACAGCCAGAAGAAATCAAATTTGTCAACAACCTTCATCTTGGACTTCCAGAAATGTGAGAAAATAAATTTCTGTTGTTTAAGTCACCCAGTCTGTGGTATTTTGTTACGGCCTCCCTGGCAAACTAATGCAGCACCCCAGAAGGACCCTCCTACCTCAGACTAGTCAGTCGCTTGACTTAGAGTCATTGGTGAACATGTTATCACTTCTCACTGCATCCCAAAGATGACACCTGTTCTTGTATCCAAAAGATTATAGCTTAGTTTTGCTAGTTTCGTAGATTTTTTTTAAAAATTAATTTGAATTTGAATGCCCGTAGGCAAAGTATCCGTTCTCTAATTCACAATATTCAATATGTTCTATTGTCGTCCCCTGCCTTGTCCTTGAGCATGTGTGTTTGCCACTCCTTGGCCTCATGCCCAGCCTCCTGCAATGTACCTCCTTTAATGGCCAATTATCAACTCAAGAATGACTGAGCCAGTGACTTTGATGATCACACTCCTTCATCCCCACCTGTTACAAGGTGCTAAATGTCAAGTTCTTGGTTTCGAATTACAGTTGAAACTGTTTTGAGAAATTTCATGATGCCTATTGAAATAAATAGTGTCACCCAGAACTGTCACAACCCAAGATAAAAAACTGCTAGTTTAGCCAGGGTGAGCTTTATTTAAAGAAGCAGCAATACCAAAATCATTTTCCTGCCTGTATTATTCAAGGTCCCAACAGAAAACAGATGGACAATCAAGTTCAACTAACTCAGGAAGTGTTTATTTACAAAGGAACTCATTAGAAGAACCACAAGGTATTGTGCAGGAACCCAGGTCTGGTCAGAGAGAGAGAGAGATACCAGAAGCCAGAAAGAGAGAGAATTGTCTAGAAAAGAGCTCCTTGAGAGTGACTTTTGATGAAGGTACCAACCAGCCTGAGGCAAATTGCTCAAGTAGGAAACTGAAGACTATCCTCACTCTTCTCTCTTTGATGTCCTTGCTTATTCCCCCTTACTCCTCCTTGACCTAACCTAACCGGAAGCCAGAGGTTTGGAGACCTGCAGATGCAGCGTACAGAGGTCTCAAGGCAGAGAACAGGAGGGTAAATCTGGAGGGAGAAATGGAAGATTTCTGACACTTTGCCTTTGGAATGGTAGTGTGAGAGAATGTGGATGTTGATTTCTTCCAGGCAGTTCCATGTTTGAAATGTCACAATTCTCCAGGTAAGCGAGTGCATGAGAAACATGCAGCCTTACAGTATCCTTCCTAAAAGTACACAAAACCAGGATGATCAGGGAGTAATAACCAAGAAATTAAAGAGCAGGTTTGTTCAGTATTTAGATATGGCATGCTTCTAAGACATCCAATTAAGATTGTATGGCATTTGAGTTTACTAATTTTAACACTTGAGACATTCCACTGCCAAATGCCAGGAACAATTAGGAGTAAAATAGAGAGCTACCATCTGGAAGGATCAGTATGCTTTTCAGGAAAATGGATGTGACTTGTACTCGCATTTGGAACCAAAGTTAGGTCATCTTAAAGCATAAAGCTCTCAAATAATTAATTAGTTTAATTAATTAATTATGTGTATTGGATCAAAGTGGGAATTTTTTTTTCCAGGTTCTTTACCCGAAAGAAAGGCATAACAGTTTCTCATTATGTAAGTACAAAAGTCACCTTTATTTCTTGGCTACTTTATTATAATGTAATATAGTTATAAACTATATTAATTATATGTAATTATTTAATATAATAATATAATTTATAATATATTAAATACATAATATATATATTATATCACTGTAATATTATTTGGAAATTTGGAATTGGGCATGAGGAAAGTCCATCTTGACATCCAGCCATGAGATTTTAGCTATTCAAATACCAGGGTAATTACTCAAAGGGTAATCTAAAAACGTAGATATGAAGGCAAGTGATTAATTAATCTCCTTATCTCCTCAGAAATGGGTGACATTTGTAATTCAATAGAAAAAATAGAAAAAACACTGCATCACAGAATAAGGTATGCCACGATCGTTAGATTTGTTAAACAATAAACAAAATCTTAGAAGAGTTGGGATTGGAAATCAGGTCCCAAATTTAGCTCCACCCCTAAATTGGAACCCCCATAAATTGCTGATGAAATGGGAAGTGGTACAGCTACTGTGGAAAACAGTGTGGCAGTTCTGCTAAAAGTTAAACGTAGAATTACCATATGAACCCTTCAGTCCTACTCCTAAGAATATATCCTAAGGAATTGAAAACAGAGATTCAGATACATGTACAACAGTGTTCATAGCAGCATTTTCACAATAGCGCAAAGGTGGAAACAACACACGCGTCTATCAACAGATGAATGGATAAAGTGAAGTATACGCATACAATGGAATAGTATTCAACAATATAAAGGAATGAAGCAGTGATGTGCTACAACACGGATGAACCTTGAAAACATAATGCTAAGTGAAATAAGCCAGACACAAAAGGACAACTATTGTCTTTATATGAAATACCTAGAATAGGCAAATTTATGGAGACGGTGGGTAGATTTGAGGTTACCAAGGATTAGGAAGGAAGGGAAAATGGGGAGTTATTGCTTCATGAGGAGAGAGTTTCTATTTGGGATTCTAAAAGAAATTTGGAAATACATAGCTGTGATGGTTACACAACAGTGTGAGTGTAATTAATGCCATTAAATTATACACTTAAAATGATTTCAGTGGAAAATTTTACGCTCTGTAAAACTTGGCACAATTTTAAAAAATTTTCCTTTATCTTCTTCTTCCACATAGCATTTCATTTTAACTGAGGATTGTCAAAAGAGCCTCAGAAAACACTGCCCAATGCCGTAAAATGAACTTGAATAAAGCTACACAAAGAGAGAGACTGACAAAGAGAACTTCTAAAATGTCCATTCCTGGGGTGCCTGGGTGGCTCAGTCATTAAGCATCTGCCTTCAGCTCAGGTCATGATCCCAGGGTCCTGGGATCAAGCCCCGCATCGGGCTCCCTGCTCAGCAGAGAGTCTGCTTCTCCCACTCCCTCTGCTTGTGTTCCCTCTCTCGCTGTCTCTCTCTCTCAGATAAATAAATAAAATCTTAATTAAAAAAAAAAAAAAAAGACGCTAACATAAACTGCACCCTCCCAGAACCACAGCTTCTGGATTACTGGAGCGCAAACAAGAAAAAGGTCAAATTTTCTTGTCAGAGCTGATGGAGACTGCTATCTCCATTTTATTGGAAGAGGCACCACTTCTTTCTTTCTCCTCTGACCAGGCTCTGAACTTGTCATTTCAGTCACTCATGCCACCATATAATTATCAAGAAACATAGATTTCATTTTGTTAATCAGCAGAATTTTTGTCAAAGATTTTGAAATAGTAATTACTGACTTATTTCTTATTTTAAAAAGTAACATGGTTTTATTATAAAGATTTTAGAGAAAAAAAGAAAACAGAAAAGCCCAAAGAAGGAAAAATAAATTACCCATAATTTTACCATCCAGATAGAATTGTGATTAGTATTGTGATGTATTCTGTGAGACTTATGTGATTAATTTTAGTCAGCTTAGTCAACTTATTGTCTAACTTTTCTGCATTATGAAAGAAATAGTTTTTCATTGAGAAATATGTGGAAAAGCATAATTTACATAGGACAGTCTGATCATGTGAAGATAGTTGCCATTACCATGTTGATGCATTCTGGCCCAGTTAGCCAAGGCCATTAACAGACAAAGCTATAGTCTGAAAATTCACATTTGCTGACTTTTTGCAATAAGGCAGAGCACTAACCAGAGAAATCATGGGATGTCTCACGGAAGAAAGAAAGAAACGGGGTTATTGCAGGATTTAAGAGAAGCAGTGCTTTGATAGACTCAGAGCAAGGCAGGACTGGGGATAAAAGAGTCAACATGATGTCTGGACTGCAAAGGGGACCCAGAGTCCTTTTTCCTGGGAAACCACAAAGTTGAGCTGGATGTTGAAATGATGTGTACAGAAATCCCTTATCTGAAGTTCTGTACATGGGTTGGAAATCAAGGCTGCTTTTCTGTGTCAAAGGACTGAAATCCTCCCAACAAAAAGGGCGGGTGCTTCACTCTTTTTCTTATGATTTCAAAGAGCAAACTTTTGACAATTTAGATATTAGAAACCAAGATTTTTCAGTGAGTAAGGGATTAAGAGTCCCTTAAGTAAGGGGATGTTTATGACACTTTATAGCTGTAGCATGGCCTTGGGAAAAAATTATTTCCTGTTAACTTAGCAGTTGGTTTGATCTTGATCTATGCCTGTTATTCCAGCCCGATAACTGGCAGGGCACAGTTTTTACCTTCTCAGAGCAAGCAAATTTTGATTTTTTTCACATGTTTTCTTCCATTGTTTTTTCTATGCCTAAGTTTTTATGTCTTTTGATTTAAATTGTAGCAATTTTATCTATCCAGATGTGGATCTAATTTTTGCACTTCATATTACTTTATTATGAATGTTTAAGTATTTACCTAGTCATTAGGTATAGGGGCCAAGAGTAGGCTGCCCCAAAATGTGCCACTTTGGCATATTGATTTCCTTTTTAATTACTTAAAAGATGGTCTATCTAAGAAGAACATTCAGACAGACCCTCCTCCGTCCCCTTGAAAGCAGGAAATAAATCTCCCATGTGAAAGATACTTTTCTTATACCAGGAGGCAAGAGGACATTCTTATCACCAGAGATGGGAAATTTAGAGCCAAGGAGGCTGTATAAAAACAACCCTTGTTACTTTTTACTAATTTACTACCCCAGCCCAAATTCTGTTTAAAATTCCTTATTAACTGAAGTTCCCAAAGTTAAGTTTTCTTTGTCCTGTCAATTCCTTACAGATTTATTGTCACTTTGTCTCAAAAAGTATAAAAACTGCCTGCCTTGGTCATTTCTTTAGGTCTTAATTTCATTATTGGGCCTCCATGTGCACACAGTAATAATTTGGTTTCTTTCTCCTATTAATCTATTTCATGTAAATTTAATTCTCAGTCCAGCTGGAAGAATTTTGAAGAGTAGAGGAAGAATTTTTCCTTCCCTTCACCATCTGATAAGTGTACCAAAGATCACTTAACAAATCCAAATTGGTTATTACCAATTTTTAATTATTACAAATTCCTAATTTTTACCATATGAGTAATATTATAATAAACATCTACACAAGTATAGCTTAATGCAAACTAGTTACTGGGCCTAAAGTTATGAGTATTTTTGAGGCTCTAAATATTTGCCAAATTGATATGTCAGAGTTTCAAGTAACCTATGAAAATGGTAATTTTGTGGCACCCACCTAAGCACATGGAATTATCTTTTAACCTTTTTTTTTTTAAGATTTTATTTATTTATTTGACACAGCGAGAGACACAGTGAGAGAGGGAACACAAGCAGGGGGAGTGGGAGAGGGAGAAGCAGGCCCCCCGCTGAGCAGGGAGCCCGATCCGGGGCTCGATCCCAGGACCCTGGGATCATGACCTGAGCTGAAGGCAGACGCTTAACGACTGAGCCACCCAGGCGCCCCAACCTTTTTTAATTGTTAATTCCAAGGCCATAAATGAGGTAGCTCCCTGCTATTTTAATTTGCATTTTTTGTACTATTAGTAAGGTTCAAGTTTTCCGATAGTGTTTATGAATTCTAGTTCATTCTGTCTTCTCAAAAATATTTCCTAGATTATGTGTTAAGAGGCTTAGTGTGTTTGTCATCAAACCATCTTAGCTCTTTATGTTGTAAAAGTAGGGTGTATTAAAATACTATTTTTTTTTTTTTTGGTCATTTTAACAGCAACATTTTCTTCCTAGTATGTAGTTCCAAACCAGTCCTTGTGAGCTTATTCTTTTTTTTTTTTTTTTAAAGATTTCATTCATTTGAGACACAGATACAGAAAGAGAGAGAGAGCATGAGCAAGGGGAGAGGCAGAGGCAGAGGGAGAAGCAGGTTCCCCGCCAAGCAGGGAGCCTGATGTGGGACTCGATCCCAGGACCCCGGGACCATGACCTGAGCCGAAGGCAGACACCCAACTGACTGAGCCACCCAGGCACCCCTGTGAGCTTATTCTACTGTTCTGAAACTCCCCTTAATTGCCTCAGAACCTGAGATTGACAATCAGAAATCTAAATCAAGTTTCACTAATCTCTTAATGATGGAAACTGGTTTTTCATGATCAGTTGTGATGCCTAACACCAGTGTTACAGGTTATAAAATACCAGCTTTGGATAATGATTTCTTTTAGAAATAAATTCTAACAAGTTCAAAGTTACCCAATAATATCATTACACAAATTCCAGTTTTCATCCCTAAGAGCAATGAGCATAACTGCAGCTGGTATGCTAAAGATAAAATCTAGGGGCATCTGGGTGGCTCAGTTGTTAAGCATCTGCCTTCAGCTCAGGTCATGATCCCAGGGTCCTGGGATCGAGCCCCGCATTGGGCTCCCTACTTGGTGGGAAGCCTGCTTCTCCCTCTCCCACTCCCCCTGCTTGTGTTCCCTCTCTCGCTGTGTCTCTGTCAAATAAATAAATAAAATCTTTTAAAAAAAAAAAGATAAAATCCAAACAATCAATACAATGGGTATAGCAACTGTGAAATAACATTTTTCTATATGATATTTTCTGTGTATCTCAGACAAGGTGAAAATGCCAAGTTAAATCATAATATACCCCAAGACTGGATCAATGAATCAGTAACTCAAAGAAAGAAGGCTTAATGCAGAAACCGTTACTACAATATTTATTCTGATCTTTTTTTTTTAATCTCTTATCTGCTTCTTTTTAGGTCTGGGATCATTTCATTCCCAAATGGCCCTCTGGGCCATGGCTAATTTGTATAGTTAGCTCAGTAATTTTTGCAAAGTCTAGAAGGCTGTGTCATTGTACCTGTGATGGTAATTTTAATTTTTCCTCTCCCCAGACTCCTCCAACCCCTTCCTATCACTACTAACTGAAAATAGAAAGTCCAAGAATTTAAAACGTCTCAAAATATCTTCCTCTTTTTTAATGCCCTTTCTTTGACTTAATAATTGATGGGGCAAAAGACAGCTTTGGTTGAAAATTCACTTTGAAAAACCACATAGCTTAATAAGCGTGATGACTGACCTATTGAAATGGCTGTTTCTCGTTTATGCTTGGCCTCCATTTTTCTCCCATTTACTGCCAAATTCTTGAGCAACACCATTCAAACACTACTGATACTCTCTTTGTAGAATGGTTGACAAACTTGTATACCAGGGCACACTGCAAGCCTATTTAATAAGAAAATAATTATGAGGTTTGTTCAGCTGGGGCGGCAGAGTGGGTGGTGGTGTTTCTCAGTCTATACCCAGGGATGCGTGGGATGCAAGGCCAACCTTGGGCTCCTCCTCCCAACTCAGCATCTTAATCCAGAGGAGGTCACTCTAATGTGACCATCCAAAGTGGTCATGAAAAAGAAAGAGAGGGGGGAAGATATCACAAAGGAGTAACATAAGTAGTTTTAAGTCTGTAAAAGAAGTATGGGGGAAGGTTGGTCCTGTCTTCTTTGTTTTTTGTTTTTTTGTTTTTTGGGTTTTTTTTTAAGATTTTACTTATTTATTTGAAAGAGAGAAAGCACGAGAGGGGGAGGGTCAGAGGGAGAAGCAGACTCCCCGCTGAGCAGGGAGCCCGATGCGGGACTCGATCCTGGGACTCCAGGATCATGACCTGAGCCGAAGGCAGTCGCTTAACCAACTGAGCCACCCAGGCGCCCCTGTCTTCTTTGTTGACATCATGGGGTGCCTCCCATGCCACCACCTGTTCCTGTGCTTTTCTTCTCGTTTCTCCTCCCTGAAAATCTCATAGTGGGAAGCCTTAGAGATTGAATTTCAATTGCATCTATAGACTAATTACATAAATGCAGGGTTCACTTAAATTATTTTTCTTTAATTTCATAAGATTGAAGTCACATGAATGACTGCTAAGTATGAGTCAAGAATAATGATAACCTTTATTTAAGAAAAAATGCAACCATGTACAGAATTGAGAACTATTAACATTTGCTCATATTTACTTTTCTTTCTTATTGAAAGAAGAAAACATTGTAATATAGTTGAAATCTGCTTTATCCCCATTTCCAGTCTCATTTCCCACTTTCTCCCCAAAGGCAACCATTACCATTATCATTTCATTTGTATATATTAGCAGTCTGTTTCTTAGCAGAAACTTATACATAAGTTATATATATACTTATCTATGTAAATATATATAAATACATAGATATGTGTGTGTATACATACACATATATATCCATTAATAGTATAAATAATATATAGTATTGTTTTGTATGAAAGAGTATTTCTAATTTACATAAATAGTAATGTATGCTTATAACTTGGCAATAACATTAGGTTTTAAAAATTTATCCATGTCAAAGTGCATTATTTTATAGATATTATGTATAATCTTATTCATTCCTTCTACCTACTGTGGAGAATTTAGTCATATGAATATTTAATTCATCTATTCTTCTTTCCACACCATTGGAGCTTCAAATTTTCATTATCATGGGAAGTACTCAAATAAATAAATATGCTCATACATGTTTCTTTGTGCTCCAATGTAAGAGCTATTTCTAGAGTACACATGTTGTAAGGGGATACATTTTTAAATTTCCTCAATATAAGCAAGTGTATCCCCATTGGTATTATATCAATGAAACTCCGTAACAGTGACTATAAATTCCTATCTTCTCATATGTTGACAGTATTCAATATTGTGATACTTCAAAATCTTTGCCAGTTGGAGGCATATCTTGTTTTACTGTGTATTTCCCTGCTTATTAGTGCAGTTGGTTATTGTCTGACATGTTCATTCACCATGCAGGTGGTTCTGGGTTTGCTTTGTTTTCTGGAAGCTGTCTATTCCCTTGCAATGATCTTCCCAGGAAGAGCAGGGTTACTGTTTGCACTTAGGAAACAGAGCTCAGAGAGGCGGAGTGAACTTGCTGTAGCTCACAACACTGGTGAGAACCCCCGGAAGGACTTCATCCTCCATTATCCCAATTCAAATCATCTCTCTTTCCCAACTCTTATGCTTCTCAAGACACTGATCAACTGATTTTAACCCTTTTCATCTTGCCGTACTTGACTTCCTGATCAGGGAAGATTTAAGACACTCATGAAAAAAGCAGAGTGAGGCGCTCCTACAGGGTCCAGTTTGGGGTTCTGGCAATAAACCCTGCCCTAACAGTCCCCAGTGGTGCCTGGAGTCCCTTAGGGTTTTTAAGGCTTTTCTATTTCTGGTCAAACCTTCACAACAACACTTTATTGTAATATACAATATTACAATCATCATTTTATACTTGAGGGGTTAAAGAACTCCTTTAATGCGACAGGAAGAGAAACTGAGAAAAACATTTAAAGACCTTCTGAGTTAGAGGAAGGGTGACCAGATCTGTTCAGGAAAAACTGTGGAGAAGATGAAAGCGAGAGTTGAAAGACCGTTTCCTCCTTCCTCCCACTTTTCCCCAGACTCAGGCTTTATAGGATCACAGGGCAACGTAGCTATAAAGATCTTTCGGAGCATATTTCTGAATCTTTTGTCTCTCTTCCGTGAAGAAGCTGAGGCCATTATCCAATCTACAGGAATCAAGTAATTGCAACAAAGCACTGGCAGAAAGCCCAGCCAAGACTGATGTGTAGAGGGGGTCTCAGACGAGTAAATGCACATTTCAAAGCATGGAGAAGCTTCACCTTATGGTCTTTTTAGTTGAGCTTCTTTTAACAAAGCCTCAAGTTAACAAGAATCACAGCCACACTTCAAATCTAAATAAAGCAGAGATAGCGATCTAAAGAGTCTTTGAGTGTGTGTGTGTGTGTGTGTGTGTGCTTACAGATCTAGAATAATTTTCTGCATACTGTTGTGCATCCTGGTATCTTAGCCTTTTGGTTTTCCAGTAGTAAGAACCCACTTCTGGGGCACCTGGGTGGCTCAGTCGGTTAAACGTCTGCCTTTGGCTCAGTCATGATCCCGGGATCCTGAGATTGAGCCCCTTGTCAGGCCTCCTGCTCAGTGGGGGGCCTGTTTCTCCCTCTCCCTCTGCTGCTCTCCCTGCTTGGCTCTCTTGCTCTCTCTCTCTGTCAAATAAATAAATAAAGTCTTAAAAAGAAAAAAGAATCCACTTCATTCATTCTGATATATACCTTTTGATCCTGATACTTCCCTTATCAGGAAGCTGATCTCTTCCTCACCCCTATCTCATCAGCTCCCATAGCCCCAGGGAAGGGAACAGGTTGATTACAACCCCTGGAAGGCAGAGCATATGATGTAAGAGGATGTTAAGAAGGAGGAAGGAGAGGTAGCCCACCCTTTCTGATTCTGGTGACTTGTGAGAAGCGGAAGAAAGGAAAAGAGAAGCAAGTCCATGGTGAGATATATTACTATGCCTCCCATCTGGCTAAAGTCCTAGAAGGAAGAGTCAGGAGAGAGGACATGAAGGGCAGGAGCCATTGCCTTACTTTCCATTTGAAGAGAACATCTCACAGGTAACCCCCACCACCTATGGAGATAAGCAGACAGGGGCCTGCGTTTGGCTCTCTCAAGTCATCTTCAGTTTCTATATGGCATAGAATGGGATCCTGAACGCACCCACGGCTATTCAGAAATGAGCTAGCAGTTGGCTAGACATTTGCTGGAAGAGATTACCATCTTTAAAATAAAGAGACCCTGAAACTGAGGAATGTACCACTAGAATAAGAGACAGTCAAATATCAGGGACCCACAGCAAGAACAAGGCTTAAGGAGAGATGGGTCAGTACGTAGGGCTTACCAGGTTAACTAAACCATGACAGAACAGACTGAAATATGCTAGCTGCCTGTTTCAACAATGGATGCCCGAAGGACACCGAATTGCTGTAAGTCCTCTAAATTCCCGGACACCATTTTGGAGAAAACAGTGAGTGGGAGCTAATTCAAAATATAAAATACTAAGTTATCCATAGTATATGAGTTATCTGCAGAGACTCTTTAAATTATTGTGAAAGAGTACTTTGGCTGCCTCCATTTGGCCTCATTTAGTTGGGTTCTTCTTTCCAGCTGGTCTCTTCCCTCAGTCAGAAGACTCTGAGGGCAGAGCATCCCTCAATAATAACCAAAACTACCCTTCAGACAACAAGGGCTGCCCTGAGCCAGCAGGACCCCACCCATGATGGACTCCAAGAGCATTGATTAAACCTTCACTGCCTACCTGCACATACCCACACACCTTTGCCCATATTTTCCTTATGTAAACCTGGAAGTATTTTCAGCACTTTGGAGACAGTCTTAGATGCTAGTCTGCTATCTTCCTGGTATTGGCCTCAGTGAAATAAATTGTTTTCTTGTTTCACCACCCCTTGTCTCTCTGCATTTGGACTTCGTCAGTGGTGAGTGGCCGAACCTGGTCTGTTTGGGAGTCCTGGAGCCACACACTCTTGCATCCCTGTGCATGGCTGCAATTGGATTGCTGCATTTACTGGGTATGTCTGAACTACAGTTTTCCCAATACCCAGGGGAGCTTATAAGGAAGATGAGGTCTATTTTCAAGTTGAAAAGTATCTACATTTTCTTTACTTATCTAATTGTAATATGAGTAATATCTCAATGCAAAGACATCAGCCTCGGTGGAAATGGAAAGAACCAAAGTGGTACCAGTAAGGGGCTGGACACAGCCCCTGAGGCCATAGGGAATCCAGGTGTCTACTAGTGTCTCTGTCTCTGTCTTTGTCTCTCTCTCTCTCATTCTCTCTCTCCACCTCCATGTGCACATTGCTGTATTTGTGGCCAGCAGAGAAGAGTATCTTTCTATCTCAACCTTAATCCTAAATTCAATGGGAAATGGGTCAGAGTTACAGAAAATAAAAATGGCTGCTGGAGGGCACACCATATGGGAAGGGTCATGGTTATCACAGAATTGAGACCATTATCATCATTGTCTGCTAGTCCTTATCTTTTTCTCCTTATCTGAGCATTTTCCATATTATTAACTATTTCATGAAAACATTCTATATGCATATGCCTACCTAATTGTCCATTCTTCTCTTGTTGGGGATTTTTTTTTATCCCAAAGTGGTTTTTTGGGGGGTTTTTTGTGGGTTTTTTTAGTATTGTATAAAAAATAGTATGTTGAACATGCTTATACTTATATTTTTGTGCCTATATTTGATTTTCTCCTTAGGACAGTTTCATAGAAAAAGAAATGCTGATTGTTAAGGATCTGAAATTTCTCACTGTGTCTAATAGTGAAAATTCATACACCTGTCCTGTTTATAAAATGTCACTTATAAACTATTACAGTAATTCTTGAGACAAAAATATCTAAAATATTCATTCTCTCACACGATGAAATTACTACATTAGTTTAGATTTGTAACTTAGTGAAAATAGATGTGCTTTTCTGTTTTAACATCATATTTTGGATTTGTGGTTGTCTCTTGGTGACATAGAGTTCTTTTAAATATTGCAAATATCAAAAGCTGGTATATTATATTTAAATCTAGAGTAAATTCTTTTCATTTCCAGACTTTTTTTTTTTTAAGCCTCAGCATGGGGCTTGAACTAACGACCCTGAGATCAAGACCTGAGCTGAGATCAAGTCGGATGCTTAACTGACAGAGCCACCCAGGTATCCCTCATTTCTAGATTTTGCTATAAATAACTATAAATAACAATGTCACGTTAGTCAGGTCTGAGAAGATGATTATCTTTGGAGAAAGCATCTCCTAGAATAAAGCATCACCTTGTTTAATCATGAAGAGGTTTACAGCATCTAAGAGAATAAGAGATTCACACGCTTGAAAATGTAAATATTTCATGCTCTGTCCCTAGGCATGTACAAACCCCAAATGAGCACTAAGCATGTTTAGGAAGGAGAAAGCACTGCACCACCAATAGATTGTATGTGAAGGTATCACTTCTCCTACTAGATACATAGTATCTCCCAAGCAGACAGGCATCCTGCCTTGTTTATTTATTGCTCCTTCAGCTAGAGTGGTAATCCGATGTGTTTGCTGTATTATTTGGTAGACCAATGGCTAGAACAACAAAGGGATGGTAGTGATTGATGAGAGCCTTAATAGTGCTTCCTCAGGAGCTGGGTGTCAACTGATTGCTCATGGTCAGACATAGATGGGAAATCTGGAAAAGAAAGAGTAGAGACTGTCAGATCTTCCAGCCACTTTGATCTCCTTGCAAGGAGTCAACTATGCTACCACAGGACTGATAGAAGGTAAATTACTCCATGTCTCCCTTAAATCCATCATCTTACACAGATTGACATGTTGCATTTGTTCATTTATAGGATTGTTGAAAAGGCCAGGCTCTGGATTCAGCAGTGGAATCTTCAACCTCTAAGGCTCTCAACTTCCTTTGTAAAATGGGGATAACAATAGCACGGACCTCATAGTGATCTGAGTATTGAATGAGGAAAGTATGCAAGGTGCTCAGCCTAGCCCCAGGCCCATGGACAGCCATCAGCAAGCGCCAGCCTTCGTGATGTCAAGAATAAATACGGCTCTTGCTGCCACCCTTCACACATTCAAAGTTTGTAAAATATTTTCAGCTTTTTTTCAGGTCAAAATCCCATGCTCACTGAACTGAGGGAAGCTGAATTAAAATGAAAATGATTATTTGATCAATCTGTTTATTGTCTAAAACTTGAAATGTTGTTTTTAAAAATCTAAGATTTAATTCTGACTAGATTCAGAAAATCTCCCAAGTTTGTATGGAAACCTCTAGAAAAATTAAGTACCCAGGAAGTATTTTCTGCCTCCAGACCTTTTTAAGAACATACATCTACTCAAAAAAAAAAAAAAGAAAGAAAGAAAGAAAGAAAGAAAAGGAAAAGAACCTACATCGACTAACACCATTATGTGTTTGAACATAGTATAATCTAGGCCCTTTAAAAAAAAATAGGTAAATCTCTACTGCCTCCATATTTTAACCAATAACACGTTGGACATTCCAGGTAAAGTCTGCATCAATTTCCTTCTTAATATATTGTAAATCTGTACTTAAACTAATAGCTGTGGCTATTCTGTTAGTTGGACCTTATAGAAAACTCTGCTAAGGCAATAAGTTTGTTCATTTTTGCGGATCTTTGCTCAGCCTTTGATGCCAGGGGCTGGTATCAAGTACTGTTATGGATTATCAAGTACTGTTATGAACTAAGCTCTTCGAATTCAAATATAACCCCCGTCATTGATTTTAATAGAGAACTAGCTCCTTATCACTACAAATGTCAGGACCTGTGGGAACATTCTTCACCTGTGTCTGATAACAATGTTTACTGGGACTATCAGGGGTGTGCCCTGGCCCCCTGGACCCAAAGGATTTGAGATTACTTTCTGATGAGCTGAATGCATAAAGAATAAAACAGTAAGCATTCTTCCATGTGCAGGCAACATGATTCATTGTCACACAACAGTAATTATCTTAACAGAGTCTGGCCCTGCTATTTATAGTACAATTAGAAATAAAAGCTAAAGCTCAATGTTTCCAAAGTAAAAACTATGATTTTTGGAAAATGACTTTTAATGTTTTGAGAATGCAATTCATTCAGTTAACTAAGGGTACATTTTACAAGTACCAAAAGTATCTAATAAGAAGTTATATTAATTAAATTTTAGCCTCTGAAAGTACTTTGTTGGGGATTTTTTTAATGGCATGAGACCTGTTAACACTGATTTTGAACTTTTCTAAAGATAAAAGTCATAGTTGTTCTCTGGGACAGTGTTTCTCAATCTTAGGTTATGTATAGAGTAGACCCCTTTTTAAAATGTCAGCATCCTCCTAAAGGAGAACACAGGCAACAACCTCTTCGACCTCAGCCACAGCAATTTCTTCCTAGAAACATCGCCAAAGGCAAGGGAAGCAAGGGCAAAAATGAACTATTGGGACTTCATCAGGATAAAAAGCTTTTGCACAGCAAAAGAAACAGTCAACAAAACCAAAAGACAA
>NC_138376.1:100958720-101006927 GCF_054177405.1 Leptonychotes weddellii | reverse complement strand
CGTGCTCAACATCGCTCGGCATCAGGGAAATCCAAATCAAAACCTCAATGAGATATCACCTCACACCAGTCAGAATGGCTAAAATTAACAAGTCAGGAAATGACAGATGTTGGCGGGGATGCAGAGAAAGGGGAACCCTCCTACACTGTTGGTGGGAATGCAAGCTGGTGCAGCCACTCTGGAAAACAGTATGGAGGTTCCTCAAAAAGTTGAAAATAGAGCTACCCTATGATCCAGCAATTGCACTACTGGGTATTTACCCCAAAGATACAAATGTAGGGATCCGAAGGGGTACGTGCACCCCGATGTTTATAGCAGCAATGTCCACAATAGCCAAACTGTGGAAAGAGCCAAGATGTCCATTGACAGATGAATGGATAAAGAAGATGTGGTATATATATACACAATATATACAATATACAATATATATATACAATGGAATATGACCGACTATGTGAGAGGAAGTGATTGGATCGGTGTTTCCATTCCACACACACAATAACGGAAGCGGGGCACCTGGGTGGTTCAGTCGGTTAAGCGTCTGCCTTCGGCTCAGGTCATGATCCTGGGGTCCCGGGATTGAGTCCCACATCGGGCTCCCTGCTCGGTGGAAGGCCTGCTTCTCCCTCTCCCACTCCCCCTGCTTGTGTTCCTGCTCTCGCTGTCTCTGTCTCTGTCAAATAAATAAATAAAATTTAAAAAAAAAATCTTTATAATCCATTTGAGTTAATTTTTTTTAGAACAGCTCAGCAAAATACAATTCTGGTTTATTAAAACAACATTGTTTCACACAAACCTCAGCTAGGCCAAAATAAATAAATAAATAAACAGCAACTTCATAGACAAAAAAGGGGAAAAAAAGAAACCTTTTATCTTTGGCTTTTTCTTTTTTTTTTTTTTTTTAGAGATTTAAGAAAAAGAGAACAAGTCAGGGAGCAAGTTGAGGGGAGCAGAGGGAGAGAAGCTTCAAGCAGACTCTGGGCTGAGCCCAGTCTGAGGTGGCTGGATCTCAGGACCCTGAGATCATGACCCGAGCCCAAACCAAGAGTCCCACTCTTACCCCACTGCAACACCCAGGCGCCCCTATCTTTGGCCTTTTTAACCATCTCACACAAGCCAACGACTTATAGTACAGCTGAGTACATACACAAAAAATGTTACTGGAATGCTCAGAATAAGATTGTCTTGTTGCTGTTTTTGCTTTTTCTTACAAGGTTTTATTCCTCCTTTTGAGATTAGAATGAACACGGGCACACCACAGGTAAGGTCAGAAGTAGGACAGAGAATGCTCTGAAAGCTGGTTGGGTCATCAGAGATCGCTGAAAATGGCTGACCACCAACAATATGTACAGAAATATAAAATGTATATAGAAAATACAAATTTTCCTTTTTAAAGTATTTTTAAGAAAAAAGGTAGGGCCTGGGAAGTTTGGGTTCTTCTTTCCTCCCGTTGCAAATTCTCACTCTGGTTTTGGCTGGTGGAGGGCGTGTGTCACCTGCAGGGTGGCGCTGCCCACATGGGGCGGCCGGCGGGACTGTGTCCTCGAAGGTGACCACATTTAGAGTCTGAGACGGGAGGCGAAGCGTGAATAGGTTAAGTTTTGTTAAGTGTAACTTTTCCTTTTTTGCTGTGCAGTCATCCTCATTGGTCTTCTGCTTCTTGGTGTCGGCATTCTCCTCCTCCTCATCTTCAGCTGCTTCGGCTTCCTCACCTTCTTCTCCATTCTCTTCCTCACCATCACCTTCCTTCTCCTCCTTCCCTATGTCTTCCCCTTCTTCCACCTCATTGTCAGCCTCCTGCTCCCCATCTTCCTCAAGCTCAGTGTCCCTGTTAGCAGGTGCATCTCCTCCATCCTCCGCCTCCTCCACCACTTCCTTCTTCTCCTTTAAGTCCTTGGAGCTGGCGTCCACCGCGGCGATCTGGTGGGGCACTCTCTGATCCGATGCATCGGATTCAAAACAGAGCGAGGATTCCAGGACTCTGGCGATAAAGCTGCCAGAGTCCTCGGTGGTGGAGGAGGCGCCCAGCAGAGGTGGCTGCAGCGAAGGGGAAGCCACACTTGGGAATGCAAAGATGGCTTTTCAGAGCAGCCAGTGGGAAAGGTGTAAGGTGTAAGGTCTCCGTCTAAGGTCATTATTTTGCACGTGGATGCCCAATTGTTCCACCACCATTTAATGGAAAAAAACTATTTCTCCATTGAATTGACTTTTCTCCTTTGGCAAGATTTTACTTATGTGGGTCTATTTTTGGGCTTTGTATTCAGCTTTATCGATCTATCTATTCCTTTGTCAATACCACACTGTATTGCTTATTGTAGCTTTATGATGTCTTAAAGTCGGGTAGTGTCAGTCTTCTGAGTTTGTTCTGCTTCTTTAATGTTGTGGGGGCTATTCTGGGTCTTTTACCTTTCTATGTAAACTGTTGAATCAGTTTGTCAATATCCACAAAATAACTTGCTAGGATTTTGATCTACATTACATTGAGCCTATAGATCCAGTTGGGAAGAATTGGCGTCTTAATAGTAATGAACTTTCCTATTTATGTCTATACAATAACTCCCTGTTTATTTAGATCTTTGGTTTCTTTCATCAGAATCCTTATGGTTAAAATTTTACTACAAATTCAATTTTTTAGAAGATATAGTTTATCTACTTTTCTTGAGTGACATTTGATAGTTTGTTTTTCAAATTTTGCAAATTTATTGGCATGAAGTTGTTCATACTACTCCCTTATTATCCTTTTAATATGTGCAAAATGTGTGGTCATGCCTCTTCTCTCATTCCTAATGTTGGATATTTGTGTCTTGCCCCACTCTCTCTCTCTCCCTCCATCCCTCTTGATTAATCTATCTAGAGATATATCAATTTTATTAATCCCACCAATGTACCAGTTTTGTATTGCATTCATTTTATATATGTTTCCTGTCTCCTATTTCATTGATTTCTGCTCTGATTGTTATTGTTTCCTTTCTTTGGCATACTTTGTGTTTCATTTGCTTTTTTTTTTTTTTTTTTAGTTTCCTAAAGTGAAAGTCGAGTTCGTGGCTTTGAATCTTTTTTTCTTTTTTAATATAGATATTTAGTGTTATTTTTCCCTAATTATTTCTTTAGCAACATCCCACAAACTTCAGTATGTTTTGTTTTCATTTTTATTCAGTTCAAAATGCTTCCTAGAAGAAGTACTTATAAAATGGTGGAGTGAAGACTTCCCAAAATTTCCCGCTCCATAAAAGCAATGAGAACATTGTGGCAAAAATTATCAAAATTCAAAATTCTAGAAATTAACCAAAGGCTTACAACAATCTGAGGATGTTTTTTCAAGAAAATCACTTGAGTTTCAGTAAGAGTGACCTTTGCAGAGTTTTAACTTGCCCTGTTCCCATCCCCCATTACCTAACTCTATGGTAGCCTTGGAAGCCAATAGTCTTGTAAGCACAGTAGCTGTGAAAATCAGCAGCCAAGCAGGTCCTGGAGGGATAAGAAAGGGTTTGGGGCTTCTCAGAATGCTCCATCTCCAGAGCATTTTCACCATTTGACCAATCTGGAAGCTCTTTGGAAAAGCTCTGAAAATGAAGCATTATTTGACCTCACTCAGAGCATGCTCTGTGCAAGCAATATATAACCAAAGAACTTATCAAAAAGGATGACAAGCAATTGTTTAACATCACCACTATCTGAAGCAATGATGACATTGGGGCTTACACCAGGCTGACCCAAACAAAACAAAACAAACAAACAAAAAAACTTAAAAGGAAGAATGGGGAATGAGATATTCATAAAGGGATTTAAAAACCTTCAACATACTTCTAGAAATCTAAAAGGCTCTGTGCATGCATAGGGCTGTGTGCAGGCCCAGAAAAGAACTGACAGGGCCCTAATCTCTCACCTCAGGCTGACCTTGAAGCTCTGCATGAGCAGGAAGTAAAAGTTAAAGCAAAATTGTAAAGTGCCTGCCAGACCATTGGAAGCTCACCTTAATAAACACATAGAACCACCTGGCAAAGCTTGGTTGACTTATTGGTTCAAAGCATTTAAGTAAATCTCTGTCCAGTCATTACCTGGCCACTAAAGCTACCTGCAGAGACTTCGGAGGATACATACCAAGAATACAGACTTTACAGGGTTACCCAGGAAAGACTAAACAAACAAACAAACAAACATCAGCTGTCACAACAACCATAACAGTCACAAAGTAACTCCAAGCTAGGGGGAGGGGGACCTGATTTTCAGAGTTCCCACATTTTATTCATTTATTTTAAATGCACTGTTTTTGTTTGAAACAAAAGAAGTATGAAACATGCAAAGAAGCATGAAAACATGGCCCACCGGGAAAAACACAGGGGAGAAAAGTAGTCAGTGGAAACTCTCCTGATGAAAACAAGATGTTGGACTTACTTGACAAAGACTTTAAATCAGCGATTATAAGTATGTTCAAAGAACTAAAGGAAACCATGTCTAAAAATTAAAGGTAATTAGGAGACTGATGTCTCCTCAAATATACAATATTATAGGTAGGAATTATAAAAACAGATAATTAGAAATTCTGTAGTTTAAAATAACGATAACAGAAATTAAATTCACTTAGAGAGACTCAACAGCAAATTTGAATTAGCAGAATAAATAATCAGTAGGCTTGAATATAGGTCAATTCAGATGATCTAGCCTGAGGTACAAAAGGGGGAAAAAAATGAAGAAAAAAGAACAGAGCCTCAGAGACCTGTGGGATATCATCATACCCAAGTTTGCCAACATATGCATAATAGGAGTCCCAAAAGGAAAGGAGAGAGAAAGAAAGCAGTAGAAAGAATATTTGAAAACTTAGTAGCTGAGAACCATCTGAAGGTAATGAAAAACATTGATCTACACATCCAAGAAGTTAAATGATCCATGAGTAAGATAAACACAAAGAGATCCACATATAGATACATTGTAGTCAAATTGTTAAAAGCCAAATCAAAGAAAGAATATGACAGCAACAAGAGAAATGTGACTCATCACATACAAGGAATCCACAATAAGTTTATAGCTGACTTCTCACCAGAAACCAGGGAAGCCAGAAGGCCATGGATGACATATTCAAAGTGCTAAAAGAAAAAGACTATTGGCCAAAACTATCTTTTAAAAAACTAAGGAGAAGAAAAGACATTTCCAGATAAACCAAAACTGAGGGAATTTGTCACTTAGCAGACTTATCCTCCAAAAATACTCTTAAAGGGAGTCACTGAGACTGAAATGAAAGGACAGTAGACAGTAATTTGAATCCACACAAGGAAATAAAGAGTATCAGTAAAGGTAACTACATAGGTAACTATAAAAGCATGATGCATTTTTATTAAAATATTGAAATTAGATTCACACCCCAAAATAATCTAATCTTTTAAAGTGTACAAATTCAGTGGTTTTGAGTGTATTCAGAATTGTTCAATTATCATCACTATTGAATTTTAGAATATTTTCAGCCCTAAAAAAAAGACCCATATCCATTAATAATCTCTCCATTCCCTCCTACCCCCAGGCCTTGGGAACCACTAATATACTTTCTGTCTCTATGCCTATTCTTGTCATTTAACATAAATGAAGTCATAAAATATGTGCCTTTGTGACTGGCTTCTGTCACTTAGGTTGTTTTTAAGGTTCATCCACATTGTAGCACATTATCAGTACTTTATTCCTCTTTATAGCTAAATAATATTCCATTGTATGGATATACCATATTTGTGTATACATTCATCAGTTGATAGACATTTGTGTTTATCACAGTTTCCACTGTTTGGCTACAATAAATAATGCTGCTATGAAAATTTATGCACAAGTTTTTGTGTATGGACATATGTTTGTAACTTTCTTGGGTATACACCTAGGAGTAAAATTGCTAGGTCATATGGTAACTCTTTAACTTTTCGAAGAACTGCCAAACTATTTTCCAAATAGCTGCACCATTTTATAAGCCCACCAACAACATATGAGGATTCTGGCTTCTCCACATCTTTGTCAAAACTTGTTATAGTCCATGATTTTAACCATCCATGTGGGTATGAAGTGTTATCTCATTGTGTTTTTCATTTGCATTTTCCTAATGACTAATGACACTGAGCATCTTTTCATGGTATCTTTATTCTTTCGAGAAATGTCTGTGCAAAACTTTTGTTCATTTTTAAATTGGGTTATTTGTCTTTTTATTGTCAAGTTGCAAGCATCCTTTATATAGTGTGGATACTAAATCCTTATGAAACATATGATTTACAAATATTGTCTCCCATTCCATGGACTGTTTTTTTTTTTTTTTTTACTTCTTGATTGTGCTTTTTGATGCACAAAAGTGGGGGGGTTTTTTGTTGTTTTTTTGTGGGGATTTTTAGAGACGGGGGAGGGGGAGAAGGAGAGAGAGAATCTTACGTAGGCTCTATGCCCAGTACAGAGCCCAATGTGGGGCTCGATCTCATAACCCTGAGATCATGGCCTGAGCCTAAATCAAGAGTCTGAGGCTTAACCGACTGAGCCACCCAGGCGCCCCATTTTTTTTCTTTTTTTGATTTTTGAGAACTATGAGGTCCTTGCAAGCATAGCTCATTTCTGTAGATTATTTTCCAAAGTTGTACAAAATGGAACCAAAATGGAAAATCCCTCAAGAACATGAAGAGGTACAACATTCAAAGCTACGAATACCCAGCAGCAAGTGTTCCAGCCTGCAGCTGCCAGCCGCCTTCTCTTCCTGTTCCCAAGAGTTAGTGGCATGAAAGCATCTTCCCTGTGACTGTTCTCATTTCTTTTTTCTCGACCTCTGGGTGTGCACGGCTCAGCACCTTGAGGAGTTCGGCTGTTTCTGCCCGCATACGTGTGTGAATATCAGCCTTAGAGCCCTTGATGTGCTAGCGCAGACTGTCCTGGAACGGGTGCATCAGGTTGATGGTGTTGTCTCAAGCGCTGGCAAGGGTGTGGCGAGGGAATGGCACGATGGTAATGCAGCCAGTGCTCTTACCCACGGCAGCATCCATGTCTTTCAGCTCCAGAGGAGCTTCCCTGTGGCTAAAGAGGACATGTAGGGCTCTGTGCCTGGTTCTGCGTCCTTCTTTGAACTCTTGCATGAACACTTTTCCAATGACCACAGCGTCGTCATCATTAAACACTGTGCTGAAGACTACTGTGACTCTGTCCTTTTTAGACCCAACATACATCCCTCCAGTGGATAACTGCCCTGTGCTCTCCTTCCCTGCCCTCTTCTTGGAATTGGAAGTCTTTCTCAAAGACAGAGGCAAAACAATTTCGTTTCAACGTGCCAGCCTTCATGCACAATGGATGTCGGCAGATTTGCAAGGTCATATAGCAGAGACATTGTGTCCTGATTTGGGATTTACCAAGCAACTCCAGTACACTATCTTTAATAGCTCATCCGCACCATGTGCCTGAACTTCCTTGTTGAATTTCAAAGAAATACTGACCATCCCTTTTGTTTTGTCTCCATTAGGATTTGAAATATGATAGAGGACTCCATCAAAATCTGCACACGTTACTTCGACTACTTCTGATTTGTCACCGGCAGCCGCTTTCTCGAACTTGAGTGTGAGCGTCCCCTCAATGACGTGGTTGTTCACCTCTAGCAGGATCTCAGCAGCACCTCCCGCCCACCCATCCCTGCTGGCAAGCCCGCACCCACCTGCCCAGCCTCCTCCCCCACAGCCACCTCATCGACCTGTGCTGATTGGTTTATTGTTATTGATTTCTAACTGCTTTTGAGTTTACCCTGGTGATTTTTTTCAGAACATTTTTCATCTTACAGGCTTTCAAACTTAATCATTGTATGATTTCCTGAACCTGGAACGGCTTCTTTGTGGAATTAGCCATTCTGTATTTATTCAGCATACCATTCAAATTTTCTAGGTGGTGTTTGCGTCTTCCAAAAAAACCCATTAGTGATACCTTGTGTTTCTGCCAAGCATCTTGTAACCAACACGTATTTGAATTTTGATTTTAAAAAGAATCTGAAAATCATTGTTTTGTCCTTTTCCTTTTATGACATAGCTGTTCTCTTTGATCTAACTTCAACCCTTTTGTTGCATATTTCCTATTTTTTTATGATTTGCAGTTTCATTTGCTTTCTGCCTTGTACTGTATGGACTGTATCTTATCTAAACATGTTTTCTGCACTTATTTTGTTTTATTTCTCATTAAGTTTTATATTTTTGTTCACTTTCTCCTTGAAACTCTTGCTTCCTTCAGCATCCATGAAGTCATGTATCTCCTGAGTTTTGGTCTTCCCTCTGGCACTTTCTTCTCAATTATGATGTTTGGCTGTCCTCTCTTCCCATTCCTCAAATGTTGTGCTCTTCAGAGCTCCCCTTTTCTTCCCAACCCACTTTCCCCAGGCCATTTCATCCCATTCCTTGTATTTAATTATCATCCATACACTAACAATTCCCAATCTTTTAGATCTATCCTAGACCCCTCTCCTGAACCCAAGCCCATAGACATCTAACTAACTACCAGATATCCCCATTTGATATCCCCCAGGCACATTAAACACAATGTACTCAAAATAACACTCATTTTTTTCCCAGTAAGTAAACTGCTCCTCTACCAGAATTTTCCCTCCAGAAAGTGACAGCCCTATCCACCTCAAACCTAAAGCCAGAAAATCTGGGAAGATATTTAACTCTCCCATTTCCCTCAGCCCCCACATCACTCACCCACATCTTTCAGTATTCTTGATTCTGGATTCTACATAACGGTGGAATTCATCTTCATCTCCCTATCTACAGAGCCTCTGCTATGGAGACAAGTGACTACCAGCTCTTACTTGGATCCTGCAAAGGCTGCCTAATTGATCTTTTTCGATCTATCTTCCCTCCTGCAAACAGGAGAATCCTTTAAATATAAATCTGACTGTATTGCTCCCCCACTTAAAATTCTTCAATTGGGACACCTGGGTGGCTCAGTCAGTTAAGCAACTGCCTTTGGCTAAGGTCATGATCTCAGGGTCCGGGGATTGAGTCCCACAATGGGCTCCCTGCTCAGTGCGGAGTCTGCTTCTCCCTCCTCCTCTGCCCCTCCCCGCCTCCGCTTGTGCTCTCTCTTGCTCGCTCTAGCTCTCTCTATCTCAAATGAATAAATAAAAAATCTTTAAAAAAACTATTTAATGGATTTCCATTACATTTAAATAAGTCTTAGAAGTCCCTCCTCGATCTTGACCCCACTCATCTCTGCCACCTCTTCTTGAGCTAACCTCCATGTCTCTCTATATTCTCCAGCCATAGCTATATTACATTTAGTTCCTTGGACATGTTAGGTACCCTCTGGCAAACACTGAAAATTTCCCCCAGTATCCATTGTCTTCTTTTTAGTAATAGAACTGATCTCACTCTGGATTATGTAGGACACATAACTGCTAGTTACTACATTTTTTTTCCCTAGTTACTATTTTTACCAGCCTCCCCTGCTATTAGGTGTGACTCTGTGACCCAGCTCTCATGAACAGAATGTGTAGAAGAGTGATATGTGCAACTTTAACTTCACTTCCTTAAAAATAAGTTGATTGCCCTTTGTTCCTTCTTTAGGGCTGGGGCTGGTGAACAACCTTTGACCAGGTGAATGAGGAAATACACCAGGAGGATGGGAAGACTGGAAAATGGAGGAACCTGTAACCATAAATAACGATGTGGTGCACAGACATTTGAGTTCTTAATTACAGCAGTTTAGTCTGTGTGTCCATCAGCATTGTCTGGGTTATGCTGCAGTAACAAACAACCCTTAAAGCTTAGTGGTTTAACACAACTAAGGTTTATTTTTCACTCATGTTACATGTCCAGCACAGGTCATTAAGGTGGCTCTGCTCATGTAGTCACTCAGGGTTCCAGCTTAACTGAGGGCTTCATCTAAATATATTCTTTAATGAGCACACAGGTGAAAGGGCACTCGGCAAACTGTGTTCTGTCTCTTAAAGCTTCCAGCTGGAAGTCAGGCACACCACACTCACAATGCAAGTCAACCTTCTCACCTAATTCAAAGAGGATTAAGAACAGATAATCTTACTATGTCTCCAGAAGAAAGAGAAAACAAGAATATGTGTGACTAGTCCTAATGACTCTCTCAGTCTCTGCCTTAATGTGTCTTAGGCTGTGTTCCCCTGAAAGAGGTAACCTCTGTTTCTCTTGTTCAAATGTTTGTAGGATTTTTTCTCAATGGTTTCAAAATATATATTCCAAGGATCTCACAAGACTGTATCTTCTCGATAATTCTTCCTGCAATCATTACCCTTGGGAATCCTAAGTAACTATTCCCTTTGCATAATGTTTCCCAAATATTTATCTAAATATCTGAACTTTCTCCAAAGCTCCAGTCCTAGATTTCCAACTGCCCACTACCTGTCAAACTTGACAAGCTAAATACAACTGACTGTATTACTTTCAACCCCCCCTTAAATCTGATTCTTCTATGTTTTTGTTTTGTTTTGATTTATTTCTCTCTGTATCTCCAGCCCCTAGACTAGTGCCTGGCATGAGAAGAGGTACTATATACTGAATGAATGAATGAATATTATCAAGATTTGACAATGGCTTGCAAACCTGGAATCTTCTCTGACTCCAATCTCCTCCTTACTAGTCTGTACACGGCCCTTCTACCTAGCTTGTCAGGCGCTCATTGCCTATCAACTAGATTATTATAATAGCTTTCTCAAAGTCATCCCCATCACCAAATTTTTTCATTCTTCCTCCCATTTTATGCAATGTTCCCACATTAATTTCCTTGAAGCATGTGACATTCTGTCACTCATTCTACATCCTTATAAGGAGCACATTCACATGGAAGCAGTATGTTCCAAAGGTAAACACAAATAAGGCACAGTCTCCACGCTTGAGCAGCTCACAATCCAGTGGGAGACAGATGTGCATCTAGAGACACAGAACAGAGAAAGCAGAGCCAAAATAGAGGAGCACAAACGGGGAGTGACAGATGTGACAGATGCTGAATCAGTCAAGGAGTCACAGAAGAGGGGACATTTACTCCATGTCCTAACAGACAATTAGACATTTCCCAGAACTGGTATTAGAGGGAAATAGCAACGATGCATCTTTTGAGTCAGGAGGGGAAAAAATATGAGCACCAACTGAGTTTAGTTTGGGAGTGGGCAGGGATTGATGGCAATTTTTTCTGAGGGCCTCTGTTTCGTCTCTGACGCCCAAGAAGGATGAAGGATGAGTCCCTGTGTTGTGTGGTCTTCCAGGGAGGCCTGGAAGTGCTGTCAGCGGGTCAGGATGGCTTCGGTTCCCCATACCTGCTGGAAACCTCTAGCTATGTCCACGGCATTCGATCGGGTTCTACAAACAGGTACTAACGTATTGGACCTGGCGTTTGACTGCATTAGGAAGCTGCTGTTCTCTGTTCTTTCTTGCACATTTCCACAATTCAAGAGGAAGTTTGGCTTTCACGAGAATCTTCAGAGGCACACTGCTTTCCAGGGCAGGAAGCCTGAAGTCAAACGAATTGCTGCATGGATTTTGTAAATTCCTAGCAGACCTGATGGCTTAGAAGCAAAGCCATGGCAATGGTTTATGTACATAAGCCAGACTTGTTTGAGAAAGAAAATAGGAGGGTTTTGGTGGGGGGTGGGGGGGCGGGGGGGTATTATTTTGAGAATTCTAGGGCTGACTTTGAATATAGAGCCAAAGCTCGGAAAATTAAAAGCATAGACTTTGTAAATAAGCCACAGAGAAGGGAAAGATTACAAAATAGCTGCTTTTGCTATATGACATCATGCTGCCCCCTCCCTCTCCCCCTGCCCCACCACAAAACACATCAAAAGGAACAGAGTCTGACCAGCAGGCAGAAAGATGTGGAATTTTGTAATTTACTTTAAGTGTCTCTTTTGTACAAGGCTCTTGGAGAATAAAAGAAAATTTCCTTTTAAGAAAGGATCATATAACCTGATGAAGGTGATGGACAAATCCTCTTGACAGAGACACATGAAGACTGTTCTTTGTCTTCATACTGACCTAGACTTTGCCACGATTCCTGGCTCTTGTGCTTGTGCTTCCAGAAAGCATACAGCTTTTGATAAGATCTTCTAGAAATGTTCGCGGACCTTTGCCTGATGAATTTCCAAAAGGACTAGAAACGCCACTTTACAAAATACATAGGACGTTGAGGTCACCTAAATGAGCTACCAAACACCAGCAGAAATAGGGGAATGGATTAAGCAGATTCCCTCCCTCTCCCCCCATCATTTGATGAACCCTTAGAAAAGAGACCTGGAGGCTTTTAAAAGAGAAAATCTAAGCCCTTAACAGTTCTCCAAGGCACACCCTAGAAAAGACTTTATAGCTAAATAATAATTCTTAGGCAAATTAAATTACCTTTACAGTAGGAAGCACACTATTCTTACTTTACACTAAGAACTGCAGAGGATTACCTCGAAATCTCCTTGACATTGGTCTAGAATTGCTTTATGATAAAGAATACCTGAAAGGCGGGTGTTCTTTCTTCTTTCTTTCTCTTTCTTTCTTTCTTTCTTTCTTTCTTTCTTTCTTTCTTTCTTTCTTTCTTTCTTTCTTCTTTCCCTCTTTCTTTCTTCCTTCCTAGCAGATTTGTAAAAAAAAAAAAATTAATGCTATGAAACCAGCTATTTCTTTTCAAAAGATAGATCCTCCCCTACCCCACCCTTTTTTTTTTCAATATAGAACTTTGGTATCGCTCAAAAGGATATGGGCATGTCAGGTGGCCTTTACAAAATCCTTTTGATAGAAAGAAAAAAATAATCTAGAGAGACAGGAAATCAACAGAATTCCTTTAACTCTTAATAATTACTGGAACTGAGAGAGGAGCTTAGAGTATGGTTAACATTCCCCCAAGGAAATGTCAAACTCTCATCAGCAGAGAAGTCTTTTATCAACATCTAGGACTCCAAGGTATGGAGGGACATGAGGAATTTCATAAACTATTCCAGTTACTTAAAGTTTTGTCAGGCAAACTGAGCCAATTCTAAACATGTGGGTTATGGGTGCAGCTGGTGCCCCCCCATCCCCCAGATCCCTGTCATTTGGCTGCAGGGACCATGCCCCAGCTGGTAGGAGTGTTGGCCTCTGATGGTTCACACCTGCCCCTGTCGCAAGCGCAGCGCCCTCAGCTGTATGAGAGTCTCCTGCCTGCAAGGTCACGCCCTGCCCCAGGGAATACCTGACCACGGAGGTACAAAAGGCTGGCCTCTCCTGGGGGGAGACAAATTCTGTGGCACAGTTGTGGCCCAGAGTGTCCCCTGTGGGGCCTGGCTGAAGCCAGGCTACAGCTCATCCTTGCTTAGCTTTTCTCCTCAGTCAGACATCTTGCTTTCCCAACTTTCTTTCTCCAGAGAGCATTCCTTCAACAAACCTCTTCCACAAGAATCTTGGCGGAGGCTCTGCTTCTCAGAAAACCGACCTAAGACAGTGCAACTAGATAAAATGAGACTCTCTTACGTCATTTCCTCAATCCCCTTTCTGTCCTTTTCCTCTCTGCCAGCCAATATTCACATTTTTCACATTTTCTTCTTTTTTTTAAAATCAAAATCTTCCCTCAGAAAAAGATCTGACAGCTTCAGCCTCATACACATTTATGACATATGAGGCTTAAGGGTCTCTCTCCTGGGACGGTGGCATTTTAACATAACACAGAGAACATGACTGGAATTAAGGAATTCATTACTGGTGGCTCAAGAGTTTTGAGGATGGAGTTAACTTTTCAGCACCTAAGCCAACACATCACAGGTCAGGGCATACTCTGCCTAAACACGTTTCATCTTAATTAGAAAGAGCTGATGTCATTTATTTTTGCAAAATTATAACCCCTGACATCGCCATGAGTACTCCAAGGGGCCTACCAAGCTCTTTCCATTTTTGGGTAGGCATGAGGGGATTCTGGAAGCAGGAGCCAAGTGTCTCTTTCCCCACTCCTATCTCATGGCCTCATTCCTTCCCTGGAATTATGGAGAATTAGACCTGCTAGTTCAGCATTTCCCAAAGGATTCTGTGTTCAAGCACCTTTGAAAAGTTATCATTTATCTTATCCCCATTTAGGGGGGATTCACAATATCATTAATATATTAAATCTAAGAAATAAGATTTAATATATTAAATAAGTCTAAATGTATTAAATCAAGAATCCTCTTTAACTTACTGAGCCCAGACTTTTCTAAACTTATCCATAGAATCCAATTTTTCTGGCTCTCAGTTTAGGAAATACCCATCTGTTCCAATTTCCTTATTTTACACATAAGAACCTGAGGCCCCCAGAGTTTAGCTTCTCTGATTTTCCAACTCCCTGGGTGACAGGCAGCTTCAGCTCTGCAATGATGTGACACATCCTGGAGGCGGAGCAGTGGGCCGGGCCGGCGCTGGATGCTGCGCGCCTTTCCTAGTCCACACAGGATGGCTACACAGTCCTCCTTCGTAGGGTCACTTTATATGGTTAACAATTCAGTGTTTGAAATGTGAGCTTCAGACCTCCTGTTGTATCTGTATAAACAGACAAAACTGTCCCAAACCCAAGCTGACCAAACAAGTGACCTGTTTCCTTTTATTAGGTGTGTCTCTTTGGGGCTGAAACACGCCTTGGAGGTCTTGGGATTCACCTGTTTTAATTCACGGTCATTCTCTGGTCCAGCGGATCTCAATGACTTTGACGATTCCGGTTTTCTGGGTTTTATCAATGATTTTTTTTTTTTTTTTACAAAGTGATTCATATTTTTTTTAACACTTGGCAATTCTCTATACTTTTACCTTCTGGTTTACATTATCTACAATCACTGTTTAATAACATTTTGGCTTTTTGATCAATGAAGTCAAATGGAAAGGCTCTTGTTCTTTTTTATTTTTTTTTTAAAGATTTTATTTATTTATTTGAGAGAGAGAGAGACAGCGAGAGAGGGAACACAAGCAGGGGGGAGAGGGAGAAGCAGGCTTCCCGCGGAGCAGGGAGCCCGATGCGGGGCTCGATCCCAGGACCCTGGGATCATGACCTGAGCCGAAGGCAGACGCTTAACAACTGAGCCACCCAGGCGCCCCTGAAAGGCTCTTGTTCTATGAAAAATCAAAGAGTTTACACTCAAAATAACTTAGGCTTGTTTTTCAGCTCCGAGCACGAGAAGAGGACTCGAGTTTCTTCAGCGGTATGTCACAAAGCCTGCATATTTATAAATAAATTTGAGCCGTGGTGTGTGTGTGTGTGTGTGTGTTCAGAAATAAATCCTCAGGCTTCCTGCTCCCTTTTCAGCTCAGCGGAGGAAACTGTAGCAAAAGCTGCTATAGCTGGAAAGAAAATCAGCCATTTTATACCCTGTTCCGTATTCAGCCTTTTATCTGTGTCTAAACACGTTTATAAAGAGACCGTTAGCACAGCTTGCCTTTGTGCCACAGCAATTGCCGCCGCTGAGGGAGTGGACACACCACGGAGAACCCAACAGGCGGGTCTGGCGCAGCCACGCCCCCATTCCCTAAGTTCGTGCGCAAGTTCAAGGAGGGCAGCCGCGCGCCGCGCCGGCCTCACTGCCCTCTACGTCCTTGCCGCTAAGAATTAGCAGTCTGCAGGTGCGCTTGGGGCATCAGTACCCTTCTCCCCTTCCAGCAACAACAGTGAGAGTGTCTCCTGGTTTCCTGACCTGCCATCCTCCTGGTTCGTTCTCACTGCGTACCAGTGAGGAGGGGAGCAAAGCAAAACGAATAGTCCCACAGTTATATGCAGAAACATAGTATTTCAAAGTTAAAGAGGACCTTAAACATCACTTCTTTTTTTTTTTTTCTTAACATATAATGTATTATTTGTTTCAGGGGTACAGGTCTGTGATTCATCAGTCTTAACACAATTCACAGTGCTCACCATAGCACATACCCTGCCCAGTGTCCATCACCCAGCCACCCCATCCCTCCCACCCCCCTCCACTCCAGCAACCCTCAGTTTGTTTCCTGAGATTAAGAGTCTCTTATGGTTTGTCTCCCTCTCTGGTTTCATCTTATTTCATTTTTCCCTCCCTTCCCCTATGATCCTCTGTCTTGTTTCTCAAATTCCTCATATCAGTGAGATCATATGATACTTGTCTTTCTCTGATTGACTTATTTCACTTAGCATAATACCTTCTAGTTCCATCCATGTCTTTGCAAATGGCAAGATTTCATTTTTTTTTTTTGATGGCTGCATAATATATATACAATGCAATATTAAACATCGCTTCTGTGCGTTGAGTTTCACCGGGAAAATTGTGCTATTCCAGGAAGCCATGCCATCCTCCTTTCTTTCCCTAAGCTCTTGGACCAGGTATGTTTTTTTGTAGCTGTTGGCAATGTAGCCTTTCCCTTTGCACAACCTCAGGAGTGATTTAAGCCTCCACGTGTGTGTGCACACACATGTTGTTTAGAGGGTCGGGAGTGGGAGGCAGCATGAAAAGGAAGGCAGAATAAAGGATGGCGATGAATTGAGTTCAGAGTCGGCTGAGAAATACTTTGGGTCCCATGGAGGATTCCAGAAGCCCCATGTTATGGGCTTAAGAGGCCATTGGCCAAGGCTGAGGCCCAACAGGCTTTAGCTGGAACAACAGCTGGAGCAACCCCTTTCCCCAGTGTGCCGGGGGGGTTTCCTTCCTGCTCCCCCCCATACCCCACCCCTTTAATTAAACAAATTTAGAGTAGGGCACACGGGTCTTCAAAAAAATTGTTAAACAACTAGAAGAACAGATGTTATCGCCTGAAAAGGAAGTATTCGTTTTGGTGAAGTAAATTTGTGTATTTGTGTGGCCAGAGCGAATTCTCAGCAGATTTTGTGTTCTGCTTCTCCAGGAACATAATTGTTTTCTCTGTGTGGAATTATTGCTCATTCCTGGAGAGATTCAGTTGTTCACTTGTATTACTTTGCTGGGGCTGCCGTAACATAGCATCACAGACTGGGTGGTTTAAACAACAGAAATTTATTTTCTTACAGTTCTGGAGGCTAGAAATTCAAGATCACGGTACCTAGTCCCCTCCACCCACATGCACCCCCTTGTCCACAGTTTCACTTCCTGTGGTTTCAGTTAGCCGAGGTCAAACCACAGAAGCAGATGACCCTCTGCTGTGAGGTGAGCAGTAGCCTAAAGTTACAGCACAGCGCCTACGTCATTCAGCTCAGTCCATCTCACCGACTTGCGAAGGCGTTTTATCATCGCACACCCTCACAAGAAGAAGAGAGGTGAGTGCTGCACAATAAGATATTTTGAGAGAGAGAGACCACATTCATTTTTTTATTATGGCATATTGTTATAATCATTCTATTTTATTATTATTGTTAATCTTTTACTGTGCCTAATTTCTAAATTAAACTTTATCAGAGGTATGTACGTATAGGAAAAAAACAGTATATATAGGGTTCAGTGCTATTCATTGTTGTAGACATCCACTGGGGGTCTTGGAACGTATTGCCCACAGATAAGGGAGGACTACTGTATTGGCAGAGTGATTTCTTTTGAGGCCTCTCTGTTGGCTTACAGATGGTCACTTCCTTCCTCTGTTTTCATACAGTCTTTCCTTTCTGTGTGTCTGTGTCTTATTGCCTTTTTTTTTTTTTTTACTTAAGTAGATTCCACGCCCAGCATGGAGCCCAAAGCAGGGCTTGAGATCACAACCCAGAGATCAAGACCTGAGCTGAGATCAAGAGTCAGATGCTTCACCAACTGAGCCACCCAGGTGCCCCCTAATTTCCTTTTTTTATAAGAACACAAGTCATATTGGAATTAGGGCCCATCTTCATGACTTCATTTTAAATTAATTTCCTCTCTAAAAGCTCTATCTCCAAATACAGTCACATTCTAAGGTACTGGGGGTTAGGACAGACATGAATTTTGGGAGACACAATTCAGCCCTTAACATCACCTGGTATATGTAGGAAGAAAAAAAACACAAATGAATTGGACTACACTCCTGGCATCTCCATCTAAACAATGAGAAATATAATTGATATTCCCATCCGATAAATGGTGATGTTATTAGTGACCAAAATGTACTGATGTTATATCACTGTATTCTGAAGTAATTCTGTTGAGCAAGAAGATGTTGCTATGGGCAAAGTTTGGGGGTTCACCTGAAGAGATTGAACATTCTCACTGTCAGTCATCTGGAGATGTGCTTTTTGTAGAACAGGAATAGAACTCAGGGAAGCAAACCATAGATTAGGAGAGTCTCAAGAGAAATGGGTCTGATGTCCAAGACATAGACAGATTCGCCATACTCTCAGCGCTGGGATAAGTCAGCCCCTGCTACAAGGACGAAGCCATGTAGCATTTTTGCTGGTTATGCCACTGGTCAATAGGGCTTGGTGGCAGCTTCCATTTAACCAGTGGGATTAATATTCACCACCCACATTCGCCCAGTTGCTGGCTTGGGGCAGGCAGGGGTGAGGGGTCTTGGACCACAGGAACGCCAAGCCCATTGCTTGATTTTCATCCACTTTACAAGGCAACAGTTTATTATTTTTTTTCTTTTTTTAATGTTTAATTGTGATAAAATCATACAACCTAAAATGTACTATTATAACCATTTTTAGGTGTGCAATTCAGTAGTATTAAGTACATTCACATTTTTGTGCAACCAAGCCTCAGGTTCTTTTTATCTTGCAAAACTGAAACTCTGTACCCATTAAACAATTCCCCATCCTCCTGTCCCCTCAGCCCCTAGCAACCACCATTCTGCTGTCTGTCTATAGGAATATGACTACTCTAGGTACCTCATGGAAGTGGAATTGGACAGTATTCGTCTTTTTGCAACTGTCTTATTTGACTTAGCATAATATCCTCAAGGTGGTGGTAGCATGTGTCAGAATTTCCTTCCTTTAAAGCTAAAGAATATTCTCTTGTATGTAAACACCACATTTTGTTTATCTATTCATCCATTGATGGGCATTTATGTGGTTTCCCCTGTTGGCCCCTGTGAATAATGCTATGAACATGGGTTGAGATGCTGCTATCCATTACTTTAGCTATGTACCCCCAAATAGAATTGCTGGACCAATATGGTAACTCTGTTTTTGTTTAAGGATCTTTATTTTTAAACCAGGTAATATATTCACTTGGTTCAAAAATCGAAATGATATCAAATGCTTTACACTGGGGAATCTTAATAATCCATGCCTTTTCATCATCACAACCACAAACTGTAGCTAACCACATATATCATTTTTTATATTCTTCAAATATGTGTATATGTCCTTGTTTTCTAAGGCCACAGGTAGCTGTGGCAAGCAGGATTTTGGCCCCCATGATCTTCACCCCCTGTATCTGTGAATATGTTTCATTACACAGCAAAATGGACATGGCAGAGGGAATTAAGGTCATGGGGCCTAAAATAAGGAGGTTATCTTGGATTACAGAAGTGAGGGCCAAGCTAATCACTTGAGCAGCAGAAGAGACAGGAGAGGTAAAGCAGAAGTGGAAGTCAGAGAAGCAAAACCTGGGAAGGACTCAATGTAGCTGACTTTGAAATAGAGAAAGTGGGCCATGAGCCAAGGAGCGCAGGCAGCTCTGGAAACCGGGAACTGTTGTTGGGTTGGGTTGGGTTAGGTTGGGTTGGGTTTTATCTTTGGGTATTTACATCCTGGTGATAAGCTGAGGCACACAGAGACAATCCATAAGGAAACAAGCACAGATGGCCTGTTACGGAGAAAAATAAAGCAGGGTGTGAAAGTGCCAGAAGCCGGGAGGACAGGTGTAATTTTACATAAGGTGGCATTTAAGCAGACACCTGAAAGAAGGATATCTGGATATTTGGAGGGAGATACAGTTCATTTCAAAGTTCTGCTCCATTTCTTTTTTTAAAAAATATTTTATTTAAATTCAATTAGCCAACATATAGCACATCATTAGTTTCAGATGTAGTGTTCAATAATATACCAGTTGTGTACAATACCCAGTGCTCATCACATCACGTGCCCTCCTTAAGGCCCATCACGTGCCCTTCTTAATGCCCATCACCCAATTTAATGATTCCTCAAATGTTTATTAAGCGCGCACTACGTACCCAGCACCAAATAATGCAAAAAGGAATGTGATCTAAGGCATGGTCTTAGATCTCTTCTGCCTTTGAGTTTCTAGACCAGAAGGGAAAGATTGGCAGTAAACAATTCTCTGAAGAGTTCAGTGTGTTTGGGTGGAGGTCCATGGGAGAGAGGGAATACAGAGACAATCTGATCACTCATCTGAAAAAGCTTCAGAGAAAGTGTCACAGGAGCTGAGTCTACAAGGAAAGCAATTGTTTACCAGGAGCTGGGAAAGGGCATTCTGGGCTCCAGGGAGCAGTCTGCTGGAGGGCCAGGGGAGCTGTATGTGGGTCATTCAGCAAGGATGGGTGGAGTTCCGAGGGGATTGTCAGAGGGAGGGGGTTTGCATAGGAAGTCAGGGCCCCATGTGAAAGTCCTTACATGCCATTCTAAGATTCATACCATGTTCTGTCTTTGATGAGGAGCTTCCAAAGGAGTTTAAGTGAGGTAGCAGGGTAGTAGAAATTACTGAGGCAACAAGAATGAAGACAAGATTGCAAGGAGTCCAAAAACAGAACCTAAGCAGAAACTTAGCTTGTATTCTCTCTAGATTAGTTAAAAGGATGAAACCAAACTTTGAGAGATAAATATTTAATTGCAATATTGAGGAGCTGCTACTTAGGAAAAAATATTGAAATTAGGTTTGACAGTTTCTCTTTTTTACACAAATCTGATCAAAGACACATTTAAATTGGCAATTACAAACAGTCCATGTCATCACCCTTACCGTGGCATCTAGAGTTACCAAAATGGAATTCTTGGCCCTTATGTTGTCCTTTGCTCGATGGATAGATTCTTCAACTTTGGATTCTTCAAGGAGAGATGAAAGCTAAACTCTATGGCACCCACAGAGAGTCATCTTTTTAAGTGCTTTTTCATATTGTAAATGTGTCTTTTCAGGAGGGGTTTGCTTTGTGTCTACAAAGGTGTTAAGCAGCAATGCATTTCACACTTGATAATTGGTTTTCTTTTGGCCTGACCTTCAATCTGCTACTTAGCAGAGTAGATCTATACTTCCAATTGAAAGATATTAGAGACACAATTCTATTGGGGGTGGCAGTTAAGCTAATAATCCTTTCCATTAATCGACACACCAGAGCTTCATGGCAGAGATCACCCTTTGCAACTTTAACTCATTTGTGCTTTCTTGTATATTGTTTCTTTCTTAGAATGAGATCCTTTAAAAAGCCATAGCTGGGTGAAGCAAGTTGAGAAATGCATAACGTGTGATAGATGTGGATATTATTGATTCTTCCCACCCCCGCAGAAGAGAAGGTATGAAAACTCGTGAAACCACTGGCCACAGCCTCTTCCGAGGCCCTCCGCCTAATTTTGCACTTGTACTTTCCGATCCGTGAAGAAGGCCGCCCCGTTGTTCATATGCAGACACTAGACAATGTGGACTGTTGAACCTGTGTAAATCAGGCCACACCAGCCTGGGGTTAAGTCAGACCCAAAAGAGAGTTTTTCTGATTACATGGCAGCTTGTTCTGCAGTCGTTTCAGTCCTCCTGAAATTCCTTCCAAATATTTCCAGAAAGTTCCAGGAGTATCTCATATGTTTCCCAAGCTAAATTCTCTTAGCAATGACAGTTGTCACTTTCCTCCCGCCTGTCTCTCCTCATAACAGAGAGGGGTCTTGCCACTGTTGACAGGAAGAGTTGCCCTCAGCCGTTGATACCAGGTCTTCTGCTGGTGCCCACCCTCCCCGAGTCAAAGCAATCCGGGCCAGCGCCGAACAGGGAAACTCCTGCCTTGAGGGCACCATCTCCCTAACCTGTCACCATCTCCTGCGACTGGGGCTTTCTCTCTTACAACCCTTCTCCCTGCTCACCCTAGGTCTCAGGCTTGGTGCCATAGGGGCTGGCCTGGAAGATAGATGAGAGAGACATCAGGCTGTCCTTGAACCGGCTCGGCTCTTTCTTCCCCTACTGTGTGTTCTTTCTCAAGAGGACCCGTGGTCCTTCCAGTAACATACACTCTCAAAGATTCCACTCCACCAAGCTTATGTAGACATTCCCAAGGATGGAATGGTGGGAGAAAGGAAAGCCATGGGACAAGGGCATACCACCCACAGCAGTAATAGGCGTGGCAATGCGTGGGCTAGGAGCTTGGGCTCTAGACTCGGCTGTCTGAGCTCTGATCCTGAGGTGCTGTAAATAGCTCTGCAGCCTTCAGCAAATCAGGTGACATTTCTATGCCTCAGTTTCCTCATCTGTAAACCCGGCATAAAAATAACACTTACCATATGGGGTTGCTGTAAGGGCTAAAGGAATGGATGTATATAAAATGGTTGGGAAATGATGCTTTATGGAAAAGGTACAGGAATTTGGAACACTTAATTGAAGCACGGAATTAATTTCTATATTTAAATGGTCATTTTATTTGCTTAATAAAACTTTTTTTCTGGGGTAATAGCAACAGAAATCCATTGAAAAATTTTAAATATTCAGAAAGAGGCAGAGTGAAGAGAACCATGCACTTTCCCCTAGTCTCTGGCCAGTGAGATGGCTCCAGACACAAGGCTGCCATTGTTCGGGTACCCTTCTAGGGTGCACTGTGTGTTTATGCAGTGCAGGTTTAACTTGTTAGCAGTCTCCAGGTTTAGAAAGGTGACTGCCAGGACAGTGATCAGCTCTGCTAGAACGTGCCCTTGGGGAACTGGCCATCTGGAGGAACAGCAGATAGACAACAAAGCACCGGGGAGCCTGGAGAAAGTGAAGTGGGGGCAAGCAGAAGGAATTCTGTCACGGACAGAAAAAAAAACCAGAAGTAATTCTGACAGGGGTGAAATAGCTAGTGGACAATGTCGCTGAGACTCAAAGCATGATTTGGATCCTCTTAGAGGTACATCTGGACTACAAATTTCATGCAGAATCTAATCCAAAAAGTGTAAATTTTGCAAAGAAACTTGAGGTAACC
Source organism: Leptonychotes weddellii (assembly GCF_054177405.1). Classification (NCBI taxonomy): domain Eukaryota; kingdom Metazoa; phylum Chordata; class Mammalia; order Carnivora; family Phocidae; genus Leptonychotes; species Leptonychotes weddellii. Next base: position 100,983,987 of record NC_138376.1, on the reverse strand, counting down.
AGGATGATTTTGCTCTATAATGTTGGGTATGTGCCAATCATATTATTTTCTTTTTCTAAGCTAAATTAAATTGACCTTTGAGCCTAGAGGATGATACCTGAGATCTGTCGTTGTCACAAGACCCCTCTTCACAGAATGCTTGACAAAACTCAAAAAAGACTTTCTGGTCTCCAGGCTGCCATGGCCCCATGAGGAAGCTTTCTGTCCTAGCCCACTGGTCCATTTACATGGGGGCAGCCCTGCTCCCTCCAGGCCCTGGCCATGAGGATCTTGTTCAAGTACCCAGACAGGCTGAGGACTCAGTGCTCAGGACCCAGGCCTCCCCATCTGGGGTCCTCCCTGCACACAGAACCAGAGTACCCCCCAAACCTGCACACACACGAAACCCTCTTCCCCTTCCAGTGAAGAGTTGCCTCTCCAGTCTTGGCTCCTTCCAATCTGTTCTCCCCACTGTGGCCCAAATGACTTTTGTTGTTTTTGTCCGTTGTGTGTTTGCTCTTTACTAAAATTTACATCAATATAACCATGCTTTCAAAAAAACATTCATGTCATTTAATGCAATGAAATTTATTTTAACTTACCCTGTGCAAATTTGAACCAAAAGTTGTCCATAACTTAAGTTTACAATAAATAAACAAGTTATTTTGTTTTTAAAGATCTATGTTTTTTATGCTGCTAAAGCAGGCAATAAGAACCATGAGAAATTTACCATTGGTTTACCTTTTTTTAAAAATGAGAAAAGAAAAACAAGTTCAAAAATTGGTGCAACAAAGCAATTTCGTCATGTGTCAGGGCCAGCTTACAATTTTTCAATAATTACCGTGTAATTTGGGAGTGTAAGAAGCCTGTTTGCACCCATGTATTAGTTTCCTAAGGCTGTCATAACAAATTACCACAGACTTGGTGGCTTAAAACAGCAGAAATGTATTCTCTCACAGTTCTGGAGTCCAGAGGTTTGAAATCAAGGTGTCAGCAGAAAAGCTCTCGGGGAGGCTCTTTCCTGACCTCCTTCAGCTTCTGGTACCTTCTGGCGTTTCCTGGCTTGTGGCAACCTAATCTCTGCCTCTGTCTTCACATGCTCTTCTGTCTGTGTCTCTGTGTTCGAATCTCCCTTCCTTCCTCTTAAAAGACCCCAGTGCCTGGATTTAAGGTCCACCTTAAACCCAGGATGATTTCATCTGGAGATCCTTAGCTAATTACATCTGCAAAGATCCTATTTCCGATAAGGTCACATTCTGAGGGGCTGGGTAGACGTGAATGCTGGAAGGACACTCCTCAACCCTCCATAACCCATGAAACAACTTCGTTAGCTTGTGTATTTAGTTATGATTGCATGTCGAGTATAAACATACATAAACCAAGATCCAAGTAATTTCCTGAATCTGAGTTAGCAACTTCAGTTCATTCATCTGCTGAGATTAACAAGAGAATTCAACTTATTGGCTGTCAGTATTTCTGATTTTTATTTTTAAAAAGGGCATTTTTACCATACTTTCTCAAGTCCAGACAAGTAAATTAATTATAGCACTGATGAGAATACCTTCTGCATTCAAACGTGTGTCAAATAGCATGCCATGAAGTCGACCTGGGTTTCGGGTCATAAGCACAGAGTGCTCTAAAACAAACTTGGCTGTATCACACACCTGTACACCCATCAATGATATGCTCATTGCTCACAGACAAAGACCTAACACTGAACGTGAACTTCCGTGGTCTGAGCCTTTTTCTGGCCAAATCCCTGGAAAGGCCTCCCCCTCCTTTCCAGGCCCCCTCACACCTGTGCTTTCACATCTATTTGAATGATTATCTAAATAATGTCGGTGAGCCCAGTGAAGATGGAGACGAAGTCTGTTTGCTGTTATGTCTCCAGCATCCGACACAGAGTATGGCACGTAATTGATATTCAGTAGACTTACTTGTTGAATGAGTTAACAACTGAAACTCTGAACCTTGTCCATCCGTACTGTCTCATCCCGCTTTGCTAGGTGGTATCAATACGTACACTCCCAGCAGACCTGCAGTCAACGCAGAGCAAAATCCTTAGGTAATCAGCAGCCTCTGTTCCCTCTGAGAAAATGATCAACTTGAACAAAAGCCGAGGCTGGAGAAATGAGGACAAACACTACTTTCGCACAGTCAACAGAGATTTTCACAGTATGCTATCGCTTTTTCCCCTTTTGGAAAACTAGCAATCTCCTCTTGCGTGAGCAGGAGGGATGCCAGGGAGGGAATCAACCGGGAACTGGGCAGGGAACTCTATTGAGTAGCAGGATATGATATCAGTTGACAACTTGTGAGCCCATCCTCAGGGTCCCCCTGCCAGGTCGTATTTGAATTGGTCCCATCTTCCCCAAGAGCAGGTGCCCCTTTCTGCATGAGAAGCTGACAGCCTGGTGCCTCGAGGCTGCTTGCCAACTCCGAGCCAAGGCTTTGTTGGCCAAAGCACCAGGGAATCTTGGTCTCTTAAAGCCAAGCGACCCGCTGTTTAAATTTATATTGGCCTTCAACTGCCACAAAGGCAATCTGCTGAAAAGTTTATTTCAAGTTGAAATGAAAAGGAAGCATCTTAAATGAATCCAGCTGTTTGTTTCAGTTCTCATTTTTAACTAGTCGAGTCAAGCACATTGATCTTCACGGGGGAAGAGGGCTGCAGATGGATACAGCCTCCACTGATTTCCCTCCATTGATTTTGGGGGGAAAATTCAGTCAAGTAACCAAAACGTCATTTCTGGGTAGGAGTCTCCATCTTTGGGATTTTAATCGGGAAATAATGAAGCCCTCCAGCTGACTGAGGAGGAATTAGGAAATGATTTTCCTTCTTCTCATGAGCAAGTGGTCCACTAGAAATGATGTAGAGAAACCCCTGAGGGTAGCTTCTGTGTTTTTAGGGACATCCTTCTAAATCGCTATCACAGCGCTTTCCCAAACTTGTTTATGTCACGGCACACATTAACAATGATGGTCTTTGCACAGCACACATTAATAAACAGATGGGATCATGTTTTAAGGGTAACTGAAGTAAAAAGAAAGTTCCTGATTATCATGGTAATTTTACTAATAATTAACTGAATTCTGCAGAAAATGAAGCAAATATAGACTTTGCTGGAAGCTAGGGAACTACCCACTTCCCCACCTACCCTCTCACAGGTATCTACACCCACAACCACCACTAGCCAAGCTCTCCTGAATTACTGGCTAAATCTGCACTGGGGCTTGCAGCCGGGCCCGGTGGGCTGGGGGTGGGTCCCCCAGCAGAGACGATAGCCAATGAACTACATGTAGACCAAAAGCCCGTAGGTGTCACACTGTACATCATGATTCTCACCCAGAAGTGATTTTGTTCCTTACGCCCCCCAACCCAGGCCAGGGGACATGTGGCAATGTCTGGAGATATTTCGACTGTTGCCAGTTCTAGTGAGTAAGGCCAGAGTGGCTATTAGACATCCTACCACGTATAGACGAGCTCCCCACAAGGAAAAATCATCTAGTACAAACCCTCATAAAAGGTTGAGAAACTCTGCCCTCGTCAACACGTAGTGAGCGGAGAGGGATGTCCAACAGGAGAATGTTCTGTTTCTGTGAATGACCATGTCTGGCCAGAGACCATGCCGCGTTAAGAGGAAGTCTGCAAAGAAATACGCATGTGCAACGTAGTCCGCGAGCAGGTGCTCACACGGCGTGTCGAGGCTGATGCTGCCCGTAACGGTTTGGACCTCTGTGCCGGTGACTCTAACAGCCCTGCAGACCACTTCCACCAGGACCGGGGCACATCCGCCCTCAGAGCCTCAGGAGCACGCGGTAGTGGTGGGATGACTGGGATTTGTTTGACACTGCAGGCCTTCGCCATTCACAGGCCAATAGACACTAAAGCTGGTTGTAAACGGCATGTGTTCTGTTTTTCCCAGTTTTACGGAGATATAATTGACATATTGTGGTAGTTGAAGGTATAGAACGTGCTGATTTGATATCTGTGTATACTGCAGAATGGCCACCACAGTGTACATAGTCTAGTTAACATCCATCACCACACGTAGTTACACACTTCCTTCCCTTGTGGTGAGAACTTGTAAAATCTACTCTCTTAACAACTTTCGACTGTAAATACAGTATTGTTAACTCTAGTCTCCTTGTTGTACACTGTATCTCCAGGACTAACTTACTTTATTTTTTTTTTTTAAAGATTTTATTTATTTATTTATTTGAGAGAGAGAGAGAGAGAAACAGCATGAGAGGGGAGAGGGTCAGAGGGAGAAGCAGGCTCCCCGCTGAGCCGGGAGCCCGATGTGGGACTCGATCCCGGGACTCCAGGATCACGACCTGAGCTGAAGGCAGTCGCCCAACCAACTGAGCCACCCAGGCGCCCGGACTAACTTACCTTATAACTGGAAGTTGGTACCTTTTGACCACTTCCAACCATTTCGCCCGCCCACCCCCCACCTCTGGCAACCACCCATCTGTTCTCTGTTTATATGAGTTTGGTTTTTTTAGATTGCACGTTTAAATGAGATAATACAATATCTGTCTTAAGAACAGGTATGCTTTATTCTGGCTTATAACCTAGTATTTGTTCCGTGCTGGTTAATACTTCTGAAGAACACTATGAAATGCCTTGCTTTCAGAGTGAAGAGATAATGGCCTCAAAATACATTTGTAGAAGAAAACCCTCGCTAAATTCACTATTTGTATTTTCTATACACTAAATGTATTTTCACAGGGAAAAGCAAAAGCATTCAGTTAGCCTTACAACTTCCAAATCTAAATCTCCAACTCCAACTGACCCCCTGTGTATCTTCTGGGTACTTCTGTCCATCTGGAGCCCTGTCTTGGGGTTAGCAAATTCCCAGCCAGGTCCCACCCTGCCAGGGGCAACCAAGGCACTCAGGATTGCTAAATTAGGCCCCTCCCTCTGCTTAAGCCTGCCACCATGCACCAAGGTTTTGATAGAACTACTCAGGACAGGGCTGGGTGAGCTGGGGTGTGAAGGGAAATCTGCCTTCCCATCTAAACACAAATGGAGGCAGAAGACCTTCTGTTGTTGGGCCCGCCCATATCCCTTCCCCTTGAATTTACACCTGAGAAGGTGAAAGAAGAAAACTAAAACTCTGCTCCTGCCCTTTTCCTCCCCTTTCATTCCCTGTGTTTACCCCTCAGGCCAGAAGTTTCTGTCTGCATTTTTACTTCCCTGTCTTATGCGTAGGTTCTTCCTTTACTAGGCTGGTGGCCCGGAAAATAGGCTGTGGCCCTTCCTTTTTCTTCCCTGCTCCAACCTGAAGGCTAAACAGAATGATGTCTGGAGAGCAGGAGAGGGACCCCATACGAGAACTTAAGAAGAGAGACAATCTTTAGCATTATACCATTAGATGATATATGACATTGCTTCTTTACAACTGAGAAAACGAGGGTCAAAAGGACATAGTTACAGAGTTAGTGGGTGGTGGAGGCAGGATTCAAACTCAGTTGTCTCGCAGGTAAGAGCTATGGAAAAACACAGTAGGAGACTCCGAGTCCACCTCTCATTAGCTCTGTGATTTCTTTGTGCCTCAGTTTCCTTATCTATAAAATGTTGGTGATGACAATAGCACCTCTTTCCCGGGAATGTTACAAAGATCAACGGAGTCAATATACGGCAGTATAATGCAGGAGACAAATGTCAGGAGGAATTATTGCAATACATGCTGCACCCACCACGTTGGTGATGAGAGTTCACTCTCGCACACAGGTGATGCTGGGGTTCTATTCCTCCATTGTTTTCAGAAATTAGGCTGCCTAATGAACAGCTCCATCAGCTGTATGAGTGATTAATCTCTGAAATCATTATCTAAAGAGATATTACTATTACATCTCTACCTTTTAGATTCCAGACTAAGTGTTTGTTCAAAAGCATAATCTCATTCCCAAGAGCTGCAGGTTGGACTGGTTTAGTCCCTGCAATTACTCCTAAAAGCATATTTCATAAAAATGTATTTGTGAGTATAGTGTGAGTTTTCTTTAGAGGAGGTTTACTTTCCAATTAGGCTTGATTTAGTCTATTATTAACAGAATTGTATATTATCCTAGCGCATGTCATCACCCATCTTCTCTGGGAAAACTGTGCTAGTAATCTCATTATTATTCCTTTCTCTCCTTCTGTATTTATCATGTATGCTACACAGTTAATACTCAGGTCATTGGCTCTACCTCCCACAGTGGACACGTGATGAGCCCCCCCTCCCCTTCTGCCAACACTTCAACAGTTAATAGGACACTTCTTCACTAAGGGGAGTGCTGTTCAGGTGGTTAGGATGGGACTGAATCTCCAACAAACCAGATCCCCTCACAACAGTGACTGACTCAGGGACAGGCACATGGCAGAGCCTGGGGAATAAGGGTCTTCCCAAGGACTTTTCTGCAAGAGCTTTCCAGGGAAACATCTTCAGGGGGTTCCTAAACAGTAGGTGTGAGCCTTGATTTCTGACAGCCATCTTGCCAATGATCTGGGGAACACCTGCCAAGGAATGAATCCAAACAGAGACATAGTGAAATAGAAAGAGTGAACAAGAGCCCTGACAATATCTGAACTCGAAACCTGGCCAGTCTTAAAGCCTGCTACATCCCAGTTATGTTTCAATAAATTCCTCCTCTACCTCTAATTTATTTATTTTGTTATGGTTTGAGTTGGATGTCTGTCACTTGCAATTAAAGGCATCCTAATTTGCAGCCCAACTGAACATTTGATTTTTATCTCTGTGAAAGTGAAGCACATCATAAGTCTAGTGTCTGATGCCACAGACATATACTAGTCCCCTCCATCCATGATTTCACTTTCTACTTTCAGATACCTATGGTCAATGGAAGACTTATCGTCATAAGGTCAGCAGTAGCCTAACACTACTTACCGCTGCCTACATCATGTAGACATTTTATCATCTTACATCATCGCAAGAAGAGGAAGGGTGAGTACAGAACAATAAGATATTTTGAGAGAGAGACCACATTCACATAACTTTCATTACAGTATATTGCTATAGTTGTTCTATTTATTATGAGTTATTATTAATCTCTTACTGTGCTTAATTTACAAATTAAACTTTATCATAGGTATGTATGTATCAGAAAAAACATAGTATATATAGGGTTTGGTACTATCTGCAGTTTCAGGCATCCACTGGGGGTCTTGGAATGTATCCCCCATGGATAAGGGGAGAAAACTGAACCTTCACTCAATAGGATATCATCAATGAGATAATCTCAATGGTTGAGGGCCCACAGACTCAATGCCTGTTGAAGAAGAGTCAAAGCCCAGGGCATGGTTATTAACTACCCACCCCCATCTCTTCTTTCTTTAACTCTTTCGTGGAGGCTGCTGACCTTGGTTTCCTCTTGGATTTCAAGTATTATCCTGCATTTTTTCAGTACAGTGGAACCAGGATTCCTGGAGCCTTATGTGATATTAGAAAAACCAGTTGTCTCTTAGCTTCTTTATCTTCATCTATCAAGTCAAAGTGATGGACTAATCTTGGAAAATCACTGTTGCTCTTATGAAATCACTATGATTCTTATGTCTTAGTTGTTCCCTGCATTTGTCTCATCCTCCCACATAAATCATAAGCTCTTTCTGTACAGAAATAAGACTTTAAACTTCTTTTGTGTCCTCAGCATGTTTGGTTTATATCACTCAGAATATTTCGGTTGGCCAGATGGAAATGTTTTTGAAATTTTTTTTTATTATTAATAAAGCAATTGAAAATAGAGTGGTGAGAAAGTAGAGTGGTTTTTTATTGCTCTTGAAGAAAAGGGGGTTGAAGAACTCAGAAACTTCCAGTTATTAGAATAAAATCTCCCAGACTGGTACCAATAGTTGGAGCAGAGATTCCATCAAAAATATAAAAGCTTAAACCACAGGATAATAATTTCTTAGCACAAGATTACTCAATATACATTTTTTTTTAACATTAGTTTTCCTCATTACAGAGTTAGTAACAATTCTTTTAAGTTCTGGAAATCAGTTTAAAAAGAAAAGAGAGGCACCTCTTAAGCTTAAGCATCTGCCTTTGACTCAGGTCATGATCTCAGGGTCCTAGGATTGAGCCGGGAGTCCAGGCTCCCTGCTGAGGGAGTCCAGGGAATCTGCTTCTCCTTCTCCCTCTCCCTCACCCCTCCCTCTCCTTCTCTCACGTGCATGCACACACATGCCCTCTCTTCTCAAATAAATAAGTCAAATCTTTTTTAAAAAAAAAGAAAGAAAAGAAAAGAAAAATCTTTTGTAATAATTTCATGCAGAAAAAAATGAGTATTACAATTTGATCTATCATTTTCAATCTTTTTGGGAGGGACTACTATTTTTTTCCATCCCCAAATAGGGAACAAATGGTATGCCCTACAATTTTTTCACTTAATATTATGAACACTTCTTCACACCATGATTTTTGAAATCATTTTTGATGGATACAAAATATCCCACCCTGGAGGCAGACCATAGTTTATTTGCTTTTCCCCACCTTTGAGAGACATTTAAAGTCATTTCTGGGGGTGCCTGGGTGGCTCAGTCGTTAAGCGCCTGCCTTTGGCTCAGGTCATGATCCCAGCGTCCTGGGATCGAGCCCCGCATCGGGCTCCCTGCTCGGCGGGAAGCCTGCTTCTCCCTCTTTCACTCCCCCTGCTTGTGGTCCTCTCTCGCTGTGTCTTTCTCTGTCAAATAAATAAATAAAATCTTAAAAAAAATAAATAAATAAAGTCATTTCTGATTTTTCTTATTATAGATAACACTTCAGTGAACATTCTAGTATATAAATCTTTGTGTGCACCCTCTTTTATTTCCTTAGTTGGCATTAATTAATTAAATCATAACTTAATAATTATGATTGTGATGTAAGATAATGAATTCATTAATTGACTCGTGGAAAACATTGAGATATTTAACAACCAAAGTTCTTGAAGAGGGTTTCCCAGCAAATGCTGAAGCAGTTTCGATGCTGCTTCTTGTAGGGACCCTCACTTAAAGCTGAGTGTAGAGCATGAGTGTGCAATTTCGCCAACGTGATTTGGAGAGAGGCCTTGGTGCTGAAGTCCATGCTATAGAATCTGCTGGAAATATCCTCAGGATTCAATCTCAGGATGACCCTGATGCTCAGAAGTGCGCTGTCCACCCAGCATTCACCGTCACAAGAGCTTCACCATCTGATGTTATTATCATGTGACATTAATAAATTATTTCACCCCCACACCTTGCTGCACAATTTACCAGGTACTTTCACACGCACTATGTGATTCCTACAGCACACATCATATCAGGAATATTTCATCTCATTCCTAGGTGAAGTAAATGAGGATCAGCATTCTCTCTCAGAAAAATAAATCTGTCAAACCCCATTCTCTCTTTTTGTAAGTCTCTGTGATGGGACATTGTATTATGTGTACTTTGACCTTTGCAGTGAAATCCTCCATGGTAGAAGCACTCCTCAGCATGTGGCCTAAGATCCCTCCCGAGCTGACCCCAGCCTTCCTCTCTACCCTCTTCTCTCACCTCATCTTCTTCTCGTCTCCTGACCCATCGTGCCCTGCATACCTCCCCGTGGGCCCTTCCCCATCCTTTGAGGCCTCTCCTTTCATTGCCTGATAAACTACTCTCATCCTCATAGACTGTTTCAAATGGTACCTTTTCAAGAGACTCTTGAACTCTTGAAGATACAGGTTTTTCCCTGAGAGTCCAGGGCCCTGTATTCCAACACTTACTGCCTCATCTTTGTATTGTATTTGATTACATGTGCTTTTCTCCAACTCAATGAAACCCCCTTCAGGAAAAAATCATTTCTTATTTATCTCTGTAGTTCCAGTGCCAGGCAGTATGCCAGGCACAGGGTAGGGGCCTTGATGGTTGAATGAGTTTGGGGACTGGGCCTCAGAGGCTCAGTGTGCACTAACAGGGTCTAGGGATCCAATGGGAGCTCCCAGACCACCACAAGAATAAAAACATTTGGAGAAAAGCAGTAATGTACAAATACAAGCATCTGAGTTCTGTTGGTACGTTCCTGCCCTCCGTCCCCAGTTTTATAATTTGAAGCAAAGCTGAATTTTTATAAAGAGAATTCTTAAAGGAATAAAGAAAAAAGCTGAAAGTATTGAAGAATAATTTTACATGGTGTGTGGTAGAAAGAGTCCTGGGCAGGAAGCCATGATGCTTGGTTTTCGTCTTGATTCGGCCACTGTCTGGCAATTAATGAATTAACTGGCAAACGCAATACCCTTTCTAGGCTTGGCTTCATCATCTAAGAACAAAGAGACCAGGTTAGGTGACTCTGACATGCTCCCAAGTCTATTAATTAACGGTGAAAAACACTCTGATGTGTGCCACATAAAATTGATTCATTTGTATTATTTTATGATTTGCTTTTCTCATAATTTTTTCACTGTCAATTTTTGCCAAAATTAACTAATGCAGATTTGTTCAAGGTTTTTTCCTATATCTGAGAGGAAAACAAAGTATTGTTTCTCAAAATCTCCTTCTGAATTCTCTAAAGGCATTTCCCTCTGCCCAGGCCAGGAGCTGAGATGTGTGTGAAATGGATCAGATGTGGCTCGAGTTCAGAGGTGCTCCTCCTCAGACGAGGATTGCACAAGCAATCCCTCAGGCAGTAGTCACCTTTTCCCCTGGATTTTAGCCAGACTTGCCCACCTAGTATATTGTAACAGAGTCACGCTGCCGGCCACATTAGCTTGGGAGCTGCCCAGGATACTGATCTATAAATGACCTTAAATCATCACAGAATCCATTTAAATACGCAGTGCCAATCACCTCAGCCTCCACACATCCCTCCCTGAATACCTGACGAAGTGAAAATCGGCTCCGTCAGGACTGAAGTGGACAAATGCATTTATGTGAGGAAAAGGAAAATCACACACCCAGTATTTCTGCACGGTATCCGAGACGCACCGTGGGCCCCACCATCACACCAAGCCAGCCCGCCGACAGTAAGTGAGGTCAGCCGAGCTAGATGGCTGAACTTCTAAAAGATGATAGTATGCGATGTTGTACCATTCATGGAAATGAAGCACTCGTATTCATATTCCAATTGGGGGCAATTTACTATGCCCCAGGTAGTTGCCTGGTTTGGAAGAATTGCTTAGAACCCTGACTGAGTTTCCAGCCTGCAGATTTTAGACTCGAGACTGCAATCCCAACTCTGTGAATTTCCAACATGCCGGCTGGCTTTGCAGATTTCAGACGTGTCAGCTTCCACATTAGCACTAGCCGATTCCTGAAAATAAATCTCTCTCTCCCTGATCTCTCTCTCTCCTTCTCATATATATATGGATATTTATATATGTGATTATATATAAATATACATATATATAATGTGTTTTATATATAATGTATAAATATAATGTGTATGTAGATATAATGTGTGTATATATATAATGTGTGCATATATATGTGAAGTGCTGTGAGAGAGAGAGAGATATATACATATATATATATACATACACACACACACATACACGGTGTATGTGTGCATCCTTTTGGTTCTGTTTCTCTGGAGAACCCTAGATACACTATAACTCTAACCAATTCAATTTGAACTAATACTCAAAGAGTGCCTACCTGCTGGGACGTTAAGGCAGACCCTATACCAGTGGAGGAGTGTGGGGTACAGGGTGGAGAAGGCAAGATTTGAAAGCCGCAACTCCGCTTGAGGATCAGGGACCAAGGTGAATTTTCTTGAGAAGAAGTAGCTCCTAGGTACAGCCCACAGGCAACAAGGTAATCCATACATCTACGCTCAACAAACAGTTACAGTCCTTGCTGAGTACTTTTCCAAGGCCAGACACAGTTCTAAGGTCTTTACATATAATAAATCATCCATCAGGACAGCAACCCTAATGGGGTGATTGGATAACACAGATGAGGAAAGTGAGCCTCAAGGAACCCAAGTAAATGGCCACCTAATTGTGGACCCAGGGTCTAGACCTATGCTGCCTGACTCCAGAAATTAGCCTCTTAACCATGATGCTAAAACCATCTCCCTAGAAAGAAAAAAACAGTATCTGCTGAAAAATCAACTGAAGGGAAAATACACATTTTAAGTGCAAAGAAATTAGAACACTTAATGGATCTTCTGGTGTTTGGGGTCAAACTCCACTAATCTTATCCAAAGGCTTTTGCGTTCCAGGCTGTAGTGCTCATGGGCTTCTCATTGGTTGAGACGGGTCAGGGCTACAGAAGAAGAAAGAGGATAACATATACTGAGCGCTTGCTGTGTGCTAAGTGCTTTATATATATATTTTCTCATTAAATCCTGATGATAATTTCCTGGGGCTGGGGGAGGCATATTATTACCCCATTTCTCAGATGAGAAATCTGAAATTCAAAGGAGATTCCATAATTTGCTCCAGGATGAATGTGTTGGAGTAGCAGATTCCAGGTTCAAACCCAAGTCCCTCTGACTTTTGTTTACACATTCTCTAAACACTACATCGCCACCCTCCTATAAACAAAGTGTGCAAAAGGGCACAGTCCACCATTTCCTAGTTGTGGTAAATTCAGAAGTCTGACTACGACTTGGTGTGGATTTCTTTAGCCTGTCTGAAGTTTACTCAGCTTCTGGAATCGATGGATTTATGTCTTTTGCCAAATTTGGGGACATTTCAGCCATTATTTCTCTGAGTACTTTCCTGACCTTACTCTTTCTCCTCTTCTTCCAGACTTCCAAGGGAACAAATGTTAAGTCTTTTGTTAGAGTCCCACAGGTCCCTGCGGGATATTTTATTTGTTTTTTTCCAGGCTGTTTATTCTCTGTTGCTCAGATTAGGTAATTTCTATTCTTCTGTCTTCCAGTTCATATGATTCTTTCCTCTGTCCCCTCCTCTGATGAAGTCATCTGCTGAGTTTTTTTGTTTTGTTGATTATAGTTCTCAGTTCTATAGTTGCCAGCTGGTTCTTCTTTATACCTTCTCATGCTTTGCTGAGCCCTTTTATATCTTTGTTGAGACTTTATTTTTTTTCATTTGTTTCAAGTGTATTCATAATCTTCCACTGAAACATTTTTATGATGCTACATTACAGTTTTTGTCAGTAATTCTAAAATTCCTGACACCTTGATGTTGGCATTTTTAACGGGGCAAATTGTGTCCCCCTCGAATTCATTTGTTGAGGTTCCAACCTCCAAAACTTCAGAAAGTAACTGTATTTGGAAACAGAACCTTTCAGGGGGTAATTAAGGTTAAATGGGGTCATATGAGTGGGCTCTGAACTACGTGACTCTTTAGACATGGAGCCTTCAAAGCGGTGATTAAGTTAAAATAAGACCGATAGGATGGGGCCCTAATCCAATATATGGTGTCCTGATAAGAGGAGGAAGAGCTAGTAGGGATGTGCATGCACAGAGGAAAGGCTGTATGAGGACAAGTGAGAAGGTATCCACCTGCAGGCCAAGGAGAGAAGCCTCAGGAAAAACCAAAACTGCCCATCATCAGCCTCCAGAACCTTGAGAAATGAATTCTGGTTGTGTGAGCCCCACCCCGCCCCCACTCTCCGGCATTTTGTCATGACAGCACTACCAAACTAATATAGCATCTATTGTCTTTTTTCATTAAGTTTGAGATCTCCCTGGTTCTTGGTATAATATGTGAATAGCGATTAAACCATATACATTTTAGATATTCTGTTAGGAGACTCTAGGCCCTACTTAGACTTTCTGTTTGAGCTGGCCTTCATGAGACACCACTGCAGCATCACCTCGTTCCTGCCAGCTGGGGGGCAAGTCCAAGTTATCCATTTGGCCTCCACGGACACCTGAGGAGGCTCTTCTCTACTCCCGGCCAGGGCCGGGAGATCCAGCTGCCCCCTAGGTCTCCACTAGGTCTTCCCTAGTTGGCAGGGTCAGAGTGCCTTGTTACTGCTCCCCAGGTGGCTTTACTGTACCACAGGGGAAGGGGTGGTCTTGTTATCACTGGGTGGTGGTAAAGGCCTGCTTCTTCCTAGGCCCTCCTCTGCCATCAGTCTAATGGGAAGAGTATGGGATGCCTCTTCTCTGCTAGTTCGGGGTGGAAGATTGGGCTCTCACATGGTCTTCACAGATACCAGGGGAGGAGCGGTTCTTGCTACCGCCCAGTGGGGATGAACGCTCTGGTGCCCTAATCAGCATTTTCTGACACCACCTTGGTGGGGGTTTGGGGTGTCGAGCCCAATAAAGGTGGGAGTCTAGACTCCCCACTCCAACTGTTGGATGGGTGGGGGTGATGCCGTAACACAGCAATTATTGCCTAAACGTTTTCTGTTTTGCTGGGCTGCTCCTTTCCTGGTTCTTTGGCTAGAGAGGGCAGGCTTTTGTCAGGGTTTTGTTGTTGTTGTTGTGTGTTTTTTGGGGGGGGGTTGGGGTGGTGGTTTTTTTTTTTTTTTTTGGTCTATATTCATGGCCATTCTGGGGTGATGGCTTCTTCAGCTCCTGGTCTGGGGTATATTAAGCTAAAAGAAAACTCCAAGAACTCACCACTGTATGTATCATTCCTTATGTTCTGAGATCTCGAGGAAGTCTGCTTCCTTCTCTTCGCCTCTCGGGGTCTGCTTAGGTTTGTTTTATAGATAATGTCCAGAGCTTTTAGGTGCACTGATCAGGAGGAATGGGGGGAAATGTGTGTATTCCATCCTCTTGGAAGCAAAAGCTTTGACCCATTTTGAGCATTCGAAAAGCTGATTTGTCAAACGATTTTATAAATAACCTTAAGTTGAAGAATAGTTACCACACATTTTCAACCCCTTGGTGGGCATTTTCACATAATTTAGTCTCAGCCTAACACCATCTTTTTGGATTTCTCTCTCCCTTTCCCCTTTTCAGTTAGAGCAAACCCAACAAACTATCTTGCCCACCCTTCCCCGAAATCTCTGTGGTGTGCTGCGCCCAGATCTGCAGACTGTGTCCAGGTAAAATCTTCCTTTACCCTGAGCAGAGGGAAGGCTGCTGAAATATTATTATCCTGTTGTTTATTAAGTGACCCTAAGTCACAGATTATGATTATTTCAGACTCATTTCATATTATCTTCTACATTGTGTCCAGTTTAGAAGAAGCCACTGTACGCTTTTAAAAGATCAGCCACTCAAAGTCATCTTTGGAAAAGTAGCAACAGAATGAGGTAAGGGGCTTCAGATTTGTGCTCAGTGCCTTCTTTGCTTAACTACTATAATTGAACTAATGGATTAAATTTGAAATCTTCAATAATACATCTTGCTACTGAAAATAATGGCTATTAGTACCTTTTAATTTATTTGTAACATATTTAATATATTTTTACTCTAAAATAAGTGGAGAATCTAGGATAACAATAATTAAATCTACAGTCTAATCTTCTGAATTGTATATATATATATATATATACACATACAGTATAATAATTCTCCATCATTTGTGTGTACCACAAGGGTTATCTTATTTTAAAAATAACAAATTCAGAAAGATGTGTTTGGTGAAACTAAAAAAATCTATATTCAAGTCCTCACATTTGGGCACTTTCATAAGAAAAACACTTTGGAATTCTTACATGAAAAAATCAAATGAGAGTTTAAAAAAAAAACAGGTGGAAAACAAACAAACGAACAAACAAAAAAATCTCTTTAAAAACAGTTGAGGTAAGGGGCTCCTGGGTGGCTCAGTCATTAAGCGTCTGCCTTCGGCTCAGGTCATGGTCCCGGGGTCCTGGGATCTGGTCCCGGGGTCCTGGGATCGAGCCCCGCATCGGGCTCCCTGCTCAGCGGGAAGCCTGCTTCTCCCTCTCCCACTCCCCCTGCTTGTGTTCCCTCTCTTGCTGTCTCTCTCTGTCAAATAAATAAATAAAATCTTTAAAAAAACCAAACAAACAGTTGAGGTAAAAATGTAAAGCATTTCAATTAAATTTCCCATAAAGATGGGTCGATGTTGAAAGTGAAGAAAATGTAATAAGAATTGAAATATACTTGCAGAAATTCTGGATGTTATATGTTTAAAAATCTCATTCCAACAAGTGCAAACAGGTATTCCTGCACAGCCCGTCTACGCCGTGCCAGCCCAGTATCACTTCTGGGAAGTGACCGGGGACAGGACAGCCAGTTCCTGCTCTGATCGCGGGGAAGACTGAAGATACACATATAAACAAATAAGCAAGGTCATCTCAGGGGGTGCTAAGGACTACAAAGAAAATAAAAGAGTGATGTTTTGGAGCACAACTAGAAGGAGAGAAGCACCTTCAGAGAGGGGGTCCAGGGAAGGCCTCTTAGAGGAGGCGGCTTCTAAGCCCCGGCCTGGAGGGTGTGAGAACACTTCCAGGCAGAGGGAGGGGCAAAGTGCAGCGCCTCTGGAGAGAACAAGCACGACCTGTTTGGCAACCTGAGCGATACCAGTGCCCTAGAGCCCAGGGAGCAGAGTGGGAGTAAAAAAAAAAAGAAAAAGAAAAAAAAAAAAAAAGATGGTCCAGAGAGGCAAGCAGCTGAGATGACAAGGACTCTTCAAACCACAGCAAGGACTTGTATGTTATACTCCACATCATAAGATACACTTGGAAGAACTCGGAGAGAAACAATTAAAAAGATTCCCAGCACTCTAATATCCCCTGTTCAGGTTGGACTATTTGTAAGCATTTAAATGTACATTCAATCAGAAAGTTGGATGTATGAATCGGGAGCTCAGGAGAGAAGTGTGGGCTGGAGACACTGATTAGTGACCTGCAGGTACAGTTGCTACTTGTCGTAGGGTAGGTTCTGCCAGAAACAGACCTGAAGGCAGGCACTTGGATACAAATAGATTATTTGGGAAGTGCAGGAAACAGTAGTAGGGAAAGCAGGAAGGGGTTCAGGCAAGGGAAGGTAGCCACTTAAAGAGAGAGTAGCAGCCAGTTACCCAAGTTGGGGGGTGACGAGGAAAGTCTGGGTAAAAGCACAAAACACAGCACCCGGGATCCTCCCATCTAAAGGCTAATTTCCAAAAGTCATTGGTCAAGGATATCCTGCTGGCCTGCTACAGGCATAAGTGGACCAGATTCCATGGTTTAAGACCCAGAGTTGCAGGTACTAGCAGGTAGAAGTTGGCCAAACTTCACTGGAAGATCCAAGGGATGTGGGAGGGCCACTGACAATGTCTGCAACATCCTTTTAAGACCATGAGAGCTGGAACATCTGCACATGAATCCCAGCTCTACCATTTGCCACCGATGTGACCTTGGACAAGGTCACATGTAACTGAATCTCTCTGAGCTTCCTCATCTGTCAAATTGGGATTGTATTATCCAGGGTTCTCCAGAAAAACAGAACCAGTAAGATGATGATAGATAGATAGATGATAGATGATAGATGATAGATGATAGATAGATAGATAGATAGATAAATAGATAGATACACAGATACATAGATATATAGATAAATTGATAGATGAGAGGCAGAGATTATGAGGCATTGGCTCACATGGTTATGGAGAACAAGAAGTCCCATCACCTGCCAGCTACAAGCTGGAGTCCCAGAAAAGCTAGTGGTCTAATACAATCCAAGTCCAAAGGCCTGAGAACCAGAGCTGCTGATGGTGCAAATCCTAGTGCAAGGGCAGGAGAATACCAATGTCCCAGCTCAAGCAAACAGGCAGGAATAAAAAATGGGGCAAATTCTTCCTTCCTCCACCTTTTGTTCTATTCAAGACCTCAACAAATTGGATAATGCCCATCCACATGGGGGAGGGCCATCTGCTTTACTGAGTCCACCAATCCAAATGCTAATCTTGTTGAGAAACACCCTCACAGACACACCCAGAAATAATGTTTAATCAGGGTATCCCATGACCAGTCAGCTGACACAAAATTCATCAGGGATAAAACTACCTACCTCATTCCTCAAAACCCTAAAAATAGAAATAGCATTATGATCAGGTAATTCCACTGTTGGGTATTTACTCAAAGAAAATGAAAACACTAATTCAAAAAGATATAGGCACTCCCTGTCTACTGCAGCCAAGATAAGGCCAAGATACAATGGCCAAGATAAGGAAGCAACCTAAGTGTCCATTGACAGATGAATTGGATAAAGAAGGTTGTGTAAGATGAACAATGGGATATTACTCAGCCATAAAAAAGAATGATATCTGGCCGTTTGCAATGACTTTGGGATGGACCTAGAGGGTGTTATGCTAAGTGAAATAAATCAGACAGAGAAAGACAAATACCGTATGATTTCACTTATATGTGGAATCTAAACTCAAAATAAATGAACAAATAAACAGAAACAGACTCATAATTACAGAGGACAAACTGGTGATTGCCAGAGAGGAAGGGGGGCGGGGAGGATGGGTGAAATACATGAAGAGGGTTAAGAGGTAAATACTTCCAATTATAAAACAAATCATGACTGGCAAATGGAGAGGCCCAATAAGGGAGGCAATGTTAGAGCCCTGATTACATTGCTGGAGTGTAATATTACATATACATATTATATGTATATGTATATATACTACCAGACTGGGTCTAGTGGATCATAGACTCATTAAGAAGGAAATGAAAATACAAGTAAAAGACTTGGCATAGTTCCTGGCCTTCAGTAAGTACTCTATACAAGTAGCTGTTATTATTACGAGCACTGAATTAGAAAGCTAGAAAATGACTTACAGCAAGAGTGATATGATGTCAGTCATCACCTGAGCTATTGAACTAGAACTTCATCAAAGCCTCTGAGGGAGAACAGGATTGATGCCAAATCTTGAGGCAAGGTTGAGCTGAGTCTGGCAGGCAGCTGCAATTCCCTAATCCTTCTCTTCCATCTCCTAACTAGAAAGCAGAACTCCTTGTTATGAGCTGAACTGTGCTCCCTACCCTGGAAATTCATATGTTGAAGACCTAATCCCCAGTACCTCAGAGTGTGACTGTATTTGGAGATAAGGCCTTCAAAGTGTAATTAAGGTAAAATGAGGTCATATGGGTAAGCCCTAATCCAATTGAAAGAAGAAATTAGGTCACAGACAGACGGGTATACAGAGTAAACCATGTGAAGACATCAGAAGACATCCATCTACAAGCCAAGGAAAAAGACCCTCAGAAGAAACCAACCCTCTGGACACCTTGACCTTGGGCTTCTGGCCTCCAGAATCATGAGGAGATAAGTTTCTGTTGCTTAAACCACCCGTCTGGATACTTTGTTATGGCAGTCCTAGCAAACTAACACACATCTAAATGAGCAACATCAAAGTTCAGAGGATCCTCAGGATGCCCCAGTTGTACCTGGCCTGTGAGCTTGTGAGGCAAAGCGTAAGGGCTCAGTAAACCCTGGAGGTATTACCCATGTTGGTAAGGAAATAATCTTCTAGAAACTGTAAATGAGAGAAATGAGTTTGGCAAAGCTCACTGATACTCATAATCACTAAGCAATACTAAAATTTCTGATACAGAGAGTGCAACTTTCTTTTTAAGTTATTAAGCAAGAATTAACAATAGCCAATACCTACTGACGGTCTTAACACGTTAGATGCTGTTACTTTGCTATATTAAACTCACTTACTGCTCACCAACAACCCTATCAATATTAAAATATTAAAGTATGCATTGTTAATGTGACTATAAACAGCATTCTAATTATATCCTTAACATAAAACCCCTTGCGCAGATAAATAGATGAGGCACAGAGAGGCAAGACAGTTTTCCCCAGGTCACAGAGCCAGTAACTGGCAGACTTAAAACTATGAGTCTAGCTCCAATATCTGCGCTCTTACCCATTATTCCACATTGCCCCACCATACGATGAGTCAATCACAAGATATTTATAAAATATTGAGAAAACATTTTTAAAAGTGCAAAGTACTAAGAGTACTGGATGTGTAGGCTTGTGTGACCTTGGTAAACTGGAAAGTAAACCTCCTACCTTCTGCCACTTGAACTCTCCACCAATCAGAGGTCGATCTTTGGCCCTAACAAATATCAATGTGACTGTTTTTTTTTTAAACCAAAAAGAGGTTAACGTGACTATTCCTTTTAAGAGTGGTCAACGGTCAGGAAAGAGAAATCATTACGGGCGGAGTTTCGGTGATTCTCCCTTGTAACCTCATTCCTTTGTCATCCCTCCCTCAATATTAAAATCTTCATCATTAATGCAAATATGATTAGCATCCTAATTATGTATTTACATAAAGACTCCGTTTTTCCTTTTTTTTTTTTTTCTCATCCACAGATTTCAGTATTTGGCAATCTCAGGTGTGAGGGTCAAGGTTTGAAAGCTGCTCTGGGCCCCACACCAGATTTATTTACAACCTCACAGAGTTCCCCCATAACTACAGATGGGTCCTTAGGCCTTAGTCTATCACAGATTCCTTTCTGTAATGCATGAGGAGTGACCCAGATTTTTTAAATGCCTACAATCTCCTCTGAAAGAGCAGCTGCTTCAAAGGAAGCATTTATTACAGAGAATACAAACTATTTCAGCTGGGAGCCATGCAGAGATTTTACAATTTACCATTAAATGGGATTCTTTGCATTTTGGCAACAAGAAGGTATTCCACCAAGAGTGGACCATTTCAATCGATCAGAGTCACTGTCACGTGGCTAAGAAGGCAGAAATAATCTAACCACCCAATCCAGCTAAGTCAGCCAGAACGCTTTATGAATTCAACTCCGGAGTGCTAAGCAAGGCATGATAGAAGATAAGGCCCCTGTACCAACCGAAAACACTGTTAATTTTTCTTTTTTTTTTTTATTAAGATTTTATTTATTTATTTGACAGAGAGAGAGCACAGGTAGGCAGAGCGGCAGGCAGAGGGAGAGGGAGAAGCAGACTCCCCGCTGAGCAAGGAGCCTGATGTGGGGCTCCATCCCAGGACCCTGGGATCATGACCTGAGCCGAAGGCAGACGCTTAACAACTGAGCCACCCAGGCGCCCCCACTGTTAATTTTTCCAAGTCTTTGGTCAAGTAATTTTTTTCTAAGCACTTAGAGCAAAAGCCCTATTTCTAAACTTCTTCCAAAATGTGATAAAAAAAATACCCACCTTCTTGGAAATTTGATTAGTCTCTTTCTAGAACACTGACTTACAACAGTATAATGTACCTCTAAGACAGATGAAATTTATAGACCATGACTTTTTCATCTTTATCTACACAACTGTATCGGGAAAGACACCTCAAATTCATTATGGTTTCAAATTAAAGTCCAAAATTCCTCATGCATCCTGTGCAAAACAGTCTACTCCATAATACGTACTTATTAAATATTTGCACCGTGATTGCTGGAAATCACAAGAGGGAAGGTAGTTGTTCTCGACTAGTACAAACATACAAACAGATTTTTTAAAGTGAAAAATATATTCCCTTTTTGGAAGTCAAGCCCACTGTTTGTACACAGACTATATTAAAATCAGAATCAGAACCATCCTTCGTATAAGCCCCTTCAAATCGTATTTAAGATTTTACATAACTTCCAATACTCCTAACCATTTCATTAGGGAAGATAATCTGTCCCAGTAGCTGGCAGTGGCAGATATAAGCACATAAAGGTTGCCTCTGAGATGTCTTCCACCTGATGCTACCTTAGGACTCCGCTTTGTGAACATGCTGCCTACGTATCACCCTCGGCCGGGCCTTCTCCTTCCTGGTTCTCTCCCCCACTTTGCATTCCCCCACTCCTATCCTCTGGCTACTTTATGCTTAACCTGGCTTGCATTCTAGCCCTCAGGTAGGGATATGCAGGCAACCCCTCTACCCCAACTTCACCTTGGTCCGTGTGAGAATTCCCTGCCCTTTTCCCTCAGTCCTGCAGCCTCTGCTGTCCTCTCCCAGGTCCCCCTCCTCATGCCACGGACTCACCACTGAGGAGACACAAGTCCGGGAGCCCAACACACAGGCACATTGGATTAGAGAAATGGAGACGATCAGAAATCACTAATGTACATTCTATCTCTCGGGTGTCAGGTTGTTGAATTCTTCATATTCCTTGGTCTGTAGCACATTATCATCAACCATCTATACAAGGTTCCCCTTTTGTGTTGTAAAAAAAATTAATTAAATCAATCATTTATTTACTATCTTGTTCTCCTAGCCAATTCCATTTCCTCGACTCCCCTGTAGAAAACAATACTAACATGTCTATGTGTATTTTTTTGATTAAGTGTGTTGCTATAAAATGTTCATTGGTGTGTGTGTGTTACAGATCTCATCCTATTTATCTTCTCACCTCAGATCATTTTTAAGATTCATTATGTCACTATATATAACCCAATCTGTTATTTTTAACTACTGCATAATACTCCCTGTGCCCATTCTCCACATTGTGTCTATTTACTCTCCCAGTGATGATCACTCAGTTTGCCTAGAACTTTCTGACACCACAGGTAATGCTGCAAAGAACATCCTCATACATATCCCATATGGAACTTGGTAATCATTCCTTTAAGCTTATACTCAGGAGTGGAATTCTGAGCCAACCTCATGGCAGTCTCTATGAGTGCCATACCCACATCTGCTTGGTCTCCCCACTGCGTGCACGTACATGCACGCATGAGCACACAGGCCTCCTCAACTGCCCACTGCCAGGATCTGCATCTCCTTGCCTGTGGGCTTTCTCAGCAGCCCTCAACCAAGTGAAATCCCTCCAGTGAGCAAACTCTGAGGCTCTTGTTCTACACTGGCTCCTGGAGTCCCCCAGTCAAGCTCCATGAACCCACAGTGGTGACATGCTTGAAAACATACCCTTTATTGAGTGCCTTGCCTTCTCCATCTTACGTCTCCTCTCCCCTACCAGGGTCTCCTGGGCTCATCTCTCAAATAAATCACCTCCCTTCCAATCCTCATCTCGGGGCCTGTTTCTGGAAGAATCCCAGCTAAGACATAGGGGGTGTATTTGTTTACCTTGACTAAGTAGTAGCTGGTTGCTTACCAGGGTGACTGCACACATCTCACTCCCAGCAGCAGTACTGAGGGTGGTAGCCATGTCCCACATCCGCCCCAACGCTGGCGCTATCCAGCTCTCTCACTTGTGCTTGTCTGATTTGTTTAAAGTGGTATCTCCCTGTTATTTTGATTTCCAGTTGTCCGGTTACAAATCTTTGCGAGCTTTTCCTTATCTGGTGTACCGCCATCTCCACCTGGCCTTCTGCAACAAAGATTCCTGCTACAGCTAACCCCAGATCATCTGTGCATATTCTGAGGCCATGTTTCAAGAGCTCTCTCCATATGTTAACTCATTAAATCGTGACACCAACCCTAGGTACTCTTCTTGTCGCTCACATTTGGAAGATAAACCCAAACACAGAGATGTTAGGTAACTTCCCCAAGGTCACATAGCTAGTAGGTAATCAAGCCCGAGTTTAAAGCCAGACTCAGGCTGAGAATCTGTGCTCTTAATTCCCTCACTCTGCTGTCATGCCTGATTCAACATTGCAAGAACGTTCCCTCTTCCATTCTGTAGAGTTTTCTCTGAGCTCGATTCCCCTTCCAAGCAAGTCAATAATGTAGGGAATGAGTCCGAGAAATGGGTAGGAATCCATTATCTGAGGAACTGTAAACCAAGCCCCTTCAATTGCGCAATACAAAGAGCACTTCGTTAACACAATCATTGCAAAGTGAAATGTTCTACTTAATTAAATACTCTGGTCAGCTGAGGGTGATATGGCCACCATATTAAAATGTAAAAAACAGTACCCTAAAATGATACCTCTATATTAGTTTTCTTTGCTGCTGTAGAAATTACGACGAACTTAGTGGCTTAAGCAATGCGAATGTGTTATCCCACCCCTTCCTTAGGCCAGGTCACGGGAGCTCAACAGGTTTCTCTGCTCTGTGTCTCAGAAGGCCAGCCTGAGCACTCATCTGAAGCTCTCACCTGAAGCTCCCTTATCTAGGAGAATCTGCTTTCCATCTCACGCAGGTAGTTGGCACCTTTCTGTTCCTCGTGGGTGCAGGTCTGAGTTTCTAGTTTCCTCACCAATTGTCAGTGGGGAGCCCCTCTCAGCCACCTAAGGCCAGCTGCCCTACTCATCATGCAGCGACCTCCATCTTAGGACCAGCAACGGTGTATCAAGTCCCTCTCATGCTTCTCATCCCTGATGTCTCCTTCTGCATCTATTTGCCTCCAGTCAGAGAAAGTTCTTTGCTTTAAGGGCTGATAGGATTAGATTGGACTCACCTCAAAAATCCAGGATAGACTCCCGATTTTAAAGTCTATAATCTTAATTACGTGTAAAAAGACCTTTTGACACGCAACACAACACGTTCAGAGCCTCCAGAGATTGAGGCAGAGACATCTTGAGGGAGAGGTATTGGTCACCACAAGATCTTAGCAGGAACCTGGGGTGCCATTCCAAATTTCAATGGGAGTAATAACAGTACCTACCTTACATGAGAATTAAATGAGGTAATATTGGTAAAGTGCTTGGAACAGTATCTGGAAAGTGCTATATAAGTGCTGAATGAATGAATGAATGAATGAAGTTCTGAGTGTACTCAAAAGATTGGAAGTTATGGGTTTGGTGGGGGAGGGTAAGGGAGGAATGAGAAAAATCCCTGATGGCATCTTTGTTTAGTTGTCATTTGCAATAGCCAAAGGTAGCTGTTATTTAGGGTATTCTGGTTATATGTAAGGTCACTGAGAAGGTAAAAATGTCAATATGGTGGCTTGCATAACAATTTATTTTAAGTCTAGTTAGTCAACAAATCTCTGCCCTGGCATGGGCTTGACAGTAGATACATTACATCCCATGTGTTGCATCACACACTGTGATGTTGTTAGAGAGCCCCGACGCCCTTGCCTCGGTATCCCTAGAAACACAGATTTCCTGGCACAAGACCATCACCCTGGAAGTTGAGAAGAAAATACAGGCTTTTTCCTACACTCGGTGGCACCTCTTAATCTCCATATTCCCATTACTCTCTCCAGTGCCTTCTGCTGTACCCAGGATAGGAGTGATGACCAGAGACCATTTGTAATAATAAACACTTGGGTATTCTCCAATTTCAAAATGCTTTCATCAACTAAAGAAACAGCAGGAAATGGTGGATTTGAACCTCAACTCTGCTATTTACTGACTATTTGATTTTGGAAAACTTCCACCCTAGATGCAAAATGGGGTTAGAAATAACTGCCTTTGACTGCTATTACCATAGAGCCAGAGCAATCCAGGTACCTAGCAGTGCCCGGCACATGAAGGGCACTGAACAAACAGCTACTATTATCACATACTATTTCTTTTTTTTTTTTTAAAGATTTTATTTATTTATTTGACAGAGAGAGACACAGCGAGAGAGGGAACACAAGCAGGGGGAGTGGGAGAGGGAGAAGCAGGCTCCCTGCAGAGCAGGGAGCCCGATG
>NC_138376.1:100946937-100958220 GCF_054177405.1 Leptonychotes weddellii | reverse complement strand
GGATCATGACCTGAGCTGAAGGCAGTCGCTTAACCAACTGAGCCACCCAGGCGCCCTATCACATACTATTTCTAAGAATGACAGAAAAATAAAGGATTCCAGGTGAATTTTAATTTCAGATAAGTAACATTTTTTTTTAATATTAGTATAGTCTAAATATTGCATGGGGTTCACTTACACTGGCATTGTATTTTTTTAAGATTTATTTATTTATTTTAGTGGGGAGGGTGAGAGGTGGAGGGAGAGGGAGAGGATCTCAAACAGACTCCCCACTGAGTGCAGAAGAGCCCGACACAGGGCTCAATTTCAAAGCCCTGAGATCAGGACCTGAGCCAAAACCAAGAGTTGGATGCTTAACCAACTGCACCACCCAGGCGCCTCTTGGCATTATTTTTATTTGCTAAATCTGGCAACCCTCTTTCGTGTGATCCTAGGGCAAACATCAAAGTAGACATTGTTTCCATTTTATAGGGAAGGAAACTTCCCCATAAGTGATTGGGTCTCCTCCCTCCCATCTTGTCATTATCACTCCACCCTTGTGTCGGCCTTGGTTTCCTCCTCTCCAACCCTGTGCGCAAGTCTGCGGTAGTCTCGTCCCATGAGCGCCTGAGCACAACCCACGGAGGGCCCCAAGCGCAGTGCAAATGATATTACAATATCCCTGGGGTTTCTAGCAGACACAGTCTTTCTTAAGTGCGCAAGCTCCAAAGTTGGGCAAGTCCCTGTAGCCCGTAGCCTGTGCTTATCAGTGTGCGCTAAATAGCAAAAGGGGCTGGTCCAAGGGAGATGGGTCTCTGGGCCGAGGGTGGGTAGTCGCTGGCAAATGTCCCTGTGTTACCCTCCTTTCTCCCCTCCTGCTCATGTCTAACTGCCTACTCTAACAAAATTAGAAGATGGGAGAAGAGTTTTAAAATCAGCTTTTTAAATTACCTCGTTTTAGGGACATGCCAATTGAAAAACATTTGTCCTAAACCTAGAGGCCAAGAAGAATAAATCTCCTTGATTCGCTTTGTAGGGAGGCTCCAGAAGTGTGATCTCCAAAAAGTATCCTGCCTCCGGTCCGTTTATCTTCTCTTCAGAAGAGCGAGGATTTCATGTTTCTGCAAACACGCTAAAGAAATTTTTTGTCAATTTTAAGTATATACTCAGGAGAAAATTAACACACAAGTACTTATATATGGTGTTAACTTGAGTGGCTAAACGGGCATTTACCCGTAAAGAAAACAGAGTCCTGTTATCACTGGGCCTTGAAGGCTGACCCTTCTTTTTCTACAGTGCATTTTTGCTGACATTATCATTATTCCTGTTACCTCTTTTTACTGTATGGTGGCATCCTTTTCTGCCTACTGTAGATTTTATTTTCATTGGTTTACTTGGTTTGGTGGGGAGAGTAAACTTGGGGCATTATTTTTAATGTGCATGAAAAATCTTCCTTTTTTTTTTTTCTTTTCCATACTTATAGCAGTCTGATTTAGCAAATCCAAGAAGGAAAACAATATAGGGCATGGGAAATGCTTACGGCAGCCTGAAGAGTGACAGGCCAACTGGGCCCAAAAAACTCTGCTTCTTGACAACACCTGTATCTCAGCTCATTTCTACACACATAGACTGGAAATAGCTACCATGAAATTTCAATTGCTCACTCACTAATAAGTCTGCAAATTGCTTAGCTCAGGAACCAGAGTTTCCTTTAGGCAACATTTCTCAAATGATGGGCCATGGACCACTTGTATTGGATTCACCTGAGATTCTTTTTCTTTTCTTTTAATAATTTTTTTTTAAAGATTTTATTTATTTATTTGAGAGAGAGAGAATGAGAGAGAGCACATGAGAGGGGGGAGGGTCAGAGGGAGAAGCAGACTCCCTGCGGAGCAGGGAGCCCAATGCAGGACTCCAGGATCATGACCTGAGCCGAAGGCAGTCACCCAACCAACTGAGCCACCCAGGCGCCCTCACCTGAGATTCTTATGTAAAAGGCTAATTTCTGGTTCCCACTGCAGACCTACTACTGAATGGGAATCTGTAATTAACAAGTGTGGGTCTTTAAGATCTGGCCTTAGAGAATGTATACATGCGATTCGAACTGAATTTTATGACTTATTTTCTCAGTTGATCAGCCAGTATGGTCTGGCTAATAACTGTGATTTCATCACTTCCCTACATTCTCTGGCCCATGCATGTAGGTCAAGAATGGGCGAGGGGGCTTCATAGTGACCACATCTGAGAGGAACACTAGGCAACGCTGACGGCCCAGTGTGGGTGAGACCGGCAGTCTGTTGCAGCACCAATGTGCATGATGCTGTGATTTCTCTATGAGTTCAGTACCCGCAGGACATTCTTGACTGAGACAGCTTCCGTTTGACCTACCCCTGAGGAGGGAGATGCGAATGCATAATTCCACACACACACAAAATGGAGAATTACATAAAGCTTATTTTTAAAGGTAATTCAGGCGTGAAGATATATGTTAATATATTAAAACTACAGTTTAAATATCCTGGGGTTTTTCTATTAACTTTCAATCCCTTCTCATTTGGAATCAGGAAAATCATTAGTCAGATATGGTTCAAGGAATTATCGTTTTTCTGGTCTGATCTGAATTGTTTTTCTCTGCCGGGCACCTGCATAGTGCCCTGTTCATCTTCTCTTTCAGGCTGGTCTCATCGGAATGGTCATTTCCTCATTAGATGACACTTGATGCCAGCATCCCAACATTTTCAGGCTTCC
Source organism: Leptonychotes weddellii (assembly GCF_054177405.1). Lineage (NCBI taxonomy): Eukaryota > Metazoa > Chordata > Mammalia > Carnivora > Phocidae > Leptonychotes > Leptonychotes weddellii. Next base: position 100,955,493 of record NC_138376.1, on the reverse strand, counting down.
CGTACTTGCTCCAAATCTGGATCTTATACACTGAAACGGCATCAGTTGGATTTCTGTGCTCCATCTCACTCCTTAATTACACAGAATTAGAGTAGTTCCCTCTAAGTCGCGATCTCTCTGAGAAATGTCTGTCCCCAGAGAAAACTGTGCAGCTCGCAGTCTGCCCCTTGGCTCTGAGCCTCCTACGGGCTGCCTATCACTGTCACGGGAGGGCTGCGTGTCTCCTCAATCTGGCAGTTGTGAAGACCTTCTAAATTAAGCCCCTCTCCCTGGAAAAATTCCCTACACACACACATAAAAAAATAAAAAGACCTTGCATTTTTAGCACATTTCCTGCCACCGAACACTCTCAAAGCCACCTGAGTTACACCCTGTCTGCAGGTGGGAGAATAAAGTGAACTCTCCCTCCCTGAAGGGGCACAGCCTTTCTGTAGTGCCTCCAGACCAGGTACCTAGAAATTGGGAAAGCAGAAGCTTATGGGACACTTCTCTGTCTGGAGGGTGTTCTGCCTTCACGGAGCAGCCTAGGAGGTGAGGGGCAGGTGCATATATTATCTGCAGAGAAGACCCTGCTCCTTGCTGGGTGAGTGATAAAGAACACCCAAGCTGGTGACATTAGTAATAGGAACTAAGGAAGAGGCAAGAACATTGAAGGAGGCACCCTGCCCCGCTCCCTTAAAGAATGAATGTAGTACTATAGTGACCACCAGGTTCACATAGAGATAATCGTGTGGGTAGAAAAAACAAGATTTTCCATCAAAAACTAAGCCATTGTTATAAGCAGATGATCAAAACACAATGAGAAGAAACATAGACTTTTACTGGGTAGGTGGTAGGTATTGACGGAGTCTCCAAGGCAGGAAATTGAATTTTAAACTGTTCTTGGATTTTGTTCAAATTCAATTTTCGAAAAGATGAGGTGTTATAATTTTTTTAATCACTGCAGAAAATTAGGCTTTCTCAAAAACGGTCTATTCCTTGAGGAAAACATTCTATAATGAAAAGCAATAAAGATCTGTAATTGCATGAAATGAGCATTTTCTAGTTAATTTGGGCAAAGAACTGAATCAGGTTGGAAAAATCTATGCCGCAAATCTTTGATCCTCTACATACAGGAAAAGCAGGGCCATTTACATTTGTTTCATGTGTTTTTTGTTTTGCTAGAATTATTTTGACAATCCTATGTAGGCTTGAACTATCAAAATAGAAACTTGATTTACTGGAATAACCTTCCTCATGGGAAGAACAAGAAGTATTATCCCTATGATGTATTATTTTTTTTAAAGATTTTATTTATTTATTTATTTGTTTGTTTGTTTATTTGAGAGAGAGAGCACAGAGGGAGACACAGAGGGAGAAGCAGACTCCCTGCTGAGCGGAGAGCCCGATGCGGGGCTCAATCTCAGGACCCGGAGATCATGACCTGAGCCGAAGGCAGACGCTTAACCAAATGAGACACACAGCCGCCCCTGATCACTATGATTAAAAAAAAAGTGGGGGGGATTTCAGTGTAGAGATCCCAGGCTCCCTCTAAGCAGAAAACAGACTTATATAAGTGAGGGGATGGATCCAAGAAATTCGTTTATTCATTCAATAGGTATTTATTTGCACTGGAGCTAAGCTAGCCATTCCTTTTCTTTAGTCTTTTGGATTAAACAGCAATACATGCTTCCAGAAATATTTCCAAAGATAAAGATGTTTATAAAGGAAAGTTGTTTCCCTTCCTGTCTCCCCAAGTAGGCATTAACAACCCTTTGTTAATCCCACTAACAATTTCAAGTGAGTCCCTCTATAGTTCCTTTATTTAACTAATCATATGCACATATATTTATCATTTTCTTTATGTTATGCATATTATAAACTATAGAATCTACACATACATATTACTCTGTAACTTTTTAACTTTATTCTGTATCGATATATGTTTAAGACATATGTAGAGATACACCTCGATATTTTACTTGGCTACATAGTATTCTATAGACTAAAATTCCATAATTTAAAAAATTCAATCACTACATTCTTGACAAGCCTTTAATTTTTTTCTGGTTTTTGTAAATAAGAAAATTGTCATAATAAACATTCTTTAATACATGCATTAAATTTATAAGCAAATAATTTTTTCTGCTGAATATATTCTCAAACGTGTACATTGTGGCATTAACGACATATACATTTTCAATTTTAATAAAAATACCAGATTACTTTTGTGTAAGTTCTGGCAATTTACAATCACACCAACAATGTTAGTGAGTTCCTCATACCCTAGCCAGCACTTGATATTGTCATGATTTTTTTTAAAGATTTTATTTATTTATATATTTGAGAGAGAGAGAGTGAGCGGGGGGAGGGGACAGGGGGAGATGAGAGAGAGAATCTCCAGCAGGCTCTGCTCTGAGCCAGATGCAGGGCTCGATCCCATGACCCTGAGACGACAACCCAAGATGAAATCAAAATTGGAAGCTCAACTGACTGAGCCACCCAGGTGCCCCAATATTGTCATTATTTTTAATATTGGAACCTAATGGTTAAAAATGGTAGCTCACTTTTCTTTTAATTTGTATTTCCAGATCACGAAGTTTCATATATTTATTGGACATTTTCCCTTTCTTTTCTGTGGACTGCCTGTTGATATCCTTAGGCCATATTTTTATTGGGCTGTTTATCATTTGCCTGCACATTTGCTGGAAGCTCTTTGAAATATAATCCTTTGTTATGTGTATTGCAAACATTTTTTCTCCAACCTATCTGATTGTCTTCTGACTTTTTAATGTTTTCTTTTGTCATACTGAAGCTCTTAATTTCTGTATAAAGTTCTCTCAAATTTTGTTACTTATTCTTTTTTTCCTGTCTAAGAAGTATACCCCACTGCAATCTGTACCCGAAAAATATACAGATATTCTCCGCATTCCACAGCTTTACAACAGTAGGTTCCTATGACATCTTCCAGAGCCAGCCTTTGGCTATTTTTTTCCCAAACTCTTTCTACCTACTTTCTTGCCATGCTGCATCCTCTAAGTCACCCTGGATTTGGGAGGAGTTTGTTTTGTTCTTGTCTTTTTTGTTTGCAGACTTAATCTGTTTTGTCAAAGAAGAAAATAATATGGGAATATTATTAGCAAGGGCACTTGTTTGACAAAAGGGCTAGAGAGAAGAAAGTGCATAATGCAAGGAGGGCAAATCCATAACACAGGCTGCATTGGCTCGTCAGTGCCTGTGACACACACCTCCCACCGCACGCTACAACACTCCAGTGCTCCCGCGCTCCCATGCACCATGGGTGTGGCCTGAAACCCTTCTCAATAAAGCACCTTTAGCAGATGGTGCTTCTCAAAGATGGCCACAGCTTCCCACAAGCTTTCCAGCACCTTGTTGCCTCCCAGCCAAGAGGTGGAGTCTAATTCCTCTCCTCTTGAGTCTGGGCGGATTTGTGGCTCCCTTGTAACCAGCAGAGTGTAGCAGAAGCAACTCTGGTGGCCTTCTAAGGTTAAGTCATAGAAGATGATGCAGCTTCTGCCTTCTTAGCAGAAATGCTCTCTCTTAAAGGTGAAGTACATGTCCTTGAAGTCTCTAGCCATTCAATCACCCTGAGGCCACCATGCTATGAGGAAGCCTTGCAGAGAGACTATCTATGGATAAATTAGTTGATCAATCAATAGACGTAGATAGATCTATAAAGAGAGAGAGAGAGATGCCGTGTCAATCCCCAACTGCTCCCGACGCCCACTGCCCTAATCACTGTCTGAGTGTCCTTCATGGGAGACATTCACATGAGCCCTTCCTAAATTCCTGACCTACAGAAGTCAAGTCATAATAAAATGTCTATTGTTGTTTTAAGCCACTGAGTTCTGGGATGATTTGATAGGCAACAATACATAATTATAATGGCATACTAGACAGAGACAACCAATGGAATGGAGATGCCCATGAATTGAAACCTATTTACTATTCCTTGCCTAACTGTAAGTGAAATTTTAGGCATTTATAAGTAAGATATTTTGGGGGGGGGATTCCTATTTTTTTAATTTAAGTTCAATTAATTAACATATAGTGTATTATTAGTTTCAGAGGTAGAGTTCAGTGATTCATCAGTTGCATAAAAAACAAAGTGCTCATTCCAGCATGTGCCCTCCTTCATGCCCACCACCCAGTTACCCCATTCCCCCCGCCACCACCTCCCCTCCAGCAACCCTCAGTTTCTTTCCTATGCTTAAGAGCCTCTTATGGTTTGTCTCCCTCTCTGGTTTCATCTTGTTTTATTCTTCCCAGTTTTTTTTTTTTTTAACTAACCAGAATCATGCTGTACGGATTGTTCTTTGATGTGCTTGTTGGAGATGTTCTCAGCCTAGCAACTTCTTTTATCCATTCTATGTTCCACAGAAATAGTTAGATGTTTGGGTTGCTTCATTCTGCTGTTATAATTATGCCCACTTTTGTGCACAAACTTGAGCACAGGGGCTGGAATTTGAGGGGAAGAGTGTCAGTTTGAGTCCTTGTCAGTCTGCGGTCAAGGCGTGTTGACTTGGCATCGAGCAGGTGGCAGGCTGTGCATGCTGACTCTGGCTGGAGGGTGGCTGGACTGTGAATTTGGGACCCACAGGCTGATGGCATCATATGTGATAGGGACGTGGCCAGTTTTGCTTTTAATTTTTGTTTTTCAAGTTTCCCAAACTTGATCTCTCCCTCTATTCCAAATGAAAGCCTTGCTGGATCGAGTATTCTTGGCTATAGATTTTTTCCTTTTAACAGTCGGAATTTATCATGCCACTTTCTTCTGGCCTGCAGAGTTTCTGCTGAAAAACCCACTGATAGCCGTATGGGGTTTCCCTTGTATGTACCTGCTTTCCTTTCTCTTGCTGCTTTTAAAATTCTCTCTATCACTACTTTTGGCCATCTTATTTACTTTGTGTCTTGGCGCAGGTCCTCTTTGGGTTGGTTGTGTTGGGGTCTCTCTGTGCCTCCTGGATCTGGATTTCTCTTTCCTTCCCCAGATTCAGGAAGTTTTCAGCTATTATTTCTTCAGACAAATCTTCTGCCCCCTTTTCTCGCTCTTCTCCTTCTGGGATCCCTATCATGTGACTGTTATGCTTGACAGTGTTGCTGAGTTCCCTGGGTCTATTCTCATTTTGTGTATTTTTTCCCCCTCTCATCTGCTTGGCTTGATTACTTTCCACGACTCTGTCCTCCAGGTGGCTGATCCTTTCTTCTACTTCCTCTTGCTTGCAATTTATTCCAGATGGTCTTATTTTTATTTCCATTTAGTGAGTCCAATAGCTCTAATTGGTTCTTTTTTACGTCTTCTGTCTCTTGGTGGAGGGTCTCATGGAGGTCCTGCACTCCTTCCTCAATTCTAGCGAGTATCTTTATGAGCATTACTTTAAATTCGCTATCAGACATATTACTTACCTCCGTTTCACTTAGGTCTCCTGCTCTGATTTTGTCCTGTTCTTTGATTTGGGACACATTCCTCTGTCTCCTCATTCTGTCTCTTGCGTTGTCTGTTTCTCTGTGTTAGGAAAGTCAGCTACGTCTCCTGCACTTGAAAGTAGTGGCTTTATGAAGAAGAGGTCCTGCAGTGCAATGTCTGTTCCCCAGAACCTAGTGCTCAGGGGGTCTCCTATGTGTGTTGCTCCTGGGGTGTCCTACCGTTGTGGCCGGGATGTGTTTGTCTTCAGTCCTGTTGTCTGCGATGGCTCTCTGCCTGTTGTGGGCAGAGTCTGGTGCCCGTGGTGTTAGTGGGCCGGTCCGGGACTGCCTTGGGCTTGAGCTGAGTCAGAGCAGGCGTTTGCCAGAGATGCAGGAGCACCAGACTGCAGGCACTGTCCCTGTGTTGTCCCCGGAGAAGCTTTTGTTGGTGGGTGGGGCCTGCTGCCTGCCCCTAGCCCACTGCTGGGATCACAGTCAGATTGGTGTGTGGTTATCTTCCCCTCTCGCTGGGGCAGGACTCACACTGGAGTGGTGCTGACCCTTGTCTGGGCCACACGCACACTGCCAGGCTTGTGGCATGGCTTTGATGAGATCTTGCCAAGAGCAATTGGAGGGGGTGCATCTGCTTCACTGTGGCCTCTTGTCTATGCGGGCTGCAGAGAGTCTGTTCTGCCAGTTTTTGGACTGCTTTCTGGGTTATTTATGCTGACATGGGTACTCTCTAGATGACCACACGCAAGAGGTGAGCCCAGGGACATTCTACTCCGCCATCTTCCCAGCAGCCTCTCTAAGTAAGATCTTTTTAAACAGAGAGCTTTTATACGTTCTTCAAATCACTCAGTGGTGTTTGTTTGTTTGTTTGTTTGTTTGTTTGTTTGTTTTTGCCTTTAGGTATAATGCTGGCCAGCTACCTTTCCAGAAAATTACCTCACCAAGGTTTCCCTATCTTACCATCAAGCCCCACCCCAACTCCCCAGAAAAAAGCATAAGAAAATTGTGGGAAAAGAATCTACAACTAAGTATTGGGGCAGCATTAGAACAGCCTACATACTGTCCTCCAGGCCATATCAGCCCCTCCCTTGACATGCCCGAGCAAAACACCCTTCACCAAGTGCCATGGGATTGTCTGTGCTAAGTCCCTCCAAAGTATGAAGGAGAGTTCATTTCTTTCTACATCTTTTTATAATTTTAGAGAACTTCAACACTGTGATCACATACATGCTTCATCTTATTTTTTCTTGGCACCCACTTGCCTCTCTCCTCTCCTCCCCCCCACATACACCCCATCTCCAAGGTAACCCATGCTAACTGCTTACATGTATCCATGTATCCTTCCATATTTCCATCTGTGCTCCAATAACGCTACACAGCCAGAGGCACGTGTAGATTACCATATAAAAAGCTATGCTTTTAAACTTGTTAGTCACACGGGCTGTAACTACTGCCGCTGATGGCAAGTCACACCTCCATGCCTTCTTCTCTTCCTCCCCATTTACCCTTTGATGCAATCGCTCTCCCCTTCTCTCCCTTTCCCGGGTTCAGATCATTTGGAGCCATGACAAGTAGCACTTATGTTTTCATCTCTCCATCCCTCTTTCTTTCCTTCCATCATGCTCTTCCTAGCAATGCTTATTGTTACTCTTTTGATTTCTTCTCAATAAATTCAGGCAGTCAGACAGGTGAAATGCTGGACACTTAAGCAGAAACGCGAAAGGATTGGTTGGCAAAGGCTCTTGTCCTTCTTGATTCGGAGGAGAGACAATGCCTCACTGGATGGGCTCATCACTGACCTCACCCTGCAGGAATCCCTTTGCTCCGGCTTTCATGTCTGCTACACATTCCAGAAGGCAAGTTAGAAAAACACTATTAGCTTTTCCAGCTATCATTATCCTATTGTCACCATAGCGACAGATGTTATGTGAAATCAGCTGCTTTATTGTGAAAACAATGCAGGTTGGAAACTAGCCTTGGGGAAGTTGCAAAGAACATGAGATTTAATTCTGATATACTCCCCCGTGGGTTCTTTTCTATATTAGCTTTTCTTTTAAATAAACTTTATTGCACAACAATAATACAAAATACAATAAGAAGTCAAAGGGTCATCTTTTAAATTTCTACAATGGTTATTTGATCCAACAGAATGGGACCAGATCTTGGTGGCAGATGTGAAAGCAAAATCAAATATGTATATCCAAAGAACTTCAAAGCAGCCAAAGAAACTATAATGGTCAATGTGTTGTGTACTGAACATTCGTTGAGGTAATTTTATTCTTCTGAACACTAAATTCTATTTCTGGACCAAAATTAGGAATAAAAATACATACACTTGGAATCTGATACTATCCCATTAACTAATTAGAATCCTGATTTGTCATAAATGAGATTGTTCAGCTGCTGATAAATAAAAATAAATAATGGCACAACCAAATTTTTAACGCCAAAGAAGATACGTACGCATCCAGAATGGAATAATACAATGAGGTGAAAAGAAAAGAGTAAGAAAGCTGTGTTACCATCGTCTGTGCCAGCCATGAATTCAGGAGGCATGTTACCTAGAGAGCATGTTTCTGCAAGCGGTCGGGGTGTGCCATTCGCTGAATAAGCCATTAAGGTCAGAGGGACTTTGAACTAGATTTGATTTCAAAGACATGAAAAATGCCTGGGCCTTTGCATAAAATTACCCAGGAAAAAGTCAGGCATAAGACAAAGAAATGTACACCATCTGGAAATACAGAATTAGAAAAAAATAGTTAGATGGTAGGTAGACACAGTGTAGCTTCAGTTTCTAATCATGCTATTACAACCACACATTAGAACAGGTATATTGCAAAGACAAATTTTATGAACTTCTTTAAAATCTTTTTTTAAGTTATTTATTTATTTATTTAGTGACCTCTACACCCAACATGGGGCTTGAACTCATGACTCTGAGATCAAGAATTATGTGCTCTTCCAAACTGTGGAAAGAGCCAAGATGACCTTCAACAGATGAATGGATAAAGAAGATGTGGTCCATATATGCAATGGAATATTACTCAGCCATCACAAAGGATGAATACCCAACTTTTACATCAACATGGATGGGACTGGAGGAGATTATGCTAAGTGAAATAAGTCAAGCAGAGAAAG
>NC_138376.1:100905604-100946837 GCF_054177405.1 Leptonychotes weddellii | reverse complement strand
TGGGTTAGCCTGGTGATGAGTATTAAGGAGGGCACGTACTGCATGGAGCACTGGGTGTTCTACGAAAACAATGAAGCATGGATCACTAAATCAAAAACTAATGATGTATTGTATGGTGACTAACATAACATAATAAAATTAAATTAAAAAAAAGAATTATGTGCTCTTCCAACTGAGCCAACTAGGCGCCCCTTTATGAATGTCTTTAAACAGTTATGGATATCAGGTTGAATACTCACACCATCTATCAGCCTATTTCCTTGATACTAAATATATGGTAATTCATATAGACAAAATTTTAAATTAAGAATCAAAATCTTTGAAAACCAAAGAAGGAGATCTAGTGAATCTTAAGGAAAGGTATGACTATATTTCTACATGAATTATTCTAACTCTGGCTAGGGAGACTTTCTAGGAGTATAAAGCATTGGTACCAAAAACCTGAATTCAAACTTTGAATCTGCTCCCTATTAGCTGAGTGATTGAGATAAGTTGCTTAATTTCTAAACATCAGTTTCCTTATTTGAAACACCCACTTCATGATGCATTGTGAGGATTAAATGAAAGAATGCATGCAAAGAGCTTATTTCAACTTAGAACTTTTATTGTTATTGTTGGCATTCAGCTGTGCAATCCACCTAACAATTTCAACAGCTTTTTTCAAACCTGAGGAGTTTATAACTAATAATATACATTTTAAGCTAACTTTATTAGTATTTGTTTGGAACTGGTATAAAAAGATATGTCCATTGGTCTTCATATTTACATATGATGTCAAACAAGGCCTGAAATCTATCTATTTCATCTGGTGTTTCTGATCAGGACTAGAAATCATCACAGAAAATACTTAAATCTAAAAAGATTTTTTTAAAAAAGTCTGCAATAATCTGGAGACATCAGAATAAAAATAAGAAATAATGAGAAGAAAGGAAATTGGAAATAAACCCATGTGCTTGAAATACTTATTTCCACAATAAATACTAGCCTTCCATTTGCCATATCACATTAAAAGAATATAAATGTCAATTTCTTTGGAAACTAGGTTGCCTAGGATTTAGATTAACAAGCTAATGTGGATAAATGCACTCCTTCAGCAGTCTGAGGCATCAGAAGAAGAAGAATTGGGAAATAGTGAAGAATTATACAATTATATAACATTTGTTTGATTTGTGAAGTTGACAGGCAGCTATTTACCTCTGAAATTGGTTTCCGAGAAATGAAAAGAACACAGGGAATATGCGGAAAAATCAAATTAGGTTCAGTGATGAGCTTCTCCAAAGGCAGGGTACTTCCGTTGGGAAAGCCACTCCCGCCCTGAGCCTTGTCATTTCAGAGCTCACCTTACAGGATCCAAAGTTACATGATTTGGACACAGTGGGTCTCAGGCTTTTTTATTTTACAGTTTTCCAAGGATGTCCCGAAGTGTCCCCTGGATCCAGCCCTCCGCTCACAAGAAAACATCTTTGGCCTTTTCTTCTGAGTCTTACATCAGATCGTGGAAGGTTGAAGAGAAGACTTTTGGGAAGGGCCGGGAGATGGAAGGTCTGTCTCCAGTTGGTGTTCCTGGAGGAGATGCGTCGCTACCTCCCCCGGGCGTGGAGCAGGGACACGTTCCCCTGCCAACACTAACCTGGAGGGCTCTTCTGTGACTCCCGAGCGACCCTGACCACACCCCGCAACCCCAGTCCTCTCTCCAGCTCCCCAGTTGGAGAAGCGCCACTTAGCTTCCATTTACCACCCTCACACTTGTTTTCTCTGTTACCCGAAAGGCAGGAAGGTATAATGCAACCCTGAAAGTAAAGAACTGTCTGACTGTAAAGTTAAACCCAAAGTCTGACCTAGGAGAAAACATACTCGGATCCTTGTTTTGAGACAAGCCATCTCAACTTTCACCTCCTCTCTCACAGAGGCAAATCCCACTCTTACCTCATCCCAGGACAAATAACTACATTTCCAATACCTACGGGGTACAAACACATTATATATAATCCCATTCAGAAAAAGCCTTCAGGCGTCTGGATTGGCCCAGCGTCTCCCCTAGAGTATCTCTTCTTATGGCTCTCTTACAATCCTTCTTCAGCCTGGTACTACAAGAGCAACACCCAGGAGATCCCAAACTGTGGCAGCTCTAGGATTTCCGTGGGCGCCCCAGGGCCTGTCATACCTGGGCTGGAACCCTGGGCTGGGCTTTGGGCATGGAGACATGAGGAGTGTCGCATCAGGCAGATTCTGGTGAATACCAAACTTCAGAGAACACAGATTTCCTCAAGGAAATCAAACAGAGAAGCTTGGAAAAATCATTATACTATACCCCCCCCTTTCTTCAGCTAAAATATTTTTCATGGGACTATAGGTATGCAAAGTACTTGTAATTACCATGCTGGAGAAAGTATGATTTCTAGAGACCAATGCATATTTATTCACTTACCTAGTCTGTTCAACGCATTAAAACTCCACTTATGTGTCCTAAAACTATATTCTAGAGCTGGCAGAAAAACTCAACCCTTCAAACTCCACCCTTGCTCCAGACTCAATTTAGTTTGTCTTTTAATCTTTTTTTTTTTTTTTTTAAAGATTTTATTTATTTATTTGAGAGAGAATGAGAGAGAACACATGAGAGGGGATAGGGTCAGAGGGCAAAGCAGACTCCCTGCTTAGCAGGGAGCCCGATGCGGGACTCGATCCAGGGACTCCAGGATCATAACCTGAGCCGAAGGCAGTCGCTTAACGAACTGAGCCACCCAGGCGCCCTAGTTTGTCTTTTAATCTTGAAAATGACTCAATTAGAAAAAATCTTTAATTTCTCAGGCCTGGGGTCCGACCCTTTTGTCAAAGAGGATATTCTTGAACTAATTTCCAAGAAAGCCTTTCTAGCAACACCCATAACCTGTGCCAAATGGTCTGACTCATTAGGGAAAATTTCTGGTAAACATCCCCCAACATCTGGATATTTGATCACTGAGCTTAACGACTTTGGCAACCTTCTTGTTGTTGTTCACCTTAATGGTTATGAAAACCTGGACCGTGTTTAAGGACCAGAAGGAGCTAAGTGCTTTTAGCGGAAATTCAGTAAACACATAAGAGAAGAACAACATGAAGTTCCTGGCATAGCATGCCAAGAGTGTTTTTTTTCAAACTCAGGTCTGATGCCAGGTTAGCAATTTGGTGAGATGTGAGCACTACTTCCCACAATTTCTGATTCTTCAGCAATCAACTGCTTGTCTTCTCCTTTCTCTGCATGGTTCTCACCTCCCTGGGGAATCTCAGAGATGGGGGCAAAGTTTGCCTAATTTACCTTCAGACCCTTAGGTTTGTTCATGTTCAAGATTAAGTCATCAACGAGTTTAAATTAGTTAATATACATATATTTCCCTCCCAACTCCAGATCACTCTGGAACTAAAAGGGAAGCTGTAAGGTGTTCAAGACAAATTGTCAATGCTTTCACTCTATTAGAAATTCTTCGGTAGCAAGAACACAACACATTCCGCTTGTTTCTGGGAGCACTGGTTTCTCTTCCTTGCATCTGCCTCTCTTCCTCCTCTTAGTTCTTTGAGCCCTGAATACATTTCCAGTCACGCACTCTTTGTCTGGGCTTAGTGACATCACTCACTAAATATTAAAACAAATACTTGTAAAGCACTAAAAGATTGTAGAACGAGCAGTAGTGATAGCAATGTTTTGGGACTTGCTTTCACGGTTGACTTTAAGAAACCACAAGCTTCAAAGAATTTACATTTCTGATGCCTTGAAAATAGAATTAAGTTCTAGATAGATAAGATAGTGGAAGTTGCCATGTTCTATGTACTTCAAAACATGTATTTACTAAAATCTTTTAAAATTCACTTATCTTTTTTCTTCCTTTTTATTTAACTTTAAGAAATAAGTTTTAACTTCCACTATAAAATAGACTATGGTGATGTGAACGAAACAATATGGCTTAAAATTAGGTATTCTCAGGGTGCCTGGGTGACTCAGTTAGTTAAGCATCTGACTCTTGATTTCAGCTCAGGTCATGATCTCCGGGTCATGCGACCCAGCCCCCTGTGGGTTCCATGCTCAGCAGGAAGTCTGCTTGAGATTCTCTACCTCTGCCCCTCCACCCCTATTCTCTCTCTCAAAATAAATAAAATCTTCTTAAAAATTAGGTATTCTCTAGGTTATTTGTGCAAGTCCATACATAGTTAGGTGTTCATAATAAATATTGTATTTTCCACACTGAAATTACTGTTGTCCTCCTTGATGACGTAAAAATTTGTGGCTTTTATTAGCCATTTTTTGTAAAGCATCTAGATACGTGTTTCAGAAAAAAAAGGAAGGAAGGGAGGGAAGGAGAGAGAGAGGGAAAGAAGGAAGGGAAAAAAATGAGGGAGGAAAAGAAGTTGATTCTCTCTATGAATAATCCACTGCCCTATCTGTAGGCAGCCATCCAGGCACAAATGTTAGAGTAGTTAGAAAAGGGGCACCTGGGTGGCTCAGTCAGTTAAGCATCTGCTTTCAGCTCAGGTCATGATCTCAGGGTCCTGGGATCAAGTCCCACAGGGAGCCTGCTTTTCCTTCTCCTCCCCACTTGCTCGTGATCTCTGTCGCTATCTCTGGCTGGCTGTCTCTCTCAAATAAATAAGCAAAATCTTTAAAAGAAAAAAAAGATTAGTTAGAAAATAACTTGTCAAACCTTCTCAGTTCATTCTCAAATCATAGAATTTGCCCTTAATACATAGTGCAGTAAATTGTCCCCAATTCTAAATTCTCTTTCCTCAAAATTTTAGTTATGCATTTCATCAATCCCTCCTTTTTAATTTATGTGTATGAGTCACTCTTGTTGAGAATCATTCAGGGAAGAGAGATGTGAAATGTGAAAGTGAGTATTCTCATGTTCTGTTGAAATATAAACTGGTACAAACTTTTCCATTTGTATGGTTATAATTGAACAACTGAACACTAAATATTTCATATAGCTTTTTTTCTTAAAAGGAAAAATATTGGAAGTAACCTCAGTACCCTACAATGAGGAAATCAGTTGAGTAAATTGATTGAAGTCCTCACAATACACTAGTACACAATCATTAAGAAGTTATAAGGCAACACACCTAGTGTTGAGAGTGTGATTTTCGGGGCGCCTGGGTGGCTCAGTCATTAAGCATCTGCCTTCGGCTCAGGTCATGATCCCAGCGTCCTGGGATCGAGCCCCACATCGGGCTCCCTGCTTGGCGGGAAGCCTGCTTCTCTCTCTGCCACTCCCCCTGCTTGTGTTCCCTCTCTCACTGTGTCTCTCTCTGTCAAATAAATAAATAAAATCTTAAAAAAAAAAAAAAAGAGAGTATGATTTTCAAAAGGTTAAAAAAGTGATTGTGTCATGGATTTTATTTAAATCATTAGTTAATGAGGGAATAGTAAGATGGTAAAACTGGCCCAAAGAGCATTTGAGAAGATATGCATTTATAGGCAGTGTAATAAACAAGTGTTCAGAAAAGATTGCAGGGTTAGAAACAAAAATAGGTTAATGTCCAAGAGGGCAATGAACCGTAACCTTTGGGATTACCGCATCCCCCCTCCACTGGCCCACCAACCCAAGAGAAATTCTCTGTGTCTCAACACAAATCTACAAGTTAACCTCTGCCTGGGCAGAGTTGCAAAATAGTCTGTTCAGGCAATAGAAAAATCAAGACAAGTTACAAGCCCGGCCATGCCCTGGAAAGACACCAACTTAGCTCTTCCCTATTACTAGGTTTCAGAAAATGTTTCTGACACTACCTTGTAGGGTTGATGTGAGAATTGCATGTGTTAATATGTGCAAAGCACAGAGAAAAGTGCCTGGCCCAAAGTAATCATCAGTTACCATCATCATCATCATCATCATCACCATCACCATCACCACCATCACAGCTGGACTTTCATATTTTATTCATTGATTAAAAACCATTTACTTGGGCGCCTGGGTGGCTCAGTTGGTTAAGCAACTGCCTTTGGCTCAGGTCATGATCCTGGAGTCCCGGGATCGAGTCCCGCATTGGACTCCCTGCTCAGCGGGGCGTCTGCTTCTCCCTCTGATCCTCCCCCTCTCATGCTCTCTGTCTCCCATTCTCTCTCTCAGATAAATAAATAAAAAATCTTTAAAAAAAAAAAACCATTTACTTATAAAAGGAAAGGAGACAAAGCAGATGACAGAGTAGGAGTTTTCTAATGAAACTGTATGTGAGAATTTGGAAGTTGAGAAAAAAAATCATCACAGGACTGAGTCTTTTCTAAAAGAGGGCACTGGAACATTCTTTTTTTTTTTTAAGATTTTATTTATTTATTTGAGAGAGAGAGAATGAGAGACAGAGAGCAGGAGAGGGAGGAGGGTCAGAGGGAGAAGCAGACTCCCTGCTGAGCAGGGAGCCCGATGTGGGACTCGATCCCGGGACTCCAAGATCATGACCTGAGCCGAAGGCAGTCGCTTAACCAACTGAGCCACCCAGGCGCCCTGGAACATTCTTAAGAGGTGCTATTTCACTTTATTTGCCTCTAGAACATCGTGGGCCTGGGAGGCGGGAATCAACATCTTCTAGTGACAAAACTTAAAAGGTCTTGAACATTGGGATCAAGAATGAAACTAACTAGGCAGTGGGAGGCAGGGAGGAGGAGGGCTTTTTAGAATACATATTATCAGCAGCAAAGCAAAATGAATTTGAAAGCAGCTCAATAAAGGATGATGAATAAGTTCTGCAGAGTTAGAAATGGTAAATGGGAATTAATTTTGTAATGCCCATAATTAACTCTTTTAGGACTTATGAAATGTCACTTTTGCTTGCTTTATTTAACATGTTGCCCCATTTATGTTGTTTTAATAGGTTGACAGCCTATTATAACAGCTTTCAGGACTTCACTTGCATCCTCAGTCCCCCGCCCCCAACTCTGTTTTCCCTTCAAGTCTTAGGTTCCTCAATCATAAATTCTTCCTCCACAAGGATTCCAAGAACCCTCACAGCAAGTCCCATTTGTACCTCAGGGTTTGTGCAAGAGATCATAACCTTACAATCTCTATTTCCTTTTTTTTAACTTTTAAAAAATTTATTTTAGAGCGAGAAAGAGTGAGTGGAGAGGGTGGGGAGGCAGAGGGAGAGGGACAAGCAGACTCTATGCTGAGTGCAGAGCCTGACTCGGGGCTCGATCCCATGACTTTGAGATCACGACATGAGCCAAAACCAAGAGTTGGATGCTTAACCAACTGAGCCACCCAGGTGCCCTCAATCTCTATTTCTTAATTTCTAGTAAAAACAATAGTCAAAAGAAATAATCCTCACAGAGGGTTGGCCAAAAGTTAGGAAAGCTATTTACTCCAATTGCTCTTATTTTAGTAAATAGACTCCTAGGAATGTGATCAGAGTTTTGGACCTCCTCCCTAGAAAAAAAAAAAAATTCACATTCATTCATATAGACAACATTTTGTATATAAGTCCAGGAAGGTGATTGAGCCACTGAAATCCCTCTCTGGATCAGTTGAGCATATATTAAAAGCTGCTGTTTTAAGTTTGCTTTTTAACCTTATAGAGAATCTCAAACACACAAGAATAGACCAGAATAAGCAGAATAGTATAATGAACCTAAATGTACACATCACCCAATCCCAACAGCCGCTAGTCCCAGGACAATTCTGTGCTGCTTTCATCTTAATCTGTCTTTGAATCAAGCCAGACCATCAGATAACCATACTTCTGAGATATATTATTAGCCCTTAGACTGCTTTCACCAAATTACGTTTAGGCATGGTTATAACTTTGGAATGCCTTGATGAATACTCAAAGAGACCCCTAGAAAAAATTTGCTTTTGCACTTCTTATAAATTCATGTTAAGGAAGTTGTGCACTCCGTACACATCCATTCCTCTCTTAGGGCTCATTGCTAGGACAGGTCTATACTTGTCCTAAACTATTTCTCTGAGATTATTTCATGAATATTATGAATCCTATAATTGATCATTTTCTATTAAAGTATTTGGTGTGTAGTTTAAATATTGGTTGCAATTGTGAGTGCCTCTTCTTTTTTCATTACATTTAAACTCATTTTTGGCTTAAATGTTGACTTTTGGTGTAGTTGTCAGGTATCCTGCCACTTCATTGAACTTCAATTAATTCTTAGAATTTTTCTGTCAAGTCTCTTGAGTTGTCTATGTATGATGATGTATGATAAGTATATGATAATGTCATCCAAAAATAATCATGTTGAGACTTCCTTTCTAATATCTTTCTATTAATCCAGTTTTATATCCAATAGCACTGCCTAGAAATTCTAGACTGTTATTAAATAATAATATTGATACAGGATCACCTAATGTATTTCTAACTTTAAAGGGAATGTGTTTGAATTTCAGCAATAAATGGGCTCTAGGTTGTTGATTTCAAATTGATATGCCTTATCACATTAAGGAATGTTCTTTCCATTTTTACATCACAAAGAGGTTAGTTTTATTTTATTTAAATAAAAAAGAGGATTCTCTCAAATACTTATATAACCTACTTTGAGATGAACATATTCCATTCTTAACTTACTCATTCAGGTTATTTCAGTAATTCCTAATATTAGATTTAACTGCCATTGTTTTCCTAAAATAAACTCCGTTGCACCTGATAAGTTATTATCTTACATACTACTAAATTCTATTAGATCCTTTGTTTATAAATTTTCACATAAAGTAAGATTGGCTATGGCATCTTGTCTGTATCTATTTGATATTGGGATTGTGTTTATTTCATAAAATGAAGTGAACAATATTTAATATTTTTCTCTACTCCAAATTCATTTCTATAACCTGGGAATAAATTGATCCTGGAAAGTAGGAATCAGTACACCTATAAATCAATCCCAAGTTTAGAGTCTTTGGAGGAATATTTCTCAATTTATTCCATATTCATGTTTTGTGCAATTAAAAAAAAGTTAATAAGTGGTTTTACTTTTTAACTTATTTTTATTTTTGTTAAAATATAAAGACCCAAACTATGCCCTTAAAATCGGTGAATTTTATAATATGTAAATTATACTTTGATTTTTTTTAAGACTTTGTTTATTCATTTGACAGAGGGAGAGAGAGCACAAGCCAGGGGAGCTGCAGGCAGAGGGAGAAGCAGAGCAGGGAGCCTGATGCGTGACTTGATCTCAGGACCCTGGGATCATGACCCGAGCCGAAGGCAGACACTTAATTGACTGAGCCACCCAGGCGCCCCTATATTTTAACTTAAAAAGTGAATCAGGGAAGGGGAAGCATAGAAGGAAAAATCTGAACTCTTTTGGACTGCCTAATGCTTAAAAACATTTTTTTTAAGCCTCTACATTTAAATGTAGTCTGACGGTGTTTATAGATATTTCATTTTTCTTCTGTGATTATAAGAAGAAACAACTGGAAAGACTGTTGTTTAAAATAGCTATAATAAATTTCTTTGTAACAAGCCAATGCTGTCTTGCACTATGAAAAGGAAAGCAGCATAGAGACTGGGATATCCAGGTGGCTGACGTTCCCGGTCATTTGTTAATTACTGTAGCACAGAAGAAACCTAAATTTGGTGCTCAGTCCTAGTACTAATCCTTTTGAGTCTGTGCTAAGGTATATTATATTAAAACCTGTGGTACCTGGTATATATTCGGTGACTGTGAATTGTATTCATTTATTCATGTAATTTTGGTATCCTATTGAGGAACCTGTTGTCAAAATATTTGGAGGTTTATCGAAAGAAATGGAAAAACTGTTTCCTTTGTAAACACAATATGAATCATTCAGAGAAGGGGGACATCTGAACTTGTTCTTTCTATTGTTAATCCTCAGTCTTGAAAAAGAGAATTGATAACCAGATTGGACAGACAGCAGAATTCTGAGTAAAAGAAATTATATTAACTGTGTGCCTGGTGCAGGATTTCATATCCAGTCCCTGATAAATCTAATAATATCCAGACCTCAGCCATGATTAAAGGAGTCTGTGGAGAGAGTTAAGAAAACATTTGGAAGACCGATGAAGCCTTCCAAGGACTGGTCAGAGATGATCTTCAGCATCACCCGGCCACTGACAAAATCCTGCTGCCAATCCACTCTTGGTAACTGAATCACTGTAGAAAACATACACTCTATAAGAAATGCAGATGTTGCTAAAGCTTTGTGAGATCTTTTGGAAGGTTTCTGCTGACAAAGAAAATTTTGCCTCCCTAACATTTTGTAACTAATAGTAATGGTAGACAGGATTACTCAGTTCACTGAAAAGTCTTTGAATACCTTAGCACAGACTGGGCTAAATCTAAGAAGATGAATTGAGATTAAATTTATTAGCCCAAGCATATGGACAAGTAGGATCCAACAGAGACTTGTATCCAAAAGCCGGAAGGAGCATCCCTGGGAAAAGGAAAATCGGTGGGGGGTGGGGGAGGAGGTCATTAGGAACATCCAGTAGAAATGAGGAAGTTGGCAGAAAGATGATCTTTGAAACTCAGTACACCTTCTTCAACTCATCACAGGATATAGACCTGTAGTCTCTGGGTTGAAGTCCTCTCTTACAAGTTACCTGAGTTTTGACAGTCCCATTGGCTTAAGACTGGATAATCAATAACTGTATCTTACTGAAGAAACTAATACGAATTCTTTGCCCACAACATATTAGTCTCCAGACTAGTTGAGACTGGTAACTAACAAAACATTATATGTTCTGTAGAAGAAAAACTATGTCAACCAAGATTCCAGCTTCTCAGAGTATCACATGGATATTTCCCAACATTCTATACAGTGTGGACTCAGAGGCTCTCTGACATAATCTCACAGGTTTTGGTTGGTTTGGTGAGTCACGCAGACCATGCAATTCATCACTGGCATCTAGGGAACCCATTTCTTCTGGGGTATTCTAGGAAAACCTCAGAATCCCATCCCCTCTCCATAATCTGGTCAGGATTTACAATAGAGGAGTGTTCCCCTTCACCGAAGGCTAACTCTATGTGTGCTTCAGATCCTGTACCTTAACAAATACTTCAACGAGTGAGAGCCCCATCCCTTCTCCTTCCTGTGTCTTCAATCTCTGCCTCTCCCTTCTGTCTTCTCTCACTAAAAACAAACACAAAATCAAAGAGTTCCCCACCCCACTCCATCTATTTCTCTCTCTCCTCCTTTCCATAACCAAATTTCTCAAAATGGTCTCCTGGACAATCTTCCACCCTCTCTGCTATGGCTGCCACCCCACCATTTTTCCAGAAGGCCTCATTCAAGCTCTACGATGTTGCCAAACCCAAACCCTAATTAATGTCAACTTTTCATGCATAACTGTTTTGTTCATCTCATACCCCCAGGGCCTGGCACACCAGAGACGTTCAGTATATATCTGTTGAATAAATATTTTAAGTTCTAGCACTCAGGGCAGGAGGCATTATTCTAGCAGTACTTCTCTGAGCATTTTCTTTGTTCACAGCTCTTTGATCCCTGCAAACCCACATCGTAACTGCGTGTGAAATCTGAGGAAAAGTGTTCTTTGAGCAATCGAAAAGAGAATGGTGGTTATGCATGGCAAGATGAAATAAAAAATCCTCGAGATCAAAAACTTCGATTGGCTATCTAATACAACCCACATGCCGCACAAACATCGTCAGTCAGCTATAGGGAATACCAAAGTCTGGAAATGTTCACTAGATTACTTCAGGTCTGGGAGATATTGGATGGTAGAGCTGAGGCTAGACACCAGTTGTCCAGCCAGGGCTGTTGGCAACATGCACATACCTGATGATGACATCCTGGGGATAGACCTCTAGGACGGGAGAATAGCACAAACACTGCATTTGCAGTTACCGAGCATTTTCTTTGGCTACTTGGATTTCAAACTTCATCAAACTTCAATTCTGTATGGAAATGGAATTCCAAATATGGAATTAGCCAGGTGTCATCCACAAAACAAGAGCCGGGCAAAAGATCTAAATTTGGTTCTCTGGTGCCATTTGTTGGAACTTTTTCATCTCAAGATTTTGCTGTTAAGCTGAGCAGCATCAAGTTGTCTCCAGACCTGCAGGAAAAAGCTTCGATTCTGCTTTCGCTTCACTCTATTCTCTCTGTGTGACCTTAGGCACATTACCACAGTTTTCATTCTCCTGTTCATTCATCCACTCGGTTGTTCACTTAATAGCCCTCTCTTGAGCACTTTGTATTTGCAGGGCATCGTGTTGGGTGCAACGATGTGTGAGATGTCGTCTAGTCCTCAACAAACTTGTAAAAGAAATGAGAGAGGGGAAGAGCGATTTGTACACTTTAGGAGGTAAATGAGCATGTAATCCAAAGATCTGCAGGAAAAGAGTGAAGCAAAAAGGAGAGGAAATCCTAAGAAAGAAGGAAAAACTACACCCTGAAATTTATTCATCCTAAATTATTTATCGTGTTGGTGCTGTACCTGAATGTGATCAATGAAATCTTTTTTTTTTTTTAATGTTTTATTTATTTATTCATGAGAGTCAGAGAGAGAGAGAGAGGCAGAGGCAGAGGGAGAAGCAGGCTCCCCGCCTAGCAGGGAGCCCGATGCGGGACTTGATCCCAGAACCCTGGGATCATGACCTGAGCCGAAGGCAGACGCTTAACCATCTGAGCCACCCGGGCACCCCAAGTGATCACTGAAATCTTTAACTATGGCATGACAGAAAGAGCATGAGAAGACTGGGTCCCACGGTGGTCGCACACTTACTCTGCATCCTTTAGGCCAGTCCCTTAACCTCTTCAGTAAAACATGGTTAATAATAAACTATTTTACAAGATTGCTATAATGTATGTAAAGTGGTCTTTACATATAAGCACGTTCATGTATTATTTCATACTGTATCTTGCTTTCCCATAGGCTACTATTAGAACCAGCTTCCAAAGATTCTGCTAACTACAACTCAGGGACTACACTTAGAGGATAATCTAGGTTGAGTTTCAGGAGACTATGGATTCGTTTTTCATTTATTATCTACGAGTCTATGTGCCTCTGCCCTCTCATCTGAAAAATAAAAGTAATAATGCTTATGCTAACAGGCTTATGGGGTTGACATGAAAATCAAGAAAAACAATGTTTGGAATGCTTTAAAAGGGAATAAAACTGCTAAGTATTAAGGAACAAGAGGAAACTCATCTGCCCTTAAAAAGAGAAGTGTTTTACTTCTGGGTCTACTCATTTTCCTTGGAATGCCAACCCCATGAAATAGTGTCATTAACATTTTGATTGGCCATCCTTTCTTGAATCTCTTTATGCCTATAAAACCCCTCACACACCCCCTCCACACACATACATAGTATTTCATGTGAATAGACTTTCACAACATGTGGTTTGTTTGTTTGTTTTTTTAACAGTATTTGGTTTTTATATTTATTTATTTATTTATTTATTTATTTATTTATTTATTTATTTTATTTATTATGTTATGTTAGTCACCATAGAGTACATTACTTTTTGATGTGGTGTTCCATGATTCATTGTTTGAGTATAACACCCCATGCTCCATGCAATACATGCCCTCCTTAATACCCATCACCAGGCTCACCCACCCTCCCACCCCCTCCCCTCTGAAACCCTCAGTTTGATTCCCAGAGTCCATAGTCTCTCATGGTTCATCTCCCCCTCTGATTTTCTTCCCCTTCATTTTTCCCTTCTTTCTCCTAATGTCCTCCATGCTATTCCTTATGTTTCACAAATAAGTGAAACCATATGATAATTGACTTTCTCTGCTTGACTTACTTCACTTAGCATAATCCCCTCCAGTTCCATCCATGTTGATGCAAAAGCTGGGTATTCATCCTTTGTGATGGCTGAGTAATATTCCATTGTATATATGGACCACATCTTTATCCATTCGTCTGTTGAAGGACATCTCAGCTCTTTCCACAGTTTGGCTATTGTGGACGTTGCTGCTATGATCATTGGGGTCCAAGCACCCCTTCTTTTCGCTACATCTGTATCTTTGGGGTAAATAACCAATAGTGCAATTGCTGGGTCATAGGGTAGCTCTATTTTTAACTTTTTGAGGAACCTCCACACTGTTTTCCAAAGTGGCCAAACACAGTCACCTTCCTTCAACTTTGACTCTTCACCAAAGCATTTTTCAACAGTTAACTCAAGCTGTATCTCCTTTTTTGAGCCCCTCTTAAAAACTGCTTCCACAAGGTGGAATTTCTCCTTAGCCCCTGGACCCCATAAGTGCGTCAGTCACAGCACCCAATGCTTATGGCACTTCCTTCCCCCCCAGCTATTATTATCTTCGTAAAAACAGGGACTCTGTTTTATCCCCACTTCATATCACTGGTACATTACAGGCACTGAATAGATAATCAAGAAATGAGTGAAGGAACAAATGGATGAATGAATGAATGAGTGAACTGTTACCTAAAATGTACACACACAAAAATTTTAAATGGTCTCTTTCTAAATTAGGAGGCAAATCATAAAATTGTTTTCATTATATATGTCTCAATTGTATGTGTAGACCTCATTAAAGCATATATAATTTTAAATTACATATATAGCCAAATCCAAAATATAATGCTTGCAAAAGTTCAATGATACGTTGAGAATAATTTCTTATGATTCAAAATCTTTTCTTTTTTTTGCATGATTCCATTTATATGAGATATCTTATGTAGTTAAACTCAGAAATAAAGAGTATAATGGTGGTTGCCAGGGTCTTGGGGAAAAGGAAAATGGTGGTTGCCAGGGTCTTGGGGAAAAGGTGGTTGCCAGGGTCTTCATACCCGTTGCTGCACAAAGGGTATGAAGTTTTAGTTTTGCAAAATGAGTTAATTCTAGAGATCCACTGTACAACATTGTACCTATAGTTAACAACACTGTATCGTACACTTAAAAATGTGTTAAGAGGGGATGCCTGGGTGGCTCAGTAGGTTAAGTGTCTGCCTTTGGCTCAGATCATGATCCCGGAGTCCTGGGACTGAGCCCAGAGTCAGCGTCCATGTTCCACAGAGAGTCTGCTTCTCCCTCTCCCTCTGCTTGTGCGCTCTCTCTCTCTGTCAAATAAATAAATACAATCTTTTTAAAAATGTGTTAAGAGGATAGATCTCATGTTAAGTGTTCTTACTATAATAATAAAAAAAGAGGAGCTGTCACCACATAACATATAATTAGATTATTCCATTTACTCAAAGCTTTACATCACTTCCTTTGATGTTCAGTAATCTGCTAAACTACAGTAGGCAAATTTTCTTTTTTAATCTCATTTTCCTTTGTTTAGCTCCTTGTTATACTTGATAAAGAAGCTCAAAATTTTTAAAAAATTAAAAATAAATCTAAAGCCCACAGGTGAATCAGGAGAACTTATAGAGCCATTGGATTTAGTCATCAACCCCTAAAAGCCTGTCTCAAATGTCACCTCCTCTGCAAAGTATTCCCTAAATCCCAAGGCAGGATGAATCTCTCCTTCCTCTCTGTTCTTATAGCTCTGTAGCTGTAGGTTATGTTAACATTTATTGCATTTCCAACTCAGCAACGTATTACATTTCTAACTCAACAAAGGGAGGAAATATGTCATGGCTAGCCTTGTATCTGAGCCTAGCATACCCAGCATACAGTAAGTGTTCAGTAAATATTCGATTGCTGAGTGAAGGTAAACACTTTTAGAGGTGCTTGGAAACTATGTTATTTTGTATATAAAGTAGCATCCTTCAGTTGATTAAGTAGCAAATACATTAAGAGAAGGCAGTGGCTGATCGTTAATTAGAAGTCTGCTCTAATAGTCCTTGCATTTGTTTGGTTACTAAGCACAATTTTTAGGGGGGAAAATTCACAAGTGATTTTTGAAGTCACCAACATTATCCTTTTAATATATTTCCCCATGGGTTTTTGCCAACCCCACCCCCACCAACAATCTTGACGAATCTCCTGAAGTTTTTCTCATTTTAATTCCTACAGTACTTGACAGGTTAA
Source organism: Leptonychotes weddellii (assembly GCF_054177405.1). Classification (NCBI taxonomy): domain Eukaryota; kingdom Metazoa; phylum Chordata; class Mammalia; order Carnivora; family Phocidae; genus Leptonychotes; species Leptonychotes weddellii. The sequence continues at coordinate 100,930,943 of NC_138376.1, read as the reverse complement.
AGCATTTTATAATTCTGATTTTCTGTTCCATGAAGCTGTCTAAATATTCATGGTTAGCTTTTTGATTCAAAGTCTTGTCAGAGAATATAGTGAATCGAAGTTATTAGAGATTTTATGTGTTAAGTTTGAGAACAGTTGTCCTAGTGAGATTATAATATGTATTGCTGATATCACTGCTACTTCATTGTTCTCCAGGATGAAATATGCCAGCTCAGATTAGCTGGAGGTTTTGTCAGGAAGAATAAATGTGCAGCAATTCTAAAATTTTAATTTGCACAGAATCACCTATGAATCATGTTAAAATACAGATTCTGATTAAATCTATCCTGGTGGGGTCTAAGGTTCTGAATTTCTAAAATGCGTCCTGAGGTTGTCAATTTTCTTGGTCCATGGACTGCCCTTTGAGAGGTAAGGCAATAAAGGATAAGAAAAGGTAATTGCTGTCAACTTCATTTCCAATGACAATCTCCCAAGTCTTAAATCACTGTGAACTTAACCACTGCCAATTGAGACCCCAGTTATTGAACTTGTTTTATGAAAAGCAGGATACGTATTATCAGTTCATTCACCCTTTTTATTTCTTGAATGGTTTCTATGGAGAACTAATTTAAAATGAGAAAATCTTACTAAATTTAATTTTGAGATATTATCACCTTTGCTGCCAGAGAAAACATTCCATCCACTCAAGCGTATTGCCAAGATATTAAATTTAATGGAAGAATAAGTAAAAAATATATCATGTTCTACATGCAGCACAAACTCCAGAGACTGAGCTCAATACTGGCATTCCAGTTTACGAGAACATACAGATGAACTATCTCAAAGGGAAAACTCCCCCTGCCTAAAGTGAAAGCAAACACTACTTAAAAAGATCTTACCGAATCCATAGATTGATGTGGGGAGAACGGACATCTGAACAGAAGTTGAGTCTTCTGATTCATCAACATGGTATATCTCTCCATTTATTAAGGTCTTTTTTGATTTCTCTCAGTTTTGTAGTTTGCACTATAGTGATCTTCTACATATCTTATAAAAGTTACTGCTAAGTATTTCATGTTTGGGGATGCTATAATAAATGACTTTCTACAATTTTAGTATCTAATTGTCGTTGCTAATACATCAAAGATGCAATTACAGTTGTCTCTTGGCCTTGTATCCTATGACCCCACTAAGCTCATTTATTAGTTCTTCTAGGTTTTAAATACACTCTCTTGATTGGTCTGGCAAGAGCCTTGTTTGTTTGTTTTTCTTTCATAGAATAAGGATTTGTTGTTTTTTAAAAATGTTCTCAATTATTTCTCAATTTTCTATTTCATTGATTTCTGCTCTTGTTTTACTATTTCCTTCTACTTACTTTGTATTTAATTTCATCCCTTTTTTTCTGGCTTCTTAAGGTGGAAGCTTAGATCATTGATTTGAGACCTTTCATTTTTCTACTATAATATTTAAAACTCTAAATTTTCCTCTAATCACTACTTGAGCTGCATCCACAACTTTTAATATGCTTTGTTTTTATTTTCACTCAGTTTGAAATAATTTATAACTGCCCTTGTAATTTCTTCTTTGATCCATGGATTATTTGCACATTTGTGGCTTAATTTCCAAATGTTTAAGCATTTTCCAGAAGTTTTTCTCTTATTTCTTTCTATCTTAATTCCTCTCTGAAAAGAATGTTTATTTGAGTAGAATATTCTTTAAATGTCAATTAGGTCAAGTTGCTTGACAGTGTTACTTTAGTCCTCTTCATTTTTGATTCATGTATTTTGGAACTCTGTTATTGGATTTATACATATTTATTATTGTTTTGTCTGCTGGATGAATTAATTTTCCCCTTTATTGTTATGAAATGACACACTTTATCCCTGACAATCTTCATCCTGAAGTCATCTTTGACTGATATTAACATATCCACACCAGCTTTCTTGTATGTAGTATTTGCACAGTATATATTTTCTCACCTTTTACTTTTAATTTATGTCTTTATAATTAAAGTGTGCTTCTTGTATATAGCATACCATTGAGTCTTGACTTTTTATTCAATTTAAGAATACTCACCTTTCAAATGCAAAAATTAACTTTTATGTTCATCTAAAAATTAACTTTTATCTATTAGTATCATTTTCCTTCCACCCGAAAAATTTTCTTCAACATTCCCTGTAATGAAAGTATGCAGGCAACTAATTTTCTCAGGTTTTGTCTCTGAGAAAGTTTCTTCTTACCTTAATTTTTGAAGAATTTTTTGCTGGTTATATAATTCTGGGTTAATATAGTTTTCTTTTGGCACTTTAAATGTGGCTTATACAGTTTATGCCCCAAAGTCTGCTCTCATTTTTATCTTTTTTTTTTTTTTTGAGATTTTATTTTTTTTTTTGACAGAGAGAGAGAGACAGTGAGAGAGGGAACATAAGCAGGGGAAGTGGGAGACGGAGAAGAAGGCTTCCTGCCGAGCAGGGAGCCTGATGCGGGCCTCGATCCCAGGACCCTGAGACGATCACCTGAGCCGAAGGCAGATGATTAATGACTGAGCCACCCAGGTGCCCCTCTCATTCTTACCTTGTAACTGGCCTTTAGAAATGTATGATTTGTCAGTATGGGATTGAGTATATGAAAGTGTGGATATGTGGGTGTTTATCCTTGTTTAGATTTATTGAGCTTCTTGAATCTGGAATTTATAGTTTATCAAATTTGGAATTTTTTTAGGCATTATATCTTTAACTATTTTTTCCATCCCTCATGCAACTGTAATACCTTCTTGGACTCCAATTATAAGTATGCCAGACTCTTTGATACTGTCTCATAGGTCACTAAGGCTCTGTTTATTTTTTTTTCCAATGGTTTTTCTCTATTTCATTTTGGCTAATTTTATTGCTACATCTTCAATCTCACTAATCTTTACTTCTACAGTATCTAATCTGCTCTTAATCCTATCCAGTGAAATTTTCATTTCAGATATTTTATTTTTGATCTCTGGAAGTTCCATTTTTAATCTTTCCCTTCTCTTTTCATTATGTTATGTCTTCCTTTATGTACTTCATATACTTATCATTCCTGTCCTAACAATATTATCTACCAATTTCATCATTTTGGTGTCTATTTTTCTTGACAATTTTTCTTATTGTCATGGGTCACGTTTTTCCTGCTTCTTTGAATATCTAGTAATTTTTTTTTTTTATTAGATGCTGGACTTTGTCATTATGAGGTGTTGAGTATCTGGACTTTGCTGCCTTCCATTAAAGATCAGTGGTCTTTGTCTTAAAGATAGTAGGCTAGTTTGATCCCTTGGATCAAACAAAAACAAGCTTTGTTTTAAGCTTTGCTAGAATGGTGCTAGGGTAGACTTCATTCAAAAGATGGTTCAGCTCTCCTAATAAGGCATCATCACTCTGAGATCTCCATCATATGTCTCAGATGATCACTAAGGAATTTTCACTTTGTCTGGCCAGTTGAAACATCTCCCTGTCCTGTGTGAACTCTGGGAATTCTTCTGCTTATGACACCCCTGGCTTTCTTTGCCTTGTAGTTTCATGCTATACTTGTGTGGCCTAATACTTAGCCAAGATCCAAGAGGACCCCTGTACAGATTCCTGGAAGTCTTCTTATGCATAACTCTCCTTTTTCCAGAACTCTGACCCACAACTTCCAGCCATCACAGCTTCCCTGAACATTGATCTCCACCTTCAACTCTGTAAGGCCACCCATGTTTTGGGAGGGCTCCCTTCCCAGTCTGGAATTTGCCTTTGGGTGAAAGCTGAGACATGTAGAGCTTGTTTCTCTTCTCTCAAAGATCACATTATTCTGCTTGTTTCTAATATCTAAACACAGTTGTGTTATATATTTTGTCCAGTTTTCAAGTTGTTTGTGGTGGGGGGGGGAATTATCTCTGGTCATTGATACTTCATCATGGCCAAGAGTGGAAGGTTGAAGTCATTTTTCATAAATGACATTGTAAGACTAGGCAATGTGTTTAAAAGCCCAGATGATATGGTGTGCCACAATATTGAGGTGAGGGGAATACTATCCATTTCTGTGAGGAATAATTACGGCTTTACTCAGTAAGGACTGAAGGGAAGGCAGTACCACACTATGATCTCGGTGTTTCCACCTTTGGGATGGAGCAAAGAACACCACTCTGTTCTGGACAGCGTTCTTCTAAAGAGGCAACAGAGACATTTATGGCAGAACATAAGGAGTGAATGATAAAGCTTCAGAAGCTGATATTTGGGCAGCTCCTTGGCAGAAGAATAGCAGTAAACAGCACCTAAGGCAGAAAATACTTGATGAGTCTTTTGGGATATTCTTGCAATATAGGGAGGAATGACATGGAAAATGACTGACTTATTTTTTATGGAAAATTAGATCTCTAAACTTTCATTTCCAAAGCCATAGTACATTGTCTTTTTGGTCTAGAAACAATGGGAAAAAAATATAATTCTCAATATGTAAATATTCTGTCAAAAATATTTAGTGAGACTTTATGTGTACAAAGGAAAAGTTCCTGTCATGGAAGGCCTCCAAGACACCTGAAGGAAAGACAACTACATTGGGCCAATAATTATAAGAATATGTTCAAGGTGTAATGAGTGCACAAATGAGTGCAGTAAATGCTGTTTGGATGACAGCCAAACATATACAGTTCAAACAGAGTTTTCATCATAACATTCCTGAATTCAAAAGAGGTTAACCCAGCTGGAAGAAATAAAGTCAATTCAATTTTCCCAATAAAGTATGTATAAACAATGGTCTACTCATTTTTAGTCTTTGGTACAGTACTTGATCTTTCTCCAGTGTGAAAGACGTATCAGTGAAGGGTCTCCCAGTCTGATCAGCACAAGAGGGATGATATTAATAGATCTATTTCAATGCTGTGCTTGGTTATTGAACTACTCTGTCTCTTGATCACAAACTTCTCATAATTTTAAACACAGTTTTAAATAAACAGAGACCCTCAAAGGAAATGCAGTCAACAATTAAAATGGAAAACAAAGCCATTTGTAATTATAACACATTTTAAAGAAAATCCTAGGAAGTACAGAACTGAGCTCATTGGAAAAGATCAATTCAAATCGCCTGATATTAACCATTTGAAGAAATCAAGCAAGTTTTCATATAGCCATTCTCTAGGCTCCACTCTACCTTACACATCCCACAGCACCTCTGCTTCCTTATGGCAATGTAGCATTAAAAACTCCACAGCAAACCAGTTTGCAATGTAGACTGTTCCCTGAAAGCCAATCCGCCACAACACATAGAAGTGAGAATGCGTGTGTGCGTGTGTGCGCGTGCGTGTGTGAGGATATCTGGAAATGGAGGTTGCTGCTTTTATTTACTCAGCAGGTACTGAACTACATACCTGTTAAATATGTTCATCGCAATGGGAATTCCAAAGCACATTATTCCCTCCCTAAATAATGGTTTCCTTCGTATGAAAGAGCAGCACTCAGCAGCAAAAAGAGTGTATTGCTTATAACGGAAGCGGGAGCACATTGATGGACGCTGGAAATGCCCCTCGGGCCACAAAATACAAGCCTTGGCTCTTCTCACCTCTTACAGCTCCAACTCAATTCTGTGTTGCCCATAATTGTGCTCCGCAGCACAACCTGCGCTAAATAAACCTATGACGACTTGGAAGGTCAACAGTTTTCCAGCGAACAGGGAAATCTGCTGCTAAGGATTATCTTGCCAGCAACAGAGTAAGTTCCGGTGCCCAACTAACTAAAAAATTTAATCAAAAACTGAGTAATTAGGTATCCACATGCAGAGACTAAGGGAAGTCTGCAGGGAGGTGAGTTTTCTTCCATCATGCCTCTAGAGGACTTTCTTTTGAACATGCCCAAAATAGAAAAGGCAAATCAGAATACATATGCTTTAAATAGATGAAGCTCTTGTTACAGATGGAAGGAAAACTGTTTCAGCAGTGTCTGAGTGACTTCTCCATTTCTTTTAGGATGTCAAGATACAATCCATGTATACTATCCAGTCCTATAGTAACTGAGTCTCTCCTGTATTTCTTTATCTTGTCTTCAGCAAAGATAAACATTCTTTCAAAAATAAAAAAAATTATGTATGTATTATGTTAAGTGAAAGAACTCAGCCTTAGATGGGTACATATTGTATCATTCCATTTATGTGACATTTTGGAAAAGGCAAAAATGTAGGCACAGATAACAGATAAATGGTTGCCCGGGGCTCAGGCTGGAGAGAGCGTCTGAATTCAAAGGGGCAGCTTAAAGGTATTCTTCAGGATATGAACATTTTTCTGGATCTTGTCTGTGGTGATGGTTACAAGAATCCAGGCAAGCATAAAAACTCATAAAACTGTATACCGAAAAAATGAACTTTGCTGAACAGAAATGTTTGAATTGGTTTAGAAATTACTTGAGGGCCTATTTTGTACCATGCAACAATGAGACTCTCCTGGTTATAATGATGCTGGGTTTTCAGCCTCTCATCTACAGTCTTAATCAGGGCCGCTGTAGCCTTCTTACTTGAGCATCATTAAAATTCTTATCTCCAGCATCATTACAACATTGTTACTTCCGTGTCACCTAAGCATTCTAAGCTGCTTGCCCAAGTAATGTAACTCAGACTCAAGTAGTTGATGGTGGGCGTGAAGCACGCAATTCTACCATTTCCCTGACTTTCACTTTGTGTCTCTAGCTCTGGGCATTATTTTTAAATACACAAGTAGCAAGATACATAACTAACAAGATAAATAAAGAACGGGATGTTTTGTTACACCATCAAGGTGTGCCTCTTAATGTTTCCCTCCCTCTCTTCCTTCTTTAAAAGAATAACCAGAAATTGTAAGAAAATTTTACTAGTTGCACATTTTTGAAAGGCGGTTTGTTCTGTAACCAGGTATCAATGATGTCGTGACATACAGACCTGGAGGTTCGTTATGCCAAGTGAAATGAGAAAGACAAAAACTGTATGTTATCACTTGTATGTGGAATCTATTGTTTTTAAAAGCCAATTTCATAAAAATGAAGAATAGAATGGTAGTTGCCAGGGGTTTGGGGTGGGGGGTGGGGGATGGAGAGATGTGGGTCAAAGGTACAAACTTGCAGTTATAAGAGGAATACATTCTGAGGATCTAACGGACAGCGCGGTGACTATAGTTAATAATACAGCACTGTATACTTGAAATTTGTTCAGAGCAGATCTTATGCACTGTCACACTCACACACACAAAAAGTTACTTGAGGTGGTGCATGTGCTAATTATCTTGACTTTGGTAAATCACTCCTCAATGTGTATGTATATCAAATCATCACATCATGCATTTTAAATATAAACAATTATATTTGTCCATTATTCCTTTAAAAAGTTGGAAAAAAATAAAATCAGCTTTTCAAGGTAAAAAAAAAAAAAAGGATGCTATGAACAAAAGGTTCAAAGAAGACTATCGTGTGTGGCTCCTGTCCTCTTTCTCTGGTTTCCTTACCCCCTTAGCCATTTGCAAGTCGCTAAAGAACCCTAGTCTGGTCCTTCAAGTTCGAAGACACACAATTGCCGTACAGTGTTGTCTTCAAACCCAGCATCAGGTTCAGAGGGAAAAGACGTCCCCCTTGAGGTGATTGTGGATTCAGATGTCCATGCTCTTTCTAGCGCCTCCGCCTGAAAACCCTTCCTGGGTAAGCTTTTTCTGTGTTGCTGTATTTCTGGGAACAGGAGTGACCGTACCATCTCTGCCATTTATATGTCGAGCCCTTTAAATCCTGTATTAGTAGCAAATCCCTGAGGTAAACCTTAGGAGGAGAAACGCTCCTCTGGTGGTGTGTCAGAGGGTCTGTCACTAAGGATCTCTGGACACTTACCATAACTGGCTCGATATCTGCCTCTCTACCCTTGAGAAAGCTGTATTCCTACCTCTCCCCCTTTGCCTTCCACGCCCTGCTCTCTTGTCCTTGTCCAGCAGGTGACTCCATTCATTCCCTACATCAGAGACTGAACTTTCCTTGAAGGCTTTGCTGTTCTGAATTCCATCTTCCAGTTTCCTATTCCCTGACATGGGTTAAGTCCCTGGGTCAAAGGGTTGCTTACTTTTCCCAGTGTACACTGATGGAAAGTGAATCCCAGTGTTCTTCCAGACGCTCAGTCATAATCTCCAAAGGAAGCATCTTCTTCAATAATTTCTTGGGTATCCTTTCAGAAACCTCCCGAATAGGAGCAGATTAATGGTATTGTCTTGTGCTTTGCATTTTGCTTAATGTACTTACTGATCTTTATATTTCAAAATATCTATATCCATTTTATTCTTTTTAACAGTGGCATACTTGGTATATACCACAACTTATTAATCAGACCTATATTGATTTAATTTTAGTTGTCTTCTTTTTTTTGCTGTGGTTGCCATCATAAACTATGGTGCAATGAACATCCTTGTACTTGTAGTTTTGCAAACACATGCAAATATAATTTTAGAAAAATTTTCGCAGTGGAACCGATGTCTGGGTTAACATTTTCAGTTTATTCATCTTCATAAATTTCACCAAATTGTCCTCCCAAAATGTTGTATCTGTTCATATTCCTACCAAAATGATTCAAGAGTTCCTGATTCACACAACTTCACCAACCTCGTATATTTTTTTTTTAAAGATTTTATTTATTTATTTGAGAGAGCGAGAATGAGAGAGAGTACATGAGAGGGGGGAGGGTCAGAGGGAGAAGCAGACTCCCTGCTGAGCAGGGAGCCCGATGCGGGACTCGATCCCGGGACTCCAGGATCATGACCTGAGCCGAAGGCAGTCACTTAACCAACTGAGCCACCCAGGCGCCCACCAACCTCGTATATTATCATTAACTTAACTCTCTATGCCCTGATGGGTTTAAAAAACGTACCTCATTATTGTTTTACTTGTTTTATTTAATTATTAGTGAGGTCCGTATCTTTGTATATGATACATGGTTTTGCCAATTTATAACTTTTCTTGTGAACTATGGTTTTTGCCCATTCTGGGATAGATGAAGATCTCTCATGGCACCCTGAGCCCTCAGAAAACTCATCATGCAATGGAAGCGGGTGCTCTCTTACACTTCCTTTGGCCCAAACAAGCCCCGGCACCATTTCTACTCTTACAGATGACCTCCAGTACAGCAGCAAAAGGGGCATTTCTATCCTAAGCTGGCCACCTCTCTGGCACTCCCACCAGAAATGATGCAAAGGAGCTCCCTGCTCTCAGATTGCCCAAACTCAAATGTTGGGGAGGGGGTCTAGCGTCACCCAACCAACTGTCCAGAGCAACAGGGGGAAGGAATGGAGGATACAAGCCCAGCCACTCCCTCCACGACAGACAATCCTGCCCCCGCCATTCCCAGGGTGGACGCTCTCCTGGGGTGCCACAGAGGTGATGGAGTCCGATTCAGTCGTCTTGCTGCGACCAGTTTGTTGAGCAAACAGGACTCGTGACATTAGCCAAATACAGCTTTGTTTTTGTTTCCCCGTCCCTTTAGGCTTTATTTGGTGCAGGGAGTCTTCTCTTTCACCGGGAGACAATTCTAACAGTCCCTCGGATTGTGTGTTTCCTCTTCTGCGGAATATACATTCCACCAGCCACTTGAAGTAGCACACGCCATCTCTGTCTCTCTTCGCCTGCCAGGATGTCTCTCTTCGTCCTGCCAGTGCTTAGGCGGTGACTTGCTCAAGCTGCTTGGGGCCGAGAGGCTGCAGTGTGGAGAGGGCTGGTCCTCCTGCCCTGCACTGCCCTCCCTCACTGCCTTTCCCTCCCGTGGTGGAAGCTCAGGGCCAGAGGAGACATGAGGGGAGGCAACAGTGCTCCCTAGGCTGGCTGACTTTCTGCTCTCAGGACCTGACACTTGGTTCTCACAGGCATCCCTCAGGGAGAAGACATGATGGAAGTTTCTTCTTTCTTTGTGGGCTCCTGCGGGTTCCGGCTAGGCCCTCCCTGGACCCGGAGGATACGGTTCTGCCCTGAGCGGGTCCGTTCTCCTTCCTTGGCCTCCCACCTTTGCTGGCCGATGCCTTCTCCCCTCCCCAACCCCACAGCAAGCTCGCCTGCCCCCGCCTGGGAGCCAGTCTCCTCCTCATCCTATAGATGTCCCACGGTGGGCTTTGGTGGTCTCAGATGCCTGAAGCTAGTCCTCTGAGCGCCACTGAGGTTGGCACTGAGGTGACCTGGCATTTGAACGGGAGAATGAGGGACTGGGGAGGGAGAGAGCAGGGTCTTGAGCAGAGGCAGAAAAGTGAAAGATTACAGAGGGCAAGTAGCAGGGTGGGTCACTGGAAACAGGATTAGGCTCTCTGGACAGGCTAACTGGCATCTGTGGAACTTAGGTTTCTACCCTCCCGAAGAGGGAGGGACAGGCGCCCCCTTCTTCCTGATGATGACATTTCAAGGGAATGGCTTTCAGGTCTTTGAGACAAACACACTTCTGGGTAGAAGGAGATACACATACTTCTCAAAGGGACAGAGGAAGGTTTTGCCATTTTAATTTCTTTCAGTGAAAGAAGAAAAGGAGGTCAAGTGTCGGCTGGAACAAACGGCACATCTCTTGGCAGCCTTAATCTTTTCCATACAGAAACGCAAAGAAGGGCTGGGTCATCCCAGACACTTCATCCTGTCATGTTAACAGCCTGGTAGAGTTTGGGCGAGTCTCCTAGTGCAGGGCTTGGATGGAGTCGTCTGTGGGGTGCAGCTCTCGGCAAACATTCTGCCATGGAGAGCATAATGTATAAAGTGCAGCTTGCTCCAAATACCTCCTCCTCTCACAAAATTCTTTTTAACCCCTTCCTCATGTTCTTAACCACCCGGAGGGGTCTGAGTGTCACTCCCTTTGTACCCTTGACTATGAGGAAGGCTCTGTCTCACCCACACATTGGTATTCTGTTTAGCTTACTGGTGCCTCACGGGAAACGGCAGTAAACAGCGCCCAACTGCAAGATCCTATGATGTTGCCAAACCTACGGCTGACACCAAGAACTGGGCTGAAGGAGGGGCGCCTGGGTGGCTCAGCTGGTTAAGTGTCCAACTCGATTTTGGTTCAGATCATGATCTCAGGGTCTTGGGACTGAGCCCCGCATCAGGCTCTGTGCTTGGCAGGGAGTCCGCTTGAGATTTTCTCTCTCCCTCTGCCACTTTTCCTCTCTAATTAACAAATAAATCTTTTTTTTCTTTTTAAAGAGTTGGGCCACTGGAGCTCAAAAGCCAAAAATATGAAAATCAGCCTCCTTTTTATTTTGGTTGTAGCCCCCCACCAAAGACAAGGTCTTGTTTGAAATGAGGTAGGTGATGAGGGGAAACAGGGATTATAGAGAAAGGAATAAATACATCATTCCAACAAATGGATCTTTCACTTACTAAGCAGCCAGCCCAGTATCTGGCCCATGGGAAATGCTGAACGAATGAATGAATGGGCCTTATTTCTGAGTAATGCAATCTTTACGCAGTAAAGGCTGCAATGAAATCAACTGATAGCTAAATAGATTTTTATTTTAAAGTAGCATTTAAGATTTTATTTATAGGAATGTTTATTATATGACATTTTGAAAATACTAAAATGCACAAAATAGGAAGTAAACTCACTTGTAATCCCACCACTCAGAACTCATCACTATTAATATTTTATATTTAGATACAAACGTATTGTGTAAGTTATTTAAAAGCAAAACTACTAAATGATAGAAGACTAAACTAAATTAGATGATACAAAATTCATATAGCCTCAAAATGATACATCCTGCCTGAATACTGTGGCGTTTTGTTTTTTTTTTTGCACAATTTTGCTCAAATTTGCTGTTGTGTTTCAGTTTGACGTGTAGGTCCCACCTAGTCAGCTTTTGCCGCAATAACGCTGCATAACAAAAAAACAGTAAGCATCTATTTCTCGCTCACATGTCTGCAGAGACATGACTGCTCATGGCTGGGCTGGGCTCCAGGCTGCAGAAATATTTCAGGTGTGCTCCACAGATTCCAAATTCCAAGGCTTTGCTTGCTTCACACCTACATACATCCCATTGGCCAAACAAGGCAGGTGGCCATGCCCAACATCAAGGGGGGCAGTGAAATACTCTCTGCCTTCGATGGGAGTAACTGTTACGACATAGGACACAGGCAGTCACATGGAAATGGATACAGGGAGGGGTGAAGAATTGGCAACAATAATCCAATCTTCCCCGGGCCTAACTATCCTAATTTATATCATTTTCTTCTAGCTAGATCTAGGAAATTCACTGATTTTTTTTTTTAATACTTCATTATGGAAAGCAACAGACTATAAGTTTATTTATCACAAGCATAAAAGGCAGGCATTCTGAGTGCACTAAAGACTGGTCATTTCTCTTAAAACATAAAGTTTGAATCTTCCACACTCTATAGTTAATATGATGGACTCATTTTCTTCTACTTATTACATTCCTTTGATGTAAACTCTCCATTTAACTCTTCTCTATATTTCCATGCATGTTATTTGACTCAGGAAGCCACCTCTGGGTTTCAGGGGAGCCCCCAGAAATAGCTCTTTCCCATTTTTATGGCTGAAATCTTTCTAGCATGCCTCCCGGAGAAAATTAATATTTTTCATGTATTAAAGCATTTCTGTACTTCTAACGTATCTCTAATTTATTATATTAAAATATCCCTACATCTGTTTATTATACATTTTATTCTCTTAAGCACACAATGTAAAATATTTGTTTTTATGAAATGAATAGGAAATAGCCCTATTATTATAATACCCATCGTGTGATATCATTTTAAAATTCTAAGTCTGCCCCCCAAATTATATAAACCATTAAGATTCTTTCAACAATGACACCACTACCATCACAATTGGTCCTTTCTGCCATTTTCCATGTACAGCAACTGGGTCTTTTGATCCATGTTGCATAAAGTGTGCAGGTGGTTTTGTTTTTCTGTTTCTATCCAGATATCTGATAAAGTGTGGGCAGAGCCCCAGTGAGCATGTCCTCTTTAAGGCCTAAATTACTTGTTGAAAGAATGGGCATGAAAAGGAGTCCTGACTCTTTTCTGCTCATAAATGTTGCCCCCATTTGGAGAGGATTTGGGAAATGCATGGGACATATTTCGTTGTCACAATAACTGAAGTCTGCTGATGTTTACTGCCTGGAAGCTAGGAATGGTACCTTCCTACCATGCACAGGACCATCCCACTCTACAGAGAAGTGTCCAATTCAACATGCCAATCGTGCTTTGTGTGGAAACACTGATTCAGTGGAATATAGCTGGTATTAATTGGGATTTTTAGTTGCAAGTAACAGAACCAACTTTAGCTAGCTTGAGTGGAAAAAGAACTGATAGTAAAAGATATTTCATAGCTCACAGAATCCCCAGGTCTAGAGAATCAGGCTGGGTGGCCAAACAGCAGGAAAAAGGCTCCATTACACCACCAGCTGCTCCAGGGGAGCCCTGTGGCCACTACCCTCTGCCACTGTATACCACCCACACAGGGTATGGGAGCCCCCAGAGGGCATCTTTGCCACTACTGTTTCTAAGAGCTGGAAGTCTGTCTCCCCACTGTCCTCTCCGGAATGGGTTGATTCCATGCAGAGTCACGCTCTGTCTTGGTGGAGCCCAGGTCACCCAGGGTCAGCCCAGGTTAGCCCAGGTCTGAACCCCAGGGACAAAGGAGGCTGAGAAGGTGAGTTCCTGGCCTCTACCTCAGGCCCTCTACCCTGGGGAAACAGGGCTCACAAGGTAGGAAGTTCCCCTCAAATAGGAAGGTGTTCAAAAGAGGCTGGGAGATCACTAAGTGTGACACATATCCATGAAATCATCCAAAGCCCTTACCACGTGCCCCTCCATAAAGATATTTCTCAAGCATAACCTGACAAAAATAGCTTCAAAATTTGCCTTCCAGAGTCTTAAAAAGATATACTTAGTTTTTCCCCACTGTTCCATATTCATTCTATTTTCTCTGTCTCAATTACCATATCAGATATTTTTTGGAGTGGTGCATACATATCACTTATGTTTCCTTTCTCAGCACTGTAATTCCTGTCCAGCAATAAGACTTATTCTTTGTCCTTTCACCACCTACAGCTTTATAGATCCCACACGAGCATTTACAAAAAAAAAAAAATTTTTTTTTTTAGATTATGGATAAGTTACCATCTATGTGGGTTTAAAGAATAAGCAAGGAAAGGACAGTGCGCTTTGATTCAAAGACATTATCATGGCGACTATGCGCCCACATGGTTTTTGGCAGGAAGTGTGGGAAATAATCCGAAGAGTCGTGCCAATTCGCTATGAGGCTACTTGAGAACAAGAGCCCCGGATGCCATATAGTTGCTCAAGTTGACAGGACTGCAAGCAGATGGGTCAGAGGATACTGCATAACATGTAAATATATAGGTAGGAGAGTGGCTTTTCAGAAATAATTTGAACCACTAAAGGGAAAGCAACGTAAGTTTACTGGAAAGCGTGAATTGATTTCTCACTTGTATTATTCCTAACTTTATGCTGTAACGGAACTTAATGACCTTCCAATAAGTGACTAATGACAGAATATATAGAAGAATAACTACTGCAGTTTACATTTTAAAATCATCCTAAATTGCTTAAACTTATCAGTTGCGCTTAACAGATGCAAATAAGTAGTTTTGAGTGTATTACACTGGATGATAATAATTAACACCTTCCCTTCAGCTCTCAAATTACCTTTTTACTCCCAGAACAGTGATCCGGGGGGAAAGTGCTGTAGCTAGCATCAGAATTTTAAATTCACTGACTCAAAGTGAATTTCTTTAATATTCATTTTTACTGTGAATGAAATAATCCAAGGCTTTGTCTTGTTAGCATATAGCTGCTATGAAATTCACGTAGGCGCTTGGAAACTATTTTCTTTTAAGTACATTGGGTCCATTTATCTTTTATATGGATTCTCTTTACCTGAGAAAAATTGGAATTCAGAAATACATCTAAAGTTTGTTCAAAGAAAAGATTATTATAGAAGAGGTCTTGAATATGATGAAAACAATGGCTGACAACAGGTTTATCCATTCAAGTTATGTTTGGATATACTACAGGTTCGTTGTCTTTAATTCTATAATGAAATAAATCTTAACTTGTGACATCTGTGATAGCTGGCTTATGTACCTGATTGAGTGCAAAAGTGCAAATATATCTTATTGGTCATAGGTCTGAAATGATATCTAGAATATGAAGTTAAAACTGCTTTATTTACCTCCTTAGGAGGACATCTGGCTGCTGGAATAACTGGGTGGAGACACATTTGCGGTTTTGGAGTGAACAGTTTGAATCTTAAGTATGCTCTCTCTATAAATCTAGTATATCTCAAAGGGCTATAGTTAGCCTAGACTGAGAAGTAGATTAATACAGTAATATAAGAGTCTATAAATAGGGCCAAGTTCAAAGCTGACAGAATCTTGTCCTGCTGTGGAAAATAGGACTTTTTAACATCCCTTAAAATATTCATATAGGATCTACTATTTCTCCAGTGACTGAAAAATGTTGGGATTTTGTCATAAAGGTATGTACTATTGCAGTTTCCCTGCCTCAAGATGAGAACTATCACAAATAGAACAGAATGTAAAGCATCCAACTCTTGATTTCAGCTCAGGTCCTGATCTCAGGGTTGTGAGTTCAAGTTATTTAAAAAAAAAATCACTTCTCAGTGGCAGAAGGTCTAGAAGTCACAATGCACCTCCTGGACCAAACCGAGACCAACTACTACCATTTTGGGACAACATATTCTGGTGATGGGACCCCACAAGCGATTATTCTAGGACTCTGATTAGTGGGGAAAAGGTCATTTTGAATATTTCAGATCCCAAACTTAGATTTTTACAAATTCTTACTTGGTTTTTAAGAATGGAACTATGAAGAAAACATGTTTTATTGTGTATTTTCCATTATTTTTGGAAACCTGCTTAGATGAAGATTTCATTGATAAGGATTAGAATCTTTAATCCCTAAATTAAATACCTGGGGTTCCCTCCACCTCCCTCCCCCGCCAGTTCCATTCTATCAGCTGACAGATCTCATATACGTTATAGAACTTCAGGACTGCGAGGGAGTTTACTTAGTCAAAAGAAAGTGACCCCCTTTGTTACCCATCCTTTACTCATGAAATGTATTATACTTGGGGGGGAGAGGAAGTGTTGCATTGTGGAAAGACAGTGGCTTTGAAGTAGAAGACCCAAGTCTCAAGAAGCCCTACCTTTTATTAGCTTTATAAATAGCCATTTAGCTTTACAGCCACTTCACCATCTACAGCCCCAGTTTCCTAGCTTCCTAATCTGTTAAACAGTCCAATAACTTCCTAGTAGGGTCACCGAAGGGAAAAATGTCACAATGTGCCTAAATCATCTGGTGCACAGACATGGAACCAATAGAAGCGATGATTCTTAACTAAAGACCTGTGACCCCAGATGGCAAAAAAGGACACTCTTTCAGCCTTTCAAGTTGTTTGGAAGGACTGAACCAGCTCCTTGAGGATAAAGATATTTATGGATAGAGGCTGAGAAGAGCTATTTCTCCTGAAATCCTGTTACCCTGAATTAGAGGACAGTGAAAACAGCCCTGGAACGTTGAGAAGGGGCGTCGGGTTGTCGCTCACGGCCAGCTCCCAGCAGCAGCGGCCTTGCGTTAGGCACTCAGGCTCCTTGAGTCTGTTTCTTCATTTGAAAAACAAGGTGGGCCCCCAAATATCTTTGCTTCCTATCTTACAGGTTTTTTTAAGGAAGCTGTCTTCGAGCAGGAAAGCCCTCTACCTTTCAAGGGATTTCATGGTAAGCAGCTCCCTGTCTCACCTTTGGAAGGATCTGCTCCTTTCATCTCTGCTCCTGCTGTCACTTCACTGACACATAATTAGCAGTTTGTGGGATGCTATTTAGATTTTCTTTGCATTTAATGTTCTGTTGTTAATTCTCTGTGAAGCTGACTGATTTGAGGTGATCTAAAAATCTGAAGTTGAAAGGTATTCTGGCAACTGCTCTCTGAGCATGAAGGAGAAGGACATAAATAAAGGTGAAGAAACACTACAACTATCCGAGCTCCTGTTTATGACTTCCTTCTGCCAGCACAGAGCCAACAACTTCCAAGAATGAGAAAGAAAGTGAGGAGAGGCAACAAGGGAAAACAATACATTTATTAAGAGGCATGAAAATGCATAAACTCATTTATAAATAAATGTCGAATTTACCCAGTGAAAAAATAGCTAAAATCCATGAGTAAACTGGATTTTACATTTGAAATGATTACATATTTGATCTCCAATTTCCCCTCCATCGTGATCTCTTAGTAGCAGCAATTTTGCAATGACTATAGAAAAAGCTGTTACCAATGATTATCATATGGGGGGAAATTTTTCAAGAATTGTCTTTAAAAATGAACCAGTGCAAACAAATTCAGATTATAAGGGATACAGTAAGACCTAGGGCTTATCTTCAGAAAAGTAGAAAATAAAAATCCCAAACATTTACTCATTAAGAAATGAAAAAGCAAACTACATTTTGATCATTGAAAAATAATACATATGGATATTATAAAACATTCTTAACCAGTAATTGTAATAATTACACTTAGAAATGTTCATTCAAGTACTAGTGTTCAATAAACATTCAAATTCCCATTAAAAGTAACACTAGGTATAGACTTGTGTGGACAATACTACTTCTGATTTAATAATAAAAATCACATCAACAGAAGGCAAGGGACCCTTAAAATACTGTATTTTTTGTACGTAAATGATTTTTCACAGTCTGTATGTGTTATCTGTGAGAACCCAAGAAACATCTCACAACAGCTAAATAAGTCCTTTCTATAAAATAACTCTTGATATTACAGAAACAAACATGCTGAAACACAAGTTTAGCTTTAAACGTAACAGAGCAGAATCAGTTTTCTTTGGCAAGAAATTGTTAATTCCTTACCAAATGCTGGCTTCCTGTTGTGTAGACACTATCAGAACAGTTCTTTGGTATTTACCAAAGAGCTATGAAATAATCTGACAAGGTTGCATTGAGTAGGGTACCATGGTGGTAATGTAGGCCTTATGTCAAAGTTGTACTGAAATCAACCTGGTTTCCTTGATTACTGTTGTTAACAGATCTTCCTTCAAAAAGCTCCCTCCTAATCCTGGCCTGAGTCTCAGGCTTTAACAAAAGTTCCTTTATCTGTTTCACTTTGGACTTCAGACTCATCCTTTCTCGACGCAAAGCTTCATTAATTAAGTCCCGGAGTCCAATAGGTTTCTTGCCTATGGAAAAAAAAATTATATAATACATTTTACATACAAATGTCAGTGAAAAACATGAAATATGGCACACAGACTTATCAAAAGAAGGTTAAAAGAAACCTGTAAGATGTTGCCCACGTTTTATAGAAAAGGTTGCATTTTGCCAAAAATATATCATTTGCACGAAACCAATTTACTGTAAATAAAAATCAACGCTTAGCAACAGCAGATGTAGGACGGACGTGAGACATTATGGACCAACAGTATGGAAAACGATTTCAACAGTGATTATTTAAACTTAGCACTTGTTAGCTGTGTGTGTGTTTTGGCCTCAGATAAAGTGGTCAAATGCCCTGCTAAGCAATATAAATGGCAGTATTCCACTGATGGCCAGGCCCTTTCCATGGCCTTTAATTTGAGTCCACGAGGCATAACCCAAAGTTCCCTCTCCCTCGGCCATGGCGGAGGGCAAGTGAAACTCGGGCCATTCTTCTGTAAGTTAATTTCCTCTGCTAGTCCCAGCACTCCATTTCTCTTCTGTTTCAGAAATGCGAACACATTGATCATGAAAGTGGTGGGCAACCTCCACAGATTGGACAAGAGACACTGAAACAGCACAATGCAAATTAGTCCGTTGACCCAGCAGAGGGGAGCGGGATGCTTCTCACGGAGCAGCGGGGGCCTGCCTGCACTGGGCTCTCACTTCCTGTTGTTGTCACTCTCAGTGCCATTCCTATCAGCCTCTTGAGTTTTCACAGAGCTCCCATCCCCTGGCTTGCTTTTGTTCTGTGTTTCTTCCAGATACTGCTGGACAGCCTTGAGCACCGCGTTCTCCACCAGCCTCTTACTGAGCCTTACCAGTTCAGCATCATCGGGCTCACCTCCATTCTTATCACCTACATTCCACAATAGAGAAGAGAGGTCACTGAGGTCATACTGCCACAGAAACTCGGCATGCAGGGGCCGGCTAGTTCGCTTAGTTAAAGAGAGCAAGTGTCCTTTCAATCTGGTAAATTGGATCTATAAATGCAAGAATAATGGCTTGGCCTTTCATTTGGTATTTGCAGAAACAGGAAACTGCCTATTCCTGAAGATTTCAGATTGAAAAGTAGTTCATTAACCCCAATCTAAAAATATGCCACCTCGCCATGCTGGAAGCTTCCCATTTCTAGAATTATTGTTCTTCTCTCATCCATGGCTATTTGCTACTATTAAAGTCCATGTGCCCATCACCTGGAGCCTCAGGCACGTGAATTCACCAACTAGATCTGCGTCTGCTTTTCCTTCGCCACTGCCAAATGTCAGGCGATCAAGATTTCCCAATCAACTAACTACTTAGGATCACTAGTGTTTTAAATGTTTGGCCCATAGGCTGGTTGTTAATCAACTCTCAGCACGCCCAGAAAGACAAAGGCAGTTACTACTGCTAGGAACTGGTTTAAAATAAGCTTGTAAAACTAATATTCTTTTTACTCTCAGTGCGATCACTGCAATTTAAGAAATAAGAAACTCTTCAAGAGTTAGGATGATGAGAGTAAATTACTAGATGTTAATACTTTACAGCCACGGGGCACCTGGGTGGCTTAGTCCGTTAAGCATCTGCCTTCCGCTCAGGTCATGATCCCAGCGTCCTGGGATTGAGCCTTGCATCGGGCTCCCTGCTCAGCAGGGGAGTCTGCTTCACCCTCCCCCTGCTCTTGTGCTCTTGCTCACTCGCTCGTTTTCTCTCTTTCTCTCCCTCTTTTTTTTTTTAAAAGATTTTTTTTTTTTTATTTATTTGAGAGAGAGAGCGAGAATGAGAGAGAGAGAGAGAGAGCATGAGAGGGGGGAGGGTCAGAGGGAGAAGCAGACTCCCCGCCGAGCAGGGAGCCCGATGTGGGGCTCGATCCCAGGACCCCGGGATCATGACCTGAGCCGAAGGCAGACGCTTAACGACTGAGCCACCCAGGCGCCCCTCCTTCTCTCCCTCTTAAATAAATAAATAAAATCTTTTAAAAAAATACTTTATGGCCATTTTATTTCCCTGCTAGTGATGATCAAGGTTTAATTATTCTACCTTTCATTTTACTGCAAAAGGGCTGATTCTCACCTATTCCTCCTATGCTAGACATTTCCCACTCACTCTCTTCCTTGTCTCCATTAACTGGGAAAAAACACAAGGAGCTCATCTCTCATGCCCATTTAGTCCCTCATCTCCTTCCACTGAGCTGTTGACCCAGAAAGGCAGATGACTGAAGGGAAAGACATTCGAGCACCTAAATATGATAAACAAATACTAATAGATCTCAAGTGAGTGACAGACAGCATATTATAATAATAGTACGAGACTTTAATATTCTACTTTCAACAATGAATAGATCATCCAGACAGAAAATCATGTGGGCTTGAACTATACTTTAAACCAAATGGACCTAACAGATATATACAGAACATCCAACAATAATCAACACAGTATGGTATTAGCATAAAAACAGACACATAGACCAATGGAGCAGAATCTAGAGCCCAGAAATAAACTCATGCATATATGGTCAACTAATATTTGACAATGGAGCCGAGAAAACACAATGGCGAAAGGATAGCCTCTTCGATAAATGGTGCTTGGAAGACTGGGCATCCACATGCAAAATAATGAAACTGGACTCCTATCTTATGCACACTCACAAACATTAACTCAAAATGGATTAAGGACTTAAACATAAGACCTAAAACCAGAAAACTTCTAGAAGAAAACAAAGGAAAAAAAGCTGCTTGACAATGGTCTTAGCAATGATTTTTTTGGATGACATCAAAGAGCAAGCAATGAAAGTAAAAATCAGCAAGTGGGACTATATCAAACTAAAAATCTTCTGCACAGCAAAAGAAACAATCAACAAAATGAAAGGCAATCTACAGAATGGGAGGAAATATTTGCAAATCATATATCTGAGAAGGGGTTAGTATTCAAAATACATAAGGAACTCATACAACTCAATAGCAAAAACACAAACAATCCAATTTAAAAATGGGCAGAGGACGTGAATAGACACTTTTCCAAGGAAGACATACAAATGGTTAACAAGTACATGAAAAGTGCTCAATATCACTAATCATCAGGGAAATGCAAATCAAAACCACAGTGAGATATCACTTCACACCTATTAAATAGTTATTATCAAAAAAATAAGAGGTAACAAATACTGGCAAGGATGTGGAAGAAAGGGAACCCTTGTGCACTACTGATGGAAATGTAAATTGGTGCAGCTATGATGGAGAACGTTATGGAAGGTTCTCAAAAAATTAAAAGTAGAATGACCATATGATCCAGTGATCCCACTTCTAGGTATATATCTGAAGAAGATGAAATCATAATCCCAACAAGATATCTGTGCTCCCATGTTCATCACAATATATCTCACAATAGCTAAGACAAGAAAACAACCTAAGTGTACACTGATGAATGGATAAAGAAAATGAAATGTGGTATTTATATAAAATGAAATATTCAGCCATTAAAAGAAGGAAATCCTGCCATTTGTGACAACATGGATGGAACTTGAGGGCATTATGCTAAGGGAAAGAAGTCAGAGAAAGACAAATACTGTGTGATCTCATTTATATGTGCAATCTAGAAACACTGAACTCAAAGAAACAGAAAGTAGAATGGTGGTTGCCAGGGACTGAGCAAGAGTAGAAAAATGAGGAATGTTGGCCAACGGGCACAAATTTTCAGTTATAAGATGAGTAAGTTCTGGGGATCTAATGGACAGCATGGCAATTATAGTTAACAACACTATATCATACACGTGAATGCTGCAAGAGAGTAGAGCTTTAATGTTCTCACTATACCAACAATCTTAAAATATAATTATGTGAAGTAAAGCATGTGTTCACTAATGTCTTTGTGGCAAACATTTTGCAATCTATAGGTGTATCAAATCATCACATTCTGTACCTTAAACTTACACAGTGTCATATGTCAATTATATCTCAATAAAGCTGGGGAAGAAAAAGAAGTAACTAGACTGCTCACACATAAAGGTCAGCTCAGTTTTGGAATATCACCCATGGCCTCCAGAAGGCAAAAGCCCAGTGTTGCACTCACACCCTCAGATCTGGAACAGGTAGTTACTAAGGGTGTGAGCTGGAGGATGGATAATTACCTTCTATCCTTACATATGACAGGGATTAAGTACAAAAGCACATATGCTAAGGGTGAGAATTGGTCTCCAACCCTCCTTCTGAGCCCCACCACTTCTATTTAACACATGTCCAGGACCAACTCTGTTTATAACCATCATTCCTAGAAACATCCAAGCAGATGAGAGATAGCTTAAAGACTCGTCTAGACTTGCTACCAGTGGGAGCCCTTAGCAACTGCTTTCCCCTCAGAAGTGGCAATATGGCACTCAAGACTCATGATCAAAAGTTCTAGAAAGAACATTTGTGGTGCAAAATATGCTTAGAATTGAGTAAGCTTCAACTCCATAATATCTACGTAGAAGTTACTGAACATAAATACGTCAGGATATTATCAAAAGAAAGATAAAGAAATTCATTACTGATACCATATTTGCGGGCAATTTAAGACTATTTTTATTAGTAAGAAGGAATGAACATATTGTGTAATACTTAAAGGACTTTATCTTAATCTTACAAGATAGTGTTTATACTGTATAGCTGATACCTCCAAATGTGTTACCTATCTGGAACTATTTGTATAATGGCTCTTCAAACTTAAAAGGGTGGGGCGCCTGGCTGGCTCAGTTGGTTAAGCGCCCGACTCTTGATTTCAGCTCAGGTCATGATCTCAGGGTGGTGAGATGGAGCCCTGCATTGGGCTCCACGCTTAGTAGGGAGTCTGCTTAAGATTCTCTCTCTCTCCCTTAACCCCACCCCCACCAGTTCATGCTCACGCACTCTCGCTGTCAACAAAACAAAACAAAACAACAAAAAGCCATAAAAACATTAAAAAGGGGAAAATCAAACTGCAAATGAAGGTATACTCTAAGTGCCCTCCAAAACACTGGAAATGACTGCATCCGTCACCCCACTTGTGCCATGCACCTAGGCCAGAGAACGCATTCCTCCAGATTGTTTCCTACACTCGTCAGTTTTAAGATAACATCAGTCATCACATCACTGACACATCATCAGTAAGACAGAGGGCTGTATTGGAGTCTAATCATAACTCACTCCCTAAGATGCCTCAGGTCAAATAATCTGTGTTTCTGAGATTTTTCTCAGTCTACTATGAAGTATTCCCATTACTTCAAACACTAAGAGGTTTAAAACACAAAAACCTGCCCACAAAATGTTAATTTTTCCCTTCTGACTTTCCTATTTCTGATTATGCTTTTACTATTATCCAAGTCAACCAAGCTCAAAACAAGATTGTCACCATCTCTAACTGCTTCATTTCCCTCATTAAATGGTGACCCATTTAATCACCAAGCCCCAACAAAGTGCTTTTTAAAATTTCTCTTCTCTAGATCAATATTTCTAAACTGTCCTTTTTAGTCTCCATTGTCTCTACAGGAAAATTTAAACCAGTCTTCCTAAGCTTTCTAAAATTTACCTTTGGTGGTCAGCCACCATTGCTGTGCTTCCACTGCTAGCTTCCAACCTCTCCTGCGGAGCCTCCACATCATCCTCTACTTCTGGATGGCCCTCCCTTTCTCTAATCAAAATCCCTTTGCTCCATGAAGCCTTCCCTGACTAACCCAGCTGGAAGTGGCTCCAAGAACTCTGGCTGCAGGGATGGTACATGGTCGTTTGGTCATTCATTCACATATGCACTGAGGACCTACAATATACCTGGCTATTCTAGCCTACGGGGACTCAGCAGAGGACAAAACAAAGTCCTGCTGGTTTTCCTTTCTTAGTTTCTTCACAAATTATGAGCATTATTTATTAATATATTTATTCAACAACCACTGATTGAGTGTCCACTCTGCTAAAGATCTGGTCTTGAGTAGAGAAACCATGTCCTAGGCTTCTCAGTCATCCCTCACTCATGAGAGTTCAACAAATATTTTTCAGTCCAATGAACTGTTGATTAAAGTCCTTAAAGGACTTTAAATGTTGCTATCTTGCTATAAGGATAGCACACCTTGGCCAGAAATTTACATTTAATATTAATTTAAAGCAAGAAGAAGAAAAAAAAAATTTAAAGCAAGAGCAGAGAATTCCAGAGTAATCTAAATAGTCGTGTGAAAATCTCCAACCACTTGGCTTGATAAACCTGGTCAATATGACAAAATATCCAGCCTATGGGACAAATACTAACCATCTACAATAACTAACCAATCAACCAAAAAAGCAAAGAAATTTATAAATGAATCTTCCAGATCTGTCCTGAATTCCACCTTATGATTTCCACAAAGCATACTCAAGACTATTCTATGTCACCTCAAGGAATACCCTACTGGAAGGTTCATCAGAGAGCCTTGAAAGTGGGCAGCAATTCTAAAAACATGTATCTCTATTCCAGTAAGACCATATTTGTAGTCCCACTTTCAACAGACTTAGTTCAACTTAACTAACAAGAGGCAGCTTAAGATTAAAATTATACTGTATTTTTCTTCTGCCTACTACTTGAATAAATGTAGGTCTCCACAGTGACCTCTAAGATAAATGGCTACCTTCCTTTTACCTGAAGCATAGTTTAAAATAGCATTTCAAAGAGGTTACTGCCTATGTTCTCCTCTAGGATTCTGATGGATTCCTGTCTCACATTGAGGTCTTTCATCCATTTTGAGTTATCTTTGTGTGTGGTGTTAGAGAATGGTCAAGTTTCATTCTTTGACATCAGCCACAGCAATTTCTTTCAAGATACATCTCCAAAGGCTAGTGAAGCAAAAGCAAAAATGAACTTTTGGTACTTCATCAAGATAAAAAAACTTCTGCACAGCAAAGGAAACAGTCAACAAAACAAAGAGGCAACCCACAGAATGGGAGAAGATACACTACAGACAAAGTGCTGATTTCCAAGATCTATAAAGAACTTCTCAAACTCAACACCCAAAAAACAAATCATCAAGTCAAAAAGTGGGCAGAAGACATGAACAGACACTTCTCAAAAGAAAACATACAAATGGCTAACAGACACATGAAAAAATGTTCATCATCATTAGCCATCAGGAAAATTCAAATCGAAACCACACTGAGATACCACCTTACA
>NC_138376.1:100860803-100905504 GCF_054177405.1 Leptonychotes weddellii | reverse complement strand
ATCAGCAATATCTTCAATAGCCAAGTTGTGGAAAGAGCTGAGATGCCCTTCAACAGATGAATGGATAAAGAAGATGTGGTCCATATATACAATGGAATATTACTCAGCCATCAGAAAGGAAGAATACCCTTTTACATCAACATGGATGGGACTGGAGGAGATTATGCTAAGTGAAATAAGTCAAGCAGAGAAAGTCAATTATCATATGGTTTCATTTATTTGTGGAACATAATGAATAGCATGGAGTACATTAGGAGAAGGAAGGGAAAAATGAAGGGGGGGAAATCGGAGGGGGAGATGAACCATGAGAGACTATGGACTCCGAGAAACAAACTGAGGGTTTTAGAGAGGATGGGGGTGGGGGGATTGGTTAGCCCGGTGATGGGTATTAAGAAGGGCACGTACTGCATGGAGCACTGGGTGTGATACAAAAACAATGAATCATGAATCACTTACGTCAAAAACTAATGATGTATTGTATGGTGACTAACATAACATAATAAAATTAAATTAAATTAAAAAAATTTTAAATAGCATTTCAACATTCCATTGCAAGGTACACAAACTATCTTCTGATATTCCAATATTTTTTGCATGCAAAAAATATTTCCAACCTATGAAGCAAATTCTTGATAAAATTTTCTTTCTTGGTCTAGTTGGGTTATTTAATATCATACCTACTTAAAGTGACAGATTAAACTTTGTCTTTGACACTGTTATTTTAGAAGTCTCCCCCAGAATATCTTCAATCAATTTCTTAGGGGAATACTAAAAATATAAAAGAAAGGCAATGAGAAATTCTGTTAAGCCCACCAAATAAAGTACTGTCCCTGAAAAAGACCTAAATTTTCAACAAATTTCAAGTAAGCAATTCCACACTCTAAGAATTATAACACCATTAATCCACTGTACGCACCCATGATTCTGTTTTTGTTATAATACCTGAAATCTCTGATACCGACCCAATGTAGAGAGAAAATTTATTTTTGTGGTCAAAAAAAAAAGTAAATTCCTTTGTGGTAATAAAAATATGTTCTACCTACTAGAATAATTTAAGATCAACATTAATATGGTTCAGCTGTCCTTCTGTGTGAGTTAATTGCTTAGTTGATGTCACACAGTGGGCTTCAGGAACCATCACCATTCCCCACCCACCACAAATATCTATTTGTCTTGACAAGACTAAATCATGAGAGGAGTGACTGGGTGGCTCAGTCTGTTAAGTGTCTGACTCTTGGTTAAGGCTCAGTCATGATCTCAGGGTCGTGGGATTGAGCCCCACATCTGGCTCTGTGCTCAGCATGGAGTCTGCTTGAGATTCCCTCCCTCTCTCTCCCCCTTTGCCCCTCCACCAGTTCACATTCTCTCCTTTCTCCCTCAAATAAATAAATAAAATCTCTTTTTAAAAAAGAATAAATCATGCTAAGATTTATAAAAGAAAATAAAAGAAATCTTGCTTACAATGCCATGTAAGACCAAGGGAGAAAGTACAACCACACTAAAAGTACTCAACTGTCCCAATCAAAATCCCAGCAAATTATTTTATGGATAACAATGAACTGATTCTAAAGTTTCTATGGAGAGGAAAAAATAACATAGTAGCTAATGCAATATTAAAGGAAGAGAACAAAGTTGGAGGACCGACACTACCCAACTTCAAGACCAGCTATAAAACTGTAATAAGACAGTCTGGTATTGATAAAAGAATAGATAAATATATCACTGGAACAGAACAGAGAGAGCACAGAAATAGACCCACACAAAAACTGATCTTTGAAAAAGGAGCAAAAGCAATACAGGGGGACAGTCTCTTTAACAAATGATGCTGGAACAACTGGACATCCACATATGTGCAAAATAATGAATCTAGACACAGACCTCAAAGCCTTCACAAAAATTAACTCAAATGCATCACAGACCTAATTATAAAATGCAAAACTATAAAACTCCTAGCAGATAACATAAGAGAAAATCTGGATGACCTTGGGTACAACAATGACTTTTTTGATATAAAACCAAAGATACAACCCATTAAAGAAATAACTGATAAGCTAGACTTCATTAAAATTAAAACCTTCTGCTCTGTGGAAAATGAAAATGTCAAGCTAATGGGAATACAAGCCACAGAATGGGAGAAAATATTTTTAAAAAGAACTATTATCCAGGGCGCCTGGGTGGCTCAGACGGTTAAGCGTCTGCCTTGGGCTCAGGTCATGATCCCAGGGTCCTGGGATCGAGTCCCGCATCGGGCTCCCTGCTCCTTGGGAGCCTGCTTCTCTCTCTCTCTCTGTCTCTCATGAATAAATAAATAAAATCTTAAAAAGAACTATTATCCAAAATATGCGAAGAACTCTTCAAAACTCAACAATAAGAAAACAAACAACTCACTTAAAAAATAGGCCAAAGGTCTTAATAGAAAATCACCAAAAAAGACATATAGATGGCAAGTAAGCATATGAAAAGATGTTCCACATCATAAGCCATCAGGGAGATGCAAATTAAAACAACAACGAGACATCAGTACACACCTATTAGAATGGCCAAAATCCAGAACACCAACACCACCAAATGCTGACAAGCATATGGGGCTACAGAAATTCTCATTCATTGCTGGTGGGAATGCAAAATGTTTCAGCCACTTTGGAAGACAGAGGATGGTTTCTTACAAAAACTAAACATATTCTTATCATACAGTCAAGCAAGCACATGCATTAGTATTTGCCCAAAGTAGCTGAAAACTTAGGTCCACACAAATACCCGCACATGGGTGTTAACAGCATCTTTTTTTTTCATGTTAACTCTTTTAGTTCAATTTTATATTTATTTTTGTTTATAGCATCTTTATTCATAACTGTCAAAACCTGAAACCAAGATGTCCTCCAGCAGGTGAATGGATAAACTGTGGTACATCCAGGTAATGGAATAATACTATTCAGTGCTAAAAAGAAATGAGTTATCAAGCCATAAAATGACACCAAAGAACCTCAAATGCATATTACTAAGTGAAAGAAGCCAACCTGGAAAGGCTATGTATTATATGATTCCAACTATATGACACTCTGGAAAAGGCAAAACTATGGACACAGTAAAAAGATCAGTGGTGGCCAGGGGTGGGTGGGGAGGGGAGAGATGAATAAGCAGAGCACAGAGGATTTTTAGGGCAGTGAAAATATTCTGTATGATACCATAATGATGGATACAGGACATTATATGCTTGTCTGAGCCCCAGAGCATGTACAATACCTAGAGTGAACTATAAAGTAAACTAGGCTCTGGGTGGTAATGATGTGTCAGTGTAGATTCATCAATTGTAACAAAGTATCACTCTGGTGGGAGATACTGATGGTGCGGGAGGCTATGCATGTCGGGAACAGAGGGTGTACAGGAAATCTCTGTATCTTCCTCTCAATTTTTCTGTGAACCTAAATCTGCTCTAAAAAAATAAAGTCTAAATTAAAAAAAAAGTTCTCACTAGCTCACATCCCAACTCTCAGGAACTTCATGTGGTATCTGAACAAAGGCTTCTGAAGCATCTTCCCATCACTTGCACCATTTTGTCCTCCACATTCCTGAAGCATAATTGTGTCCCCCTTAGCAGCAGATTTTTCTTTGACTGAGCTTACCTTTTCTTTCATCTACCCAGATGAAAAGAAATGTTAATATAGATCTGCAGGCTATTCTAAAAGCTGGGGTGGCACACTCAACTTCCTAGCACACCACTTGCAACTTATCTGTGATGAGGGACAGATCAAGAATTGTCCCCAAGTGCACATTTAAACTCACACTGTCCTTTGGCACTTATCCGCCTGAAGTATTAGCTGTAACACCACAGGAAACAGAGGTCCTGTAAATAAAGCTCCCCTCCTCTTGCCAAATACCAAAATTCCTTCCCACCTCCAACACACACACACACATACACACCCCAGAAAATTTTAGAAACAAAATACCAAAACTGTATTTTAAATATTTTCTATAACATAAATTTCAAAAGGAAAAAAAAACATGCCTTTATAAGTTTTATTCTGGGTTCAGTAGCACAGATGATGCTTTATATGAAAAATGGATAATTTCCACCCCCAAGGGATCCCACACTATACTGTGTGTCCCTCCATCCACCCCATCCTCACCACTGTTAAATTGGAGGGGGTGAACAGCATGCAGTTAAACTGAATATCACTAATAGGTCTTAGGGTAAACAAAGGGGAGATAAGATCCCAACAGGCAGTTCCCCTACAGCCTGAGTGGGCCAGGGCACGACCCACACAGCCTCAGCCAAAGCTGTCATGATGACAACGTGTATGAGCCTCTCGGGCCTTTTGTTAACACAGCTGGTGCTGGCCCCTCCAGAGTGTTCACTTCCCTCCATTGTTCCCCAAGGCATAGCCTGAAGCCAACCCCTTGACCCACACACCCTTGTAAGAACCTTGTAGGATCCTTGCAAAGACTCCAAATCACATGGCTTAGGATGCTTTCTATGACTTGTGCCCTTAAGACTGCTCTTCATACAGTCATATCAGAGAAGGGACAAGACACATTTGCTGGATGGTTGTAGGCCACACAGCCTACCAAAGAAATCTTTCCAGACATCATATAATAGCCCTGTAGAGATTTCCCTTTTCCATCTATCTGTAACATCAGTTCTCTGAGTCCCCTATTATGATCCACAATGTTCTCTATGCAATTTCTACTGTAATGCTATCATTTTTTTTTTTTGATTTTATTTATTTGACAGAGAGAGAGATAGCGAGAGCAGGAGCACAAGCGGGGGAGTGGGAGAGAGAGAAGCAGGCTTCCCGCTGAGCAGGGAGCCCGATGCAGGGCTCGATCCCAGGACCCCGGGATCATGACCTGAGCCGAAGGCAGACGCTTAACGACTGAGCCACCCAGGCGCCCTGTAATGCTATCATTTCTTATTGGAAGCCTTGGTGATGAGCTAGAACTATGGGTAGTGATGTGACAAAACTCCTAATATGTGTGTAAGGAGAGAAAAATATATATGTATGAGTTTGAAATCCAATTCTGTCATTTTCTACCTGCACAACCTTGTTCACAATCTCTCTAAACCTACATTTCCCTTCAATAGGCCACTCGTGAGGATAATATACCTTGCATTGCTGTTGGAAGCATTCGAGATAAGGTATGGAAAGTGCCTAACATTGTACCTAGAAGATAGGAGGCTCTTGAAATAGGATAGCTATTTTATTAGTACATGTATTATGATTTGATCTGAGTTCAATTTATTTAAGAAGAATGAGTTCAATACTTACTATAAGCCAATCATTAATTTACTCAAACATTGTATTAAGTGCCTACTATGTGCCATTGCTAAGTATTTAAAAATAAATAAAATCAGAGTGCCTGCGTGGCTCACTTGGTTAAGTGTCCAACTCTTGATTTCAGCTCAGGTCATGATCTCAGGGTCGTGAGATCAAGCCCCTCATAAGGCTCCGCGCTGAGTATGGAGCCTGCTCAAGATTCTCTCTTTCCCTCTTCCTCTGTCCCTCCCCTTGCTTGCTCTCTCTCAAATAAATAAATAAGTACATACATACATAAAATCTAGTCTCTGATCACACAGAAGTCAGTCTAGGAGGATGACCAATAAACAATGATTGTAAAACAATAGGTTAAGTGCAATAATAGAATATGTTCAAGGTTCAGTGGAATTGGAAAGGGATAACAAGGTTAATTTTCACAAAGGAGATATTTCAGCTCAGTGAATAGGAGTTTTCAGACATGGGAGTAGAGGGAGTAGGAAGGTTTTCTCAGACATAACAAAGGCATGAATGTGTGCTTAGAAGAATGAAAATGCATGATGCACTTAAGGAACTGAAGGTAATTCCATGGTACCGGTATAAAGAGTCCAGAGTGTCATGGAGAGGGTGGAGGAGGTGTAGGAGGAAAGAAGGCTGGAGAGCAAGTACAGATGAAGGGCCTTATGTACCAGGCTATGGAGTCTAAGTTCATTCTATAAGCAATAGGCAATTATTGAAGAATTTTAAGGATAGCATATTTTAGAAAATTCACTGTAATAGCCATGTAGAATATGGAAGAAAGATTTGAGAGGGGTAAAAATAGAGACAAGTTTTTACAGTAGATAAAAAGAGAAACAATGAGGACGTGAATTTTTGGTAGATGCAGTAGGAAAGTAAGAGACACATTACAGAGACAGTTAAGAAACAGGAATATTGGACCAGAGACTCAATTTAATTAGGAAAGGGTTTTAAGGAAAGGAGAAGTGGAGTGTGAAAAAAATATATAGAGGAAGATATACAGCCAAAAATGTTTGAAATTCAATAAAAACTTTAAATTCAAGAAACTCAAAAATATCAAGTTTAAGAAATGTGAAGAAAATCACACCAAGGAACATCATGATCAAGCTGCTAAAACCAGTATTAAGAAAAAACCATAAAAGCAGCCAAAAGAAAAAGGATGCATTATACACAGAGGAACAAAGACAAGAATGATAGCAGACTTGCTCATCAGAAACAATACAAGCCAAAGACAAGAGTACAATATCTTTAAAGTACTAAACGATAAAGAAAAGGCAACATAGAACTCTTTATCCAGACACATTATCTTTCAAAAATGAGGGTAAAAGAAAGATTTTTTCCAGACATATAAATGCTGAGTTAATCAACCAGCACTAGAAGAGATATTAAAGGAAAACTTCAAGCAGAAAAAAAAATGATACCAGATGGAAATTTGGATCTACTCAGAGACAAGAAAGAACTAAAAACTGTACATATGGTACATATGTAGATAAAAATTAAAGACTTTCTCTCATTCTTAATCTCTTTAAAAGACAACTGGTTTGGGGCACTTGGGTGGCTCAGTCGGTTGAGTGTCCGACTCTTTTTTTTCTTAATTTAAAAAAATATTTTATTTATTTGTTTGTCAGAGAGAGAGAGAGAGCGTGAGCACAAGCAGGGGGAGCGGCAGGCAGAGGGAGAAGCAGGATCCCTGCTGAGCAAGGAGCCCGATGCAGGGCTCAATCCCAGGACCCTGCGATCATGACCTGAGCTAAAGGCAGACGCTTAACAGACTGAGCCACGCAGGCATCCCAGGTCCAACTCTTGATTTCTGCTAGAGTCATGGTCAGGGGTTGTGGGATTGGGCCCACATTGGGCATGGTGCCTGCTTGAGATTCTTTCTTTCTCTCCATGTCTACTCCACCTTTACTCTGTGTCTCTTTCTCTCTCTCTAAAAAAAAAAAAAAAAAAAGAGAGCGAGAACTGTTTTAAATGGAGTTTATAAAATACATAGATATAAAGTATATGGCAACAATAGCACCAAGACTGGGTGGGAAAATGGAAATAACTGTTGCAAGGTTCTTTCGTTAAATGTGAAGTGGCATTATATTATTTGAAGGCACACCATCATAAGTTAAGAATGTGTATTTTAAAACCTTAGAGCAACCACTAAAGTAAAAATAAAAAAGAGGCATAGCTAATAAACCAATAATAAACATAGATGGAATCCTAAATTCTTAACAAAATAAGGCAGTAAAAGAGGAGGAAAAGGAACAAAGAGAAGATAGGACAAGAACAAGGAAGGTGGGTGGTTTAAATTCGCCCATATTGTTAATCATGTAAAACACAGAATGGTCTAAACACTCCAATAACATATTAAAGATTGTTAATTTGAATAAAAAATAAGATTCAACTATGATGTCTACCAAAAATCTACTTCAAATATAAAAACACAGAAAGGTTAAAGGTAAAAGGATGGAAAATGATATATCATACTAAAGCTAGTCAAAAGGAAGCTAGAGAGTCAATATCAAACAAAGCAGATTTCAGAAAAAAAAAAAGAGTATTACCTGAGATAAAGAGGGACATTTTATAACCTTAAGGAAATCAATTCATCAAGAGGATATAAAAATCCTAAATGTGTATGCAACTAATAGCAAGAGCTTCAAAGTACCTGAAGTAAAAACTGATAGAATTGAAAGGATAATAGATAATCCACAATTAGAGTTTGAGATTTCAAGTCCACTCTTACATTGATAGAACAAAGAGAGAGAAATTCAATAAAAATATAGAAGACTTGAAGACTAGTAACCAAATCCACCAAACTGACGATTATAGAACACTCCACCCAACAACCACAGGACACACATTCTTTTTAGTATACAGAAAACCTTTACAAAAGGAGATCATATTCTGAGCCATAAAACAAGTCTCGATAAATTTAAAATTATCAGCTCATCCAATGCATGTTCTCAAAATTCAGTGGAACCAAATAAGAAATCACTAACAGAAAGATATCTTGAAAATCCTCCAATTATTTAGAAATTGAACAACACAATTCTAAATAATCCATGGATTAAGGAAGAAAGCAGAAGAAATTAGAAAATATTCTGAACGGAATGAAAATTAAAAGACGACATATCAAATTTGTAGAATACAG
The DNA here is from genome assembly GCF_054177405.1 of Leptonychotes weddellii. Classification (NCBI taxonomy): domain Eukaryota; kingdom Metazoa; phylum Chordata; class Mammalia; order Carnivora; family Phocidae; genus Leptonychotes; species Leptonychotes weddellii. The sequence goes on along the minus strand of NC_138376.1, from coordinate 100,897,095 downwards.
CTAAAGCTGTACTTAGAGGAAAATTTATACCATTTTATGCTTAGATTAGAAAATAAGAATGGATGGTCTCAAATCAGTTTTATTAAAGCTGCCATATTAAAAACAAAGGAAAAGAGAAGCAAATTAACCCCAAAGTAAACAGAGAGAAGGAAATAATAAAGATAATAGTAGAATGAAACAGAAAACAAATACACAATAGTGAAAAAGCAATAAAACCAAACGCTGGCTCTTTGGGGAAAAAAAAAAAATCAGTAAGATTGACAACTCTCTACCCAAACTGATCAAGAACAAAAAAACAGAAGATATATATTACCAATATCAGGAATGGGAGAGGGAATATCACCATCAATGGTACAAACATTAAGAGGGTAATAAGGAAATATTATTAACAACTTTATGCCAATAGATGCAACAAACTAGATGCAATGAGTAAGTTCCTTAAAAGAAACAAACTACCTGATTGTTCAAGAATAAACACATAACATAAATAGCCCTATTAAAGAAATTGAAATTGGGGCGCCTGGGTGGCTCAGTTGTTAAGCGTCTGCCTTCGGCTCGGTTCATGATCCCAGGGTCCTTGGATCGAGCCCCGCATCGGGCTCCCTGCTCGGCGGGAAGCCTGCTTCTCCCTCTCTCACTCCCCCTGCTTGTGTTCCCTCTCTCACTGTGTCTCTCTCTGTCATATAAATAAATAAAAAAAAAAAATCTTAAAAAAAAAAATTGAAATTATAGTAAAAAAAAAATCTTTCAGGGCTCCTGCGTGGCTCAGTTGGTTAACTATCTGCCTTCGGCTCAGGACATAATCTTGGGGTCCTGGGATCCAGCCCCCCGTCCGGGGGTCCCTGCTTAGCGGGGAGCCTGCTTGTCCCTCTCCCACTGCCCCTCCCCCCGGCTCATGCTCTCTCTCTCTCAAATAAATAAATAAAATCTTTTACAAAAATCTTTCAACAGATGGTTCTACTGTTGGTAAATTCTACCAAGTATTTTAGGAAGAAATTTTACCAATTCACAAAATCTTCTAGAAAATAGGAGAAAGAGAACAATTCCCAATTCATTCTGTGATACCTAAGCCAGATGGACATGTGAAAAAAGAAAACTATAGAACAGTATCCTTCACAAATAGAGATATAAAAGCCCTTACGAAAATACTGCCATATCAAATATAGCAATGCATGAAAAAGATACTATATCATAACTAAGAGGGGTCTATTTCAGAAATGCAAGACTGAGTTAACATTTGAATATCAGTATAATTCACCATACTAACAAATAATAAATACAATCATCTCAATATATTCAGAAAAAGAATTTGACAAGATTTAATAATCATTCATGATAAACATGATACACACTCTTAGCAAACTAAAATTAGAAAGAAACATTCTTAGGCTTAAAAGGGCTTCTAGGAAAACCCACAGCAATGCCTAGTAGGTAAAAGGCAATGATTTTCCTCTGAGATCAGGAACAATCTAAAGATCTGCTCTCACTACTACTACTCAGTGTTGTACTATAAGTAGTAGACAATGCAATCAGACAAAACAACAACAACAAAAATGAGTAAAAAGCTCTTGATTGAAAAAGAAGTAGTAAAATTGTCTTCATTCTCACTATATATTATCATTTATCTAGAAATCCTAAAGAATCTACAAAAATATGTTCAGCAAGGTCACATGATACAAGGACTATATATTTTTTTTTAATTTTTTAAAAAGATTTTATTTATTTATTTGACAGAGAGAGACACAGCGAGAGAGGGAACACAAGCAGGGGGAGTGGGAGACGGAGAAGCAGGCTTCCCACTGAGTAGGGAGCCCGATGCGGGGCTCGATCCCAGGACCCTGAGATCATGACCTCAGTCCCAGGACCCTGAGATCATGACCTGAGCCGAAGGCAGACGCTCAACAACTGAGCCACGCAGGTGCCCCAAGACATAGGCTTTAAGAGAGGAATGTGATCCTTACCTCACAGCAGATAGAAAAATGAACTCATAATGGATCACAGAGCTAATACAAGAGCTAAAAGTATAAAATGTCTAGAAGAAAATACAGAAATTTTTAGTGACCTTGGATTAGGCAAAGATTCTTAAATAGGATCCCCCCCCAAAAAAAGTCTACCAAAAGAAAAGGATAAATTGAACCTCATCGAAATGTAAAACTTTTGCTCTTCTTAAGACACTGTTAAGGGGAAAAAGGCAAACCACAGGATGGGAGAAAATATTTGCAAGTCATAGCCATTAAAGAATGTGTATCCAGAATAAAAAAAAGAATTCTCACAACTTAGTAAGAAGACAAAAAAAAAAAATTAAAAATGGCCAAAAGAATTGAAGAGTTACCCCACAAGATATACAGATGGCCAATAAACATGTGAAAAATGCTCAACATCACCAGCCATCAGGGAAAGGCAAATTAAAATGACAATGAGATACTATCACTCACCCACTAAAATTAAACTTTTAAAGATTAACAATATCAAGTGTTGGTGAAGATGTAAAGCAACTGGAACTCCTTCCTGTTGGTGGAAATGCAAAAATGGAACAGCCAGTTTGTAAAAACAGTTTGGAAATTTCTTACAAAAGTTGTTCTTATGAAAGTTGGCCATATTCTTGCCATGTAACCAGCAATCTCATTTCTAGCCAGAATTGAAAACAAATGAAATGAAAGCATATGGTCACACAAAAACCTATACATAAATGTTTGTAGTAGCTTTATTCCTAATTTCCCCAAACAACCAAAATACCCTTCAACTGGTGAATGAATCAACAGGCTGTGGTACATCCACACAACAGAACAGTACTCAGCAATACAAAGGAATGAATTCTGATACATCAACAACACAGATGAACCTAAAGTGCCTTATAGTAAGTGAAGGAAGTCACAGTCAGTAGACTGCATAAGGCAGGATTTCATTCTGGAAACTTGCTGGGGGCTGGGGACAAGGGCAGGGGTTGACTTTAAATGGGCACAAGAGGATTGGGGGGATAAGGGAACACTTCCTAGTCTTGATTGTGGTGGTGGTTATATGACCCTACATGTTGATTACAACTCCCCAAACTGTATACACACACACACACACACACACAGACACAGAGTGAATTCTGTTATATGTCAATGACACCTCAATTTTAAGTAATACTAAGGAGAACAACTTCATGATGAGGGACAAAGTCGGGGGTCTACTGGGGTCACCATGTGGACTTGGCAATATGGAAATGCCTAGTGCCCTGTCACTCTTTGCTGTTAGCATGTAGCTGGTAACAAGGGCGATTTCCTCAGCTCCTCTCTCTGTTCTGAGATAACACATCTCCACTGCAATCTCTCACAGCTGCACGCTTCAGATTCTCCATTGTTCTCCTTCTGCATCATCTTCTTCTATGGCGCTCAATATAAAAATTTGAAAAATAATTTCCAGTGTAATAGACAGGGGTGGTTTCTGAGCATGAATGAACCCCAAATCATTTTAATTCTCCCCTTCAGTGTACAAAACATGTATCATTTGGTCTAATCTGCTCCGAAAGAGCAAACTCATGTGCAGCCAGTCCTTGATTGACAAGTGATCACTGTCACTCTGTTGCTGAAATCTATGTCCAAGGGGCACTGTACTCACTAGGTTGTCTTGCTCATTTGTTTTGCCTTGTATTGCTTCTAAGCTGTTCCCTATCACAAAATGCTCTCTACTATTTAGAGACCATGGGTTTTTTTTTCCTCCCTGAATTTTGATTCTTGTATTTACTTGCATTGGGAATGTAAGGAGTTCTCAATATCCCTGACTATTTGCTCAAGGACCACTATACATCCTTTTGTGCAAAACTGATTGGGAAGTGCCATTCGAGCAATCATAAAAGCAGCAGAGATTTCAAACACAAGCCCTGGTACAAAGGAGTATCAATAGAAGTATGGTTATCCCTGGAAAGTTATTCATATGACAGAGAGGAAATAAATGGTAGTCTCAAACATGTCAAAAGCATGATGATCTTATCTGGCAGAAAAATAAGGGGGCTAGAAAATAAGTATTGCTTTAAATTGTAAAATTACCATGTTCATGTATTTTTTTTATCATTTTAATATTTAAGAGAGTTTTATATAAAACAGAGCCACCTGGATGGCTCAGTTGGTTGAGCGTCCGACTCTTGGTTTTGGCTCAGGTCATGATCTCAGGGTCATGGGATTGAGGCCCACGTTGGGCTTGGTGCTCTGTGGCTCTGTGCACAGTGTGCTTGAGATTCTCTCTCCCTCCTACTTCCTCTGCCCCTCCCCCCTCAAATAAATAAATAAATAAATAAATAAATAAATAAATATCTTTTTAAAAAGAGAGAGAGAGTTGTACATAAAACTTAAAAGCACAACCAGCTGGGATTAATTTTCACTTGCTGGTTAACACACCTGCTCATGGTAATACATACTTCTCTTCTTAGGCTGATATTCCAGGCTAGGAGTTGATTCAAGCAGAAATAAAGGCCACTTTCCTGATCTAAAGGCAATGTTCACCAAGGCAAATCAGCAGCATAAACGCTGCCATCAATCTAATCTGGTGAAATAAATCGTAACTGTAGATACCACTTTTGCTCTTTTCAAGCAATCAGGACACACCCTGGTCAAAGGTCCCCCAGACTGAGAAAACCCCCACGGTGCCAGGTCACAAACAGCAGTTACAGGAATGCTTCCCTCCAGTCACTCAGACAACACTTCACACTTTCCAAAGTGCTTTCAGAAACATTATTGCATCCGGTTCTCAAAGAAACCTCTTGAGGTAAAATAAGTGTTATTCTTCCCACATTACAAGCAAGAACAACGAAACACAAGAGGTTACACAAGATGACATAGTAGAAGTGATGAAAATCTGGAGTTCTCACTCAAAATCAGGCAGATGAGTTCATCCAGGGCACTGGCCCCCAGGCAGATAGCCCCCAGCTCTCTGGTGCACCCACACCCCGGGGAAGTGAAACAGCACATAATTTAATGGTTGGCTAATTGGGGAAAAAAAAATACAAAACCAAGAAACTCAGAAAGTTTCACTCCCGGATTAAGATCTTTATACTAAATAATGGATATTGATTAATGGAGTATAATCCCCTCATTCTATCCCCCATCTTTCCTTCTTCCTTTCATCTTTCCTTCCACACACATTCAGTGAACTCCCTCTGTGTGTGATTAGCATTGCTGCTCTGAATATAGAAATTAATGCAACATGGGCCCTGCCTTCAGGACACCTGCAACGTAGCAGAGGTAGAAATACGTGTGAAGAGATAAAGAAGAGATCGTGAATGCTCGGAAGGGAAGATGTACAACACAGGGTGGGTACACGGAGTAGAGAGTGGTCAATTCTAACTAGGGGAAAATATCAAAAGAAAGTCTCCTGTATGAAGTGATGCTTGAGCCGGAACTTCAAAGTGTATCTCAGGGGGGCCAGGGGAGAAATGACATGACCGTGGTGGAAGTGGGAAGGCCAACCAGCTTGCTCAGGTAACTGCAGAACTTGGGCTAGTATACAATGACCGGTTAGTAGGAAGGAAGGAGAATGATGAGGCTGCAAATGTACTCAGGGGAGAGATTATGGAGACTTCTGCAGGGCATACCAAGTAGTTTGCACATCATTTATTTTTACACAAATTATTTAGTCTTGTCTTCAAGGAATTCCCTATTTTAACCCATGAGGTATAATGTTAAGGAAAATTAGGTATTCACATTTCTGCTGATGTTTAAAAATATAAGCTTGGGTCTAAGAATGTCCCTATAATTTTATAGGAAAACATCAGATATGCCACAAACCAATGATTTTACTTCATTTTGTTTTAGGTTCAATGCAAATAACCAGTCATTAAGTTCAGTGAGACAGACTAAAATACAACCATAACTACAATGTGATTAAGAACATCATAAATACTTCAATATCATAGAAAGAAATAAATCATACTTTAAAAATTATTCAAAACATAGCTCCTTTTAACTCAGCTGCCTAATCCTAAACCAAACCCATTTTGGATGAGACTATAGAATGCATTTTATACTACAAGATTTTCAATCTAATTACTCAACTAGCCAACACATAAAATAGGTTAAACTGCCACTGTTCATTTTCTTTGCTGGTTTCTAAAACCTAAATTTTAAAGTCTGAGCAATGAAAATCCAGGCCCATAAAACTATCTGGTCAGTGTATTTTGCTTTTGAATACTGACCAATCTGTGGACCATATCTATCAGGTATTGTAAAAGCAAAAATAGTAGGTCAAACAGAGAATACGAGATGCTAAAGAAAACTTGAAAATGATTAGTCATGAAAATAAAATCAGAGGGTCGCCTGGGTGGCTCAGTCGGTTAAGCATCTGATTCCTGATCTCAGCCTAGGTCTTGATCTCAGGGTTGTGAGTTCAAGCCCCACATTGGGCTCCATGCCCAGGGTGGAGTCTACTTAAAAAAAATTAAAAATAAAATAAAATAAATAAAATCAAGAGAAAATACAATTTAAGGTCATCCTTGGCCATTCTTCAGGGCATGTAACAAAAATGAATAAAGAAACTGAGCCTACTTGTGAGCACTGAGTTCTGAGCACTGGAACCAGTTTCTCCAGCTATAAAAGGGGCCAGTCATCCTGCTCTGCTGTCCCCACAGACCATTGAGAGGCCCTGAGGGGAACACTGTGAGTCCTTAAAGAGGGAGAGATGCCAAGGGGCGATGTCTCCACTTCCCCTCACCTCCTGACCACTGCAGTCCTGGCCGCCCCCACTTCTTCACACACTCTTCACCTTACTGCCAACTTGTGTTCATTAATATAGTCTCATTACTCATTTAAAAAAACAAACAAACTGAAGCTTGTTGAACTCGTGCATTTACTGCTTTAGCTTCAGGAAGAATAACTGAAGAAAGTAATTTAAGATATACTTTTCTTTTTTCAATGACCTATGATTATCAATTTACTAGAGGCTTCCAGAAAGCACTCAGATGAAAATGAAATTATTTTAAAGTTCTCTTTGGTGAGATCTACTGTTCATTAAAGTTCTTTGAGGGGCACCTGGGCGGCTCAGTCAGCTAAGCGGCTGCCTTTGGCTCAGGTCATGATCCCAGGGTCCTGGGATCGAGCCCCTCATCGGGCTCCCTGCTCAGTGGGGAGTCTCCTTTTCCCTCTCCCTCTTTGTTTGCTCTCTCTCTCTCAAATAAATAAATAAATAAATAAAATATTTTAAAGTTCTTTGAATATGTGAATTCTTACAATAGGAAATTAAACTAGCATTTACACTTGTTGAGTAATGCGCTAATGGTATGTAAATGTAAATGAACTCATTTCTTGTGTCAGTTGATGTTTGCTTCCCAAGCTCTTGATCTCCAAGTATGGAAGAACTGCTGCCAGCATAGGAGTCTCAGGTCTGGGTAAGAAACCTGCCCACGTGTCCCAGGGTGAGCACAGAACACTCGGTGTCACATGGGGCTTACTCGCCAGGCCACCCTAATGGCAAGCCTAATGTCCCTGGGGAAAGCAGGGCACCGAAAACACAGTCAGAAGGAGGAGATCAGAGATAACCCTGGTCTTGCCCAGTGTTTTTCTCTGAAGAATAAACCAGAGCCTGTCCCTCCTACAGCTGCTTAGAGTCTCTTCCCAGGAGCCTCAGAGGCTGAGGAGTCATGCTCCTCATCACCAGCTCCTTCGAAGACCTAGTGTCCTGCATATGGAGTCCCAAGGCTCTACATACCCGTGCTTTCATAACACCCAACGTTACTTTACTCAGTGGTAATTATCATATTTGTGGAACCTTTTAATAATAATAAGCCTACCTAATATTAAGTGCCTATTATGTGCCTACCTTTTTCCCCCCACACATTTAAATCAAAAGCTTACTATTATTGTCACTATTTTACCTATGAGAAAACCAAGGGTCAGAAAAGCCAAGAGACTTGCCCAAGTCCATGCAACTAAATATGGCAAAGTCAGGACACTTTTGCCATTATACCATGATGCTGCTGCGTATCTGGCGATGGGAAATATATTTCTATGATACTTTCTGTGATGTCTTTACCACTAAAATGAGACTTCCAACTAGAAAACATTTATAATGCTTCCTGTTAAGTTATAGGGTCAGAATACCAGGACTAGAATCCTAGCTCCTCCATTTACTAGCTCTGTATCCCTGATATCTGTTTAACCCTTCTGAGGTTCACTTTCTTTATCTGCGAACCAGGGATAACAGTAGTTCTATGCCATAGGGCTTTGTGAAAATTAAGTAAGATAATAATACAAAGCACTTAGTACAGTGCCCCCCTTATAGAAAGAATTCAATACAATTAGCTATTCTTACTGTTTTAAGTGAAAGCTTTCAACTTACAAGGTTACAAGGCTATTTGTTGATACCTCCTTGCTATACATCTCTGTAAGCAAACATGATTATTAGTAACCTACTCACTTTATAGAGTATTTTTCTTAAAACAATGTTGGAGTGACTGCAAATAAGAAATTTATGTATTGTTCTTTAGAGCTTGCATTTACATTCTTTTGCAACTGAATGACATTCCTTCTTAGGTACAAAGGAGAGCTACGGCTAATTAATCTTACAACAGGTCTTTCAGCAGACATATGAACAGATCTCAGCTGAAACAATGAGGTACAGATGGTTTTAGGTTTCTAGATGCACCACACTGAATGTGAGGCACTGAAACTGATTTTCTGTAAATCACAATTGATAAAAATAATCACGTAAGTCTAGTTTCTATGCAACTTTCCAGGAACATATCTACTTCAGGACGTGCGTTATGCACGTGTAGTGAGTGTCAAAATCCTTCACAGCTTCTACCTTGCTCTTGTTTTCCTAGTAGGGCCCTTCCATCCCCTCAGCCACATGCTTCTTTTCATCATTTGTCTGTTCGTCATCCAAGCTCAAGAAGATTTGAGATAATTAGTGGCAAAAAATATATACTGTAAAAAGTACACTATAAGTAAAAAGTAAAAATCGACACCAAGAAAAACATAAATTATAACAGCAAGTAAAGAACAGAGGGAAGTGTAGATCACAAAAGTGCAGATCATGAGAGCCATGAACTGGATTCTGAGCTTCCCAAAATTTAGAATGAGAGGGGATGCATGGCGGTTCTCCTTGTCAAGAACTGAAAGAGCATACATGGTTCCTTCAGGATCAGTGACTGACTGCTCCATTGCTGACCACCCCCACAGGGTTTCCAGGCCGTATCTACTTTATAATGATTGGCCCAAATCCTTTCCTCACTTACCACCAACCCTTTCTGATAAATCAGAGCACCCACTTCACTTCTCCGGTTCAGTTAACTGCTCATCTCACATTCCATATGACTCCAGTGGGGCTGCTGGTCTACCAGAGAAACCACTGGTCCACATTGTGCCCCGTGTAAATTTTTTTAAGTGCCCCTTCCTCAAGACACTTCATTTCTATCTCTTGGAAATTTTTCACAATATACAGCTCTTATTAGTATATAAAAGTGCTTTGTGCCATAATACATAAATTACAATGTCTTTGATATGTATAGCACCCTCTAGGATTGTATAATTTATAACCTGTACCTTTCTTCAGATTTTATATATGGGGATTAGGAAAGAGAAGCCCATTCTGCTCAGAAGTTGAGTGGGAAAAATGCTCCTAAGAGCTGCTGGAAGTCATCCCCATCACAGAGCGAAGTCTGAGAGGGTGAGAACACAGAAGCCACTGGAAGAGATAGAGGGCTCACAGTGCCTGTCAGTCAGCCTCAAGGTCTACCCATCTTCTTGTTTGTATATATGAGCCAGTAAGTTCTCCCTTTTAATAAAAAAAGAATAAATTTGTCTTGATGTCTGTAACTTCCTGGCATCTAACCTCTCACTGCCTTGACTCTTTTGACTGCCCTTTTCTATTTCTGTTCTGACTGGCTGATCCCAGCTCCTTTTAAGAATTCCTCAGAATTTTCAGAACATTCCACAGACTGCCCTGGCCTCCTGGCATCTGAGCCTTTGGTTCTCTTAATTTCCAAAGCCATGAGAGTACTGCTTATCATTCCAAACACTAACCTCTGCCTGGCTGCAGGTGTAACTCCCCTAATTCACTAACCTGTCCCTCTGTCATGTGTTCACAGTGAACATCATTAATTTGGAATGAGAGAATTGGTGTAAAGACATTCATCAGAATGATATATCAATTATATCTCAATAAAGCTGGAAAAAAAGAGACATATTCACAAAAAAAATCATACTATGAGTAAGACTGGTAAGATTGCAGGACACATACTTAAACTTCAAAAGAGAAATTATTTTTAAAGAATTTCATAAACTGTTTATGAATTAGTTTTAAAAATTTTTGTTCTAAGTTTACTAAATTGATCTGGGTGATGGATTTCCTTAGAAACATCTTAACAATTCGTTTGATTACTACTACCTATTTTTAAACTATTTCTTTTGAAATATTCACATTTCTACATAATTTATAAATACTTGTGGTATTTTATACACCATTATTTAATACAATTATTATTCTTGTCCCCAAAGAAATAAGGACCACAAACTGACAAACTGAATGCTTATCTTGGAACAATGAAAACAGAAGATAATGTTAAAACACAGCCGATCACTCTGTGCCAGTTACTGAACGACTGTCTCTCAGCCCTGAACCCAGCTTTATTCAGCTTTATGATACTGGACTTGGCAAATGGATTTCTCCTTGGCCAGCTACATATATGTATGATATGTAGAGTACCCTCCAGGACTGTGTAGCTTACAACCTGCAGCTTCCACAGCTTTTATATATGGTTCTTCCAAGAAGAAGCTCCAGAGGGACATGGGACAGCTGCACAAGGGGGAAAGGAGCTTGCCCTTGGCTGTTTGCTCACTGTTCCCATGGGGTTGTCCCCCTGATGGCAGCCACTCATTCCCGTTGGTTGCAGTTTTCATTTATTTCCTCACTCCTAGAATCAGCCTCACTGCCTTCCCTCAGAGAGAAGAGCAAAACAGAGTGGCCTCCTTTGAGGCCAGCACCCTAGCCTCACAGGGCCCAGCTGTGTGCTCTGAGGTACCTCCTGTGAGACAGCAGCCCCTCCTCCAAGGCCTGAGTCTCAGCTCCCTGGGGTCCCTCCCCCAAGTGACCCCAGCCTGAAAGTCACTACCTATGTTTTCCGTCAGTATTGCCTTTTATTCTTTATTCCTCCAAAATTTGTTTAATTAATTCCCTACGTTAAATTCTCTCTGTTAAAATAACCGGTGTATTTGCTTGACCGGATCCTACCTGACACGACTGTCTCTGTAGCTTCCCCCCACCCCCACAGTGTGGTATTTACAGAGGACTAAGACATAAGAGCAAACAGTACCAAATTAGGAGCAGCTGTAAGGCTGATTTTTTTTTTTTTAGAAAGACTGCATATTTTGTGAACTTGCTTCCCCATAAAACAATCTATTATGCCTTTGAATTTAATATTCAAATTTCATATAGTTTTATGTATACATTTTTAGGTTCTACAAAAGCTACAAATCTGTAAGTCGAATTTTACAGAGGAGATTAAGTAATGTAGAGTGTACAGTATATAGTAATGGTACACAGCAGCGTAACAATGAATTGGTATCTTAAATTTCCTATACCCATATTAGAGGAAATTAACTTAAAGTCCAAATTTGGACACAATATTTTCATAAAAATTTCACTTATAAAGGTAATAGGCAATGCACCTTAGCTTGTTACTTCTAGGACTTAATGATATCAACTGCCCACAGTTACTACTGAATTCAACAATCAACATTTAATGTTATGTATACATAATACAAAAACATACCTAGATAAGAACCCAAAGTTGTATAGTATATTTCAACTTTAAATACTTTATTTATTTATTTGAGAGAGAGTGAGAGAGTACGGGGAGTGGGGGGGTGGTGCAAAGGGAGAAGGAGAGAGAGAATCCCAAGCAGGCTCCACGCTCAGCACAAAGCCAATGCAGGGATTGATCTCACGACTCTGAGATCATGACCGGAGCCAAAATCAAGAGTCCGAGGCTTATCTGACTGAGCCACCCAGGCGCCCCTACATTTCTATTTTAAAGCAAGTCTGTTGATCTTAAAGAAATGAGTTCAGATGGTCATTTAATGGTTATTATAAGATAAAAAAATAATAAAGAGGCATACACTTTTTTCACAAAAACTTTGGTCCTCCATTTAAGATGGCTTCAAATTAAGAATTATTAATGCAGGGGTGCCTGGATGGTGCAGTTGGTTAAGTGTCTGACTCTTGATTTCAGCTCAGGTCGTGATCTCAGTGTTGTGAGATCAAGCCCCTCATGGGGCTCTGCACTCAGCGCAGTTTGCTTGAGATTCTCTCCCCCTTTCTCTCTGCCCCTTCCACTTGTGCTCTCTCTCTCTCTTTCAGATAAATAAATAAAGCTTGGAAAAAAAGAATTACTAATGCAAAATTTGACTATGATAATTTCTCTGTGCTTAGGACTCCATTTCAGTATTTTCATTATTTAAAACTAGAGTTATTGCTAAGGTGACCCTTGAACAACATGGTTATGAACTGAGCAGGTCCGCTTAACATGCAGATTTTTTCCATAAATATATGTGCCGTATTGTAAATATATTTTCCTTATGATTTTCTTAATAACATCTCCTTTTCTCTAGCTTACATTATTATAAGAATACAGTGTATAATGTATATAACATACAAACTATGTGTTAATCAACTGTTTATATTATCAGTAAGGATTCTGGTCAATAATAGACTATTAGTGGTTAAGGTTTTGGGAGTCAAAAACTATATACAGATCTTTGTGCAGGGGGTCAGCACTCTTAACCCCCATGTTGTTCAAAGGTCAACTGACGAGAGCTAGAATCCTCCTACTGTTTATTTTTAAATTCTTCATATGTTTATATATTTGTATATGTATTTGTGGAGAGGTACACATCTATAAATACACATAGTTGTATAAAAAAAAAACTAGAGTTATTGCAGAATTAAAATACTACTGGGTTTTATATATCTAAAATCACCAAAAGAAGATATGTGAGAACATACACCCACTGTCCTAATTCTGCCCCGCTGGAACCATAATAACTCTTCTTTTCCTTCCATGTTAAAGAGTCCTCCAAATATTTCAAGACAACTAGTTCATCCCCCTTCTTTTCTCCTAGCTCAGCAGCCATAGTCCCTCAGCCTTCCTCTTATGATGTGGTTTCCAGGCTCCTCACCATCCTGGCCTCCCTCCTCAGGACACACTCCCACTTGTCAGAATGTTAAATAAGATCCAACTGCTACAGATCCAGAGAGAAGGTCTTAGATGAACAGATCATCTGCTTGCCATTTTATTAGCTATCATAAACATCAATCAAAACTCTGAACAAGCTGAGCTTCACAGCTAACTTTAGCTGAATATTTTAAATGCTTAGAAAGTGTGAATTTTATTTTTGCTCTAACAGTCAGATGCAAGACATCAAACTGAAACTTGCAGTAATTTACATGGCAAAAGCCAACACCAACATTCTAACCACAAGACAAAGGAGAGGTGGTTGGGAGGGCTGCAGGATCATGTAAGAAAGTGGGTCACCCTTTCCATCAGATTCCTTCCCTCTCCCATCTGCATTACCAACTGGGTGAGCTCTGTCTCTCTTAGGAATGTGAAACCTTCTCTCCATCTACTCCAAGCATCCTGTTTTCACAACACTTTCTCTCAGGCATTACAATTTCTCTGTATATATATCTTAGGCTTACAAATGTCCTTGAATAAACTCACAAGTTTCGGGGGCAGTATGTAGAAACAGAAAATTATAAACTTCAAATATCTTTGACTCAGCCTTTAGGAAAATTAACATCCTTTATATCCCAGTTTCCACAGATTTTGAGCTAAAACTATACTTGTTCTTTTTATTTTTGTCGTATAGTTCAGTTTTTGTCTATGACTACTTGCTAAGGGCAGAGAACTTGACTATATAATGTAAAGGCTGGTTTTAACAGTTCCAAGTTCTGTTAACTTGTACCTTTGGCATTATAAATGTTTGTCATAGGAAACTTTATTATCTAAAATGTTTATTGTAGAAACGGTGTTTGCCTGCATCAAGCTGTACCCACTGCCTGTGACAGGGGTTTGAGGCAACCTCCACCCTCAGTGGTAATTAACTCGTTCTTCCTGGACTTGGCAGATGCAGCTACGTAACTTCCTGGTATGGAAGGGCTGTGACTTTGCTTGTTTGACTGAGAACACCAAGACCTTTTATCTTGGCTTTTTCCACTCAGGGCATAATAAACATTGGGCTCCAACAATTCTCTTTTTAAAAAGCCATGCAAATTAAAAGGAAATTCTCCAAAAACAGGGCCCATGTATCATCATTGCACCTTCCATAACACCTGGCTCAGAGCCTTCCAAATGTATGGTGCTCAACAATATTAGTTGAAGTGGATGGAATTACTCTTCATAACAGCTCTTGCTTGAAGCTAAATTTTATTGCCATTAAAATGGAACATGAAAGTTCAGGAGAAATCAGAGTTTTTACTTCTTTTTTTTTTTTTTTTTGAGTTTTTACTTCTTCACCAGATTTGTAAATATTTGTTCCAGAATGGGTCTACTCTTATATACAGTGTCCTCTATAATTATATAGTATCTGAAGCTGTTTGGTTATAGGTAACAGAAATTTAACTCAAGCAAACTTAAGCGAAGAAAGAGGAGGATTTAATGCTTCATGCTTTAATGAAGAAGGTCTTCATCATGGCTGAACTCAGGCTCAAATATTATCATCAGGACTGACTCTTTCTCCTTCTCTGGCCTCCTTTCCTCTGTGCTGGTTTCATTCTCAGGAAGACTCGCACTGACTCCCTACAAAGTAGCAATCTTATGTTTATAATCTTTACACTCACAACCCAAAAGGAAGACAGACCCTCTATCAAGTCTTAGGGAAGACTCTCAGTTAACTCTGCTTGGACCACACGTCTCTCCTAGGGCAGGGAAGTAAGGCATCCTGACGGACAGATCCCAAGGAGAAGGCAAGGGAGTGTCCCAAAGGAAAAAATAACACACTGATAAGACTACTCAACAATTCAAGGCCTGAAACTATAAGTCCCTTTTTTCTCTTCCTGGGCATGCTAGAAATAAAACCATGGTTCTGCCAAGCTGACTTCTAAAATGACTGCAATTATGCAGTATACTCTCATTTGTTACAGAGAAATGATATTTACTGGGTCTATTATATGTTAACCACAGTGTCAGGCATTTTATACACGTTAGCTTATTTAATTCTCATAATATGTAGATATTTAAGATGACGGTACGGAGGCTTAGAGAAGTTACATAGCAAATATTAGAACCAAAGATGTAAGCTGAGTCTACCTGCCTCCAAAACCCCTTGCTTTCAGCACTGAGAATTTTAGAGCTCTTCTGAGTTTCTTTATTGTGGGTATCAGAAATCTGTGGATGAAAGCTGAAAGACCTACATATTAGGCAAGGCCAACTTAATTAAAAGGAAAGCAATTATCTATAGAAAGTGATTTATCAGATGCCCTGAAAGAGTTTTACTAGTTGCCTGAAATTCCTCCACTAGAGATTATTTTGGACTTAGTCATTACTGCTGCTTAATTTATTTTATTATTTTACTACAAATACTTCCCAAGAGCACGTGCGATAATGAGGCTTGTTAAAATGCAAATGCCCCAGGAAGGGGTAATACACGAAGCTTTTTTCTGTTAGCCAAAATCCTCATGTACATCAGATTCTCCACTTCTTTTTCACACGGCCCTCACCCAGGAAAGAAGACACAGGGACAGGTCACATCACATTATTCGACAGGGCATCTGGGTAGAGCTCACACATCCAGTGACTGCACTAGAGGCTGGGAAAAATTCTACAACCTTTGTATTCCCAAAGAAAGTTACTTCAGCAGTTGACCATACAATCCAGGAAAACTGTAAAAAGGCCTGAGAACAGCAACAAAAAGGAAAACGGTTACTATATAGCCTATGAATTAGCGAAGGGAATCAGGGAGTGAAGACAGGAATAGTAACTATGAGAATTTGCATTAAAGTTCCTCTACGTAATTTTAGAAACATAAACCTCTTGGGTATACATTATTTAGTAAAGAAAAAAATCTAATCTTTAGGGACTATGGTTAAATGCTTTATATCACACACCATTACTGGTGCTGCCCCAATATCACCCACAGGAAACATACACAAAACGGGGTCTCCGGCTACACAGAGCATCACTGCCTGCACTGTGCCTCACTGCTTCAGAAACGGGGCAGCAGGGAACGAACCGCCTGGGGTCCCAGCCTCCTGCCAGCTCTCGGCCCCCCAGCACCTCTGGACGACTGTAACTGAGAACGCCTCCAAACTCCGGGCTTCCAGCCACTTCCCCTCTTAACTGGGACAGTTAGGAAGCATCTATTTTCTAATAGTTTCTCTTCATAAGCAGTTTCCTGAAAGATCCCACTTGGCATAGTACCTGACACACAGGAAGTGTGCAGTAAGTTAAAAAGAAGAAGAGGAGGGAGGAAGAGCAGGAAGAAGAAAGAACTGCATTCTATCTTATTTATTCCCTAGACTCTTACTTCTAGGGGACAAATGGGGAGAAGCTAACTTTCAAGATCACGGTAGTTCAAGCCCTACTTCTTAAATATGAGGAAGCGAGGCCCACAGAGGTTGGTAACTTCCCCAGAGTCAGGCTGTTACTAGCAGAGCTGAGTTTCTCGCCCACTTCTCCTTAAGCCCAGTCCTGTGCTCTTTCTATAGTAAAAACTTCATGCCAAGGGACAGGCTATAGGTTTTCAATAGGCAGCAGCAGAACAGTAAACCGCTGTGTCCCTGTGTCCAAAGCATTTCTACAGGCAAGCAAGGATGATGAACACTGTTGTCCACTGATGGCAGGTTCCCTATCACACATTTCCTGGGACACATGCTGTAGCATCTAAGTGAGAACAAATTAAAATGCTTCTCTGGTACATTCAGTAACCAAAGTTCTTTACAGGTTATGGCATTAACCAGAGTCATTCCAAGTTTTGTCCTCTGACAGACTGATGTCAGACTGACTCCCGTTCTCTCGTACTTGTAACAGGAAATGTGTCTCATTCTCTTCACTAACAAACATTTAGAACATGCCTCCTCTGGGTAACACACTATGCTAGGCTCTAGAGCTGTGAAGAGAGGTATAGAACATGGGTCCTGCATGTGTGGTGTTTGAAATCTGTGAGGAGATAGAACACACATATGAAAGATAACCTCAAAGTGGGTGTATCTAAGTACAAATGAGAGGAGCAAAGGATAAGGCTATAGGATTTCTAGGAAGCCCTCCAGGGAATTAGAAAATCTAAACATAGACTTCTCTGAGTGCAACTGAATGATATCCACCATGGTAATTAAGGTTCAAAAATATAAGTGTTCACCAGACATGAAATTAACATTTTATCTCAATTTATGTATTACTGTTATATCACCAAATTCCAAATCATCAGAAACAAACTATCTTGAGATCTGGCTCATATTTATGAAACAAATACTATCCTCATAACTCATGTCAAACAAAAAACTATACTGAGAAATATTTCACATATAAAAGTAAAATATGTATGTATTGTTAAAACACACACTTATAACCTCCCAACAAACAAAAGTCCAGGGCTGGATGGCTTCACTGGTGAACTCTACCAAACATTCAAAGAAGATTTAATACCTATTCTTCTCAAATTCTTCCAAAAAAATTGAGGAGCAAGGAATGCTTGCAAACTCATTTTAAGGTCAGCATTACCTTGAGGCTAAAACCAGACAAGGACACCATAAAAACAGAAAATTATAGACCAATATCTCTGATGAACATAGATGCAAACATCCACAACAGAGTATTAACAAACTCAATCCAACAATCCATTAAAAGGATCATATACCAACATTAAGTGAGATTTACTTCAGGGATGCAAGAATGGTTCAACATCAAATAATGTGACATTAACAAAATGAAAGATAAAAATCATATGATCATCTCAACAGATGCAGAAAAAGCATTTGACAAAATTCAACATCCATTTATGATAAAAACTCAAGAAAATGGGTATAAAGGAAATATACTTCAACATAATAAAGGCCATATATGACAAACCCACAGCTTTTAAGACCAGAAACAAGACTAGGATGCCAACTCTCTCCATTTTTATTCAACATAGTATTGGAATTCCTAGCCACAGCAATCAGACAAGACATAAAGAAGAAATAAATGGTATCCAATCTGCTAAGAAAGAAGTAAAACTGTCACTATTTTAACAGATGGCACAATATTATATAGAGAAAACCCAGAAAAGGCTACCCAAAACTGTTAAAACTAATAAATGAATTCAATAAAGTTACAGTATACAAAATTAAAATACAAAAATCTGTTGCTTTTCGATACATTAATAACAAACTATCAGAAAGAGAAATCAAGAAAAAAATCTCATTTATAATTCCATCAAAAAAATATCTAAAAATAAACTTAACTAAGAAGGTAAAAGATCTACACAGTGAAAACTATAAGACACTGATGAAAAAAAAACTGAAAATGACACAAATAAATGTAAAGATATTCCACACTCATGGACTGGAAGAATTATTATTGTTAAAATGTCCATACTATCCAAAGCAATTTACAGATTCAATGCAATCCTTATCAAAATTCCAACGGCATTTTTCACAAACTAGAACAAATCATTCTAATAATTGTATGGGACCACAAAAGACCCCAAATAGCCAAAGCAATCTTGGGAAAAAAGAACAAAGTTAGATGTATCACACTTCCTGATTTCAAACTATACTACAAAGCTATAGTAATCAAAACAGTATGATTTTGCCATAAAAGCAGACACACAATTTAATAGAACAGAACTGAGTGGAAATAAACCCATGCATACGTGGTCAATTAATTTATGACAAAGGAGGCAAGAGCATACAATACAGAAAGGATAGTATCATCAATAAATTGTGCTGAGAAACTGGACAGCCACATGCAAAAGAAAGGAACTGAATCACTATTTTACACCATATACAAAAATTAACTCAAAAATGGATTAGACTTGGATGTGAGACCTAAAGCCATAAAACGCCTAGAAGAAAACATAGGTGGTAAGCTCCTTGATAATAATGTTAGTGATGTGGTTTTTGGTTTGACTCCAAAGGCAAGGACAACAAAAACAAAAATAAACAAATGGGACTATACCAAACTTAAAAAGCCTCTAAACAAAACAAAACAAAACAAAAAAAGCTTCTGCACAGACAGGGAAATCATCAACAAAATTAAAAGGCAATCTATGGAATGGGAGAAGATATTTGCCAATTATATATCCCATAGGGGTTAATATCCAAAATATATAAAGAACTCATATAACTCAATAACAACAACAACAACATCTGATTTAAAATTGGGTACAGAATCTGAATAGGTATTTTTCCAAAGAAGACATACAATGGCCAATAAGCACTTGAAAGATGCTCAACATCACTAATCATCAGGGGGATGCAAATCAAAACCACAATGAGATATCACCTCACACCTGCCAAAATGGCTATTATCAAAAAGACAAGAAATAACAAGTGTTGGTGAGGGTATGGAGAAAAACGAACCCTCATGCACAATGTAAGGTGGTGTAGCCACTATGGAAAACAGTATGAAGGTTCCTCAAAAAATTAAAAATAGAATCATTATATGATCCAGCAATTCCACTTCTGGGTATCTATCAAAATAACAAAAACATGAATTTGATAAAATACATGCATGCATATGTTCACAGCAGCATTATTTCTAACAGCCAAGATTTGGAAACAACCTAAGTGTTGATAGATGAATGGATAAAGAAGATGTGGAATGCACGTGTGTGCGTGCACGCACACACACACACACACACACACACACGGAACACTACTCAGCCTCAAAAAAGAATGAAATATTACCATTTGCAACACCATGGACAAGCCTTGAGGGTATTATGCCATGTGAAATAAGCCACACAGAGTAAGATAAATACCGCATGATTTCACTTACATGTGGAAGCTAAAATCAACCAACAAAACAAAACCCAGACTCACAGATACAGAGAACAGACTGGTGGTTGCCAGAGGGATGGGGAAGCAAAATTGGTGAAGGGTATCAAGAGGTACCAAACTCCATCTATAAATAAGTCAAGGAAATATAATCTACAGCATGGGGAATCCATTCAATAATATTCTATTAACTTTGGGGACAAATGGTAACTAGACTTACTGTAGTTATCAGTTCCCAAAGTAGACCCATGTCCAAATCACTATGCTGTACACACGAAATTAATTTGTATGTCAATTATACTCCAATAAGAAGACACATACTTGTAAAATTAAAATATGTGTCTTGTTGAAATACATACGATTTTATTTTCAGCATCACGGAATATCAGGGCTAGAAAGTAACCAAGTTGCCAGGGTATCCATTTATTAGCTGTTCCGTTCACCCTTACACATCCCTAGCAATGGCTTCTCATTCTATGCTTGGCAACCTCCGGTGACAGTAACCTGACTAGCTGATGAGACAGTATGGTTCATCTTTGGACATTCATCTATTTCATTCTACATAAAAGCAATGTACTTCCAAATGGGAAAATTTGCAATAGGGGAAGAGCCAGTGGAATGTTTTCTAATTCATTACAGAAGTGTCTGCCTTTCATTATTAGGTTTTTTTCCGAGGTCTATTTCATGAGATTGATAAAGTACAATGGTCAGTAAGCCTGTACAGTAACATTCCTGTTCGTGGACATTCCCTTCAGGAAACTCACTATGAGAAATTAGGTAATGCAAAGAAAACAGTGCTATATAAGAATTCAGCAAAAAATACTGCATTGAGAGTTATCTACAACATCTGTTAATCCTACAGTATCTAGAGTAATGTTTCATGTTAAGTATGTTCGTGTGTAGCAACAGAAAGAGCTTGATCTTGCAATAAATGCATTTATTAATCTTGCAAGAAACATGCATTTATTATCATTATATTCTACTTAATGTGGCCCCAAAGCATACAGTTTAAGAAAATGCTTACTGCTGGGATTTAAACAAAAAGGTGTGTAGTTGCTTTGGGCTGCATTAGCTGAAAAATAAACCACTATGGGTTCTACTGTATTCGACGATTCACCCCATTACCAAGATTTCTGGCTACGCAGGCAGTTAACTTTTCACACAAACTTAGGCCCCTTGCACAACTAGTTGATTAAACAATCATCTTGTTCGCTATTGATAGATTAAAATAGTAACACTAACAATGAATTAAATGGGAATACTTTTCCATCTACCACCACCACCAAGGGTCAAAGCAGGATAAAGCAGAAGTGGGAGGGGAGAAGGGGTCACTTGACTCTTACCACTTGGCCAGCTGGGGATATCCTGTCTGTACCTCTGCAGGACGGTAGAGGACGGGCTTTCCAACTCACCTGTGTTTTGAGAATGACATCCACAAATGTAAACTTTCACCCAAACCTCATGTAGTTCTCCATAATTTGAGCTGCCCTGAGGAGGTATATTTCAGAGCCATCATCCTTTACAGCAGAATTGAAGGGTGTAGGCATTTGCATTTTTGTACTCTGCCTCTAGTAGGTCCCCACTGAGCATGTGGTTCAGAGCAGGCTAACAAGGCTGCTAGGTGGGGATGCAATGATGAACAAGACCCCGGAGGTTACTGTACAATCCAGCAGCAGGATCAGAAGAAGGCTGGGCCCCCCAAACGTCTACTATGGATGCTTTTACCCGTTATCAACACAACATATGGACTGGCTTTCTATAGTTAGTGCTAATTTACGTGTTTCTTGGGGCATGGCTAATGAATTCTCTGCCGTTTTTTTCTCAAGTCCCCTTTGTAAGTACTGTTAGGCATGTATTACCAGCAGCGAAGCAGTGCCTGGCAGAGAAGCTCTTCTTTAGACCCTCCGGTAGCACAGAAATCAAACACAGCATCGGAAAACAGCTGATGGGATGTGTGCTGGAGTGTGGAGCAGATCGTGAGGAGAAAAACAGGGAAGCAACATCAAAATCAAAGACAAATGCAAGACTGGTGAGGGCACAGGGGAAGGTCAGCAGCCGGTGGGGGTGGAGGAGAAGAAAGGGGAGCAAATGCACTGATTCCAACCCTCATTTGCACTTCTGAACTAGAACTTTGCTTCAGACACAGTGTAATGCCTTCAATTCTTTTTAAAATTTTGGAACTTGAGGAAGTAACCCCAAAAGGCAGTCTCTACCACTCCCTGTCAGCTAATATGAAGCAGCACTGTGCATAAAACATGAGACTTTGCACCCTACGATCCCAGATAAAGACAGAGAAGAGCAAATTCTTCAATGAGGTGAACCCTGACTTCTGTTAGCACCAAGAAGACTGCTTACACACGGGGAAAGAGAGAAGCAGAATACAAGTAAAGCAGGGGTTCCGGGGGAAAACCGGGAGCAGTGGAACAGGAAGTGGTGAAGGGTAAAGAGGGAGAAGGGGAGAATTACTACCCCTACATCTGTCCATACCACGGTTCTTCAGATACAGATGGTGTTCAAGCAATGACTCCATCAACCAAAACCCTCGGGAACTACAAATAAATCATCCTGACAAATACCTAGAAAGTTTCAGGCTCAAACTAATGCTGATGCTCATTGTTACAAAAAAAAAAAAAAAAAAAGAACAATTCTGCTGTAAACTCACTCAGGTTTTAAGCTCAGGGTCATCATATATTGTACACTATCATTTTCACAAGTAAAATTTAGAGCACAGTTATTGGCTCTTGTTAATAATCCAATGCTCCAAAGTCTCCCAACATTTATTCCAAAGCACTCCCAGAAGATTTCTTATAAAAGCTGGCTTATTTCCCAAGTGAACAGGTATGGCTGTGTATCAATGCTTTTAAAACCTGCCCCTGGCTAGTTTCCTAAAGAACCAGCAGCAGGAAATATAAGCCAGATGTGGACCTTTCAGTATCTGAACCAGATATCATGAGATTCTATAGACCTATTTAAATTTATTTAAATAAAGCCCTGATGATACGGCTGCAAATTCAGAAAGTATGACTATAAACACTTTATGGAAAAGGAACTAAAAATTCAGTATTTGGGGGCAACTAGTGTAAGGCAAATTCTATTCAGCACAAGAGTTAAAATGCTAGTACTGTATTTAACAAAGTCAAAATGTAAGCGAATACACAGAATCCAGTGAGGAAAAGAATTTAATGCAAGTGTCATCAGTTTAAGTTGTTTTCCCAACCATAAGCAGATGTTGAATCTGCCTGGCATCGGCTTAAAAATATGTGTAAGGTTTTTGCTGGGAAGCAAAGCGGCATCACCTGTTTGGAGAGCTGTCTTAACAGTTACACCTGAATCCCCTCCACGGAGAACAAAGCAGAGGACACGTGAAAATACTTGCAAATGTGTAATATCCATCATTCTAGAGCCAGCTTTTCTTCTCTCTATGTTATTATCGAGCACTGCCCTGAAAATATCCCAATTGCAGAGAAGAAAAATGAAGTCCGGCTTATACAACATCTCAAATTGCATGCAGTGATTTAAAGAAAGTCAAAACTAAACTCTGACTCTAGATAGTGTGGTAAGAATGAACTGTAGGATTAGCAACAGACGAAAATCAAAAATAAGTTTTCAGGATTTTGTATTTTTAACACAGCCTATTTACTGAGTCACGGTACTTTCCCCAGTTAATTATTAACCACATACCTACCAATCCTTTTAAAGAAACGCACAGGGAAAAAAAAATCACAGCTCATTCTTCTGTTATCTTTCCCGTAAGAAAAAAACCCCAAAACGACCCCTGGAAGACAACCACACAAAATAGTCAAGCACTTCGGATCCTGCCCAGTACAATCACACTTACTGATCTTTTCCTCATCTCTTGAGAAAGGAAAACAGCAGAGCTGACCCATGGCACTGCTGCTGTCTTTCCTTCCCGGTGCTCTTCTCCCCGGGTGCCCCAAATAGAAGCTGCAGCTTGCACCGCGATCTGCGAGCACGCCCTGCCTATTCCACTCCCAGCAGCAGCCCGAGCTCCAAGAGCCAATGCACAGCCGGCAGAGAGAAAGGAGAAGGGGACTCGCCGTGAGCAAAAAGGCTCCACCTCCCAGTCCTCCAGCCAGAGGCAAGGGCTCTGGGGCCGGCATTCAGTGAGAGAAGTAGCCCCATGCTCGCCCAATTCTCTCACCCAGCTGAGAGCTCCCGGCCTCCGCTCCGTGCCTCGAGCACAGCCTGCAGAACTGTGTGTGTCTTGAAGCAAGATCGTCCAGAACAAACCACAATGAGTGGTCCTCTCTCCCGCAGACAAATATAGTAATTACACCGAGAAAGCCGAAGAAAAACAAAAGCCTACATTTTCGGCCTGCTATTTAAAGAGGAAGAGCTTTCTTTTATCCCCAGGAGATTTGGGGTTCTTTGTTTGTTTTATGAGTAAGGAACCTGACGTGGCAGAACACTGAAAACACAACTTGAATGAAGTACCACTAACGACCTGCAAGCTGCACCAACTATAGGAATGACAGGGAAAAAGTGGGGGCAAAAGACAATCCTGTTGTCGGCACTTTACAGTGTAGCTTTTAAAGTTAAACGTCTGCTTTCTGAAACGTGCTGTGTTCTTCTATTAAATCAGTACTACGAATTTTGAAATCAGAGCATCAAGTATGTCATTGGCCCAGAAAATTCCCCAAATCTAGAAGCACCACTGAGAAAAAGATCGGAGATAAGAGCACCTTTCAGAATGAATCCACGACGTGGCTAAGCAAATTCAGGGACAGCACAACGACTTATTTTAAAACACAGTATTTGAACTTTATGACAGGAGATAACTGACTTCAAGTAACAGCTCCGAATCTGTTCCCTTAAATAGGGAACAGCCTTACTTTATGACACTACAGGAATGAAAGACAGCTCTTAGTGCCCGAAATGCCATCCAAATTCCGGCCGTACTCCTCTACTTTCTAGCAAGGCACACACACACCCATCTACCAGGAGGTGGAAGGATGACCATGACAACTTGCCGTGGTTCTGGATGCAGGATGCCTGCTTTCATACCCCTCTGAACAAGAAGAGTATGCAGTTTGGAAAAATAACAGCTGTTTTTTGTTTTTTGTGTTTTTTTAGATTTTATTTATTTATTTGACAGAGAGAGACACAGCGAGAGAGGGAACACAAGCAGGGGGAGTGGGAGAGAGAGAGAAGCAGGCTTCCCACGGAGCAGGGAGCCCGATGCGGGGCTCGATCCCAGGACCCTGGGATCATGACCTGAGCCGAAGGCAGACGCTTAACGACTGAGCCACCCAGGTGCCCCCAGCTGTCTGTTTTTTTATGTTAAACATTACTTCCTGCATTTAAAGAAAGAAATATTTGTAGTAAACACTCTTCACTGAAAAAAATGAGTAATTCTTGGCATTCCCTAATCATCAACGTTGATGTCGCCATAAAACCTTTAGAAGTAGAAAGCCAGGGGCGCCTGGGTGGCTCAGTCGTTAGGCGTCTGCCTTCGGCTCGGGTCATGGTCCCAGGGTCCTGGGATTGAGCCCCACATCGGGCTCCCTGCTCCGTGGGAGGCCTGCTTCTCCCTCTCCCCCTGCTTGTGTTCCCTCTCTGCCTGTGTCTCTCTGTCAAATAAATAAATAAAATCTTTAAAAAAAAAAAAAAAAAGAAGTAGAAAGCCAGAGGTCTGAATCCCAGATTTGCCAGATATTAGCGGTTCTGAAATATTGACCTCTTTGTCAGAGTTTGGATTATCTTCCTCTGTAAGACCTGAAAATCAGGTTAAGTTCATTATAAAGTTTTTAACTTGCTGCAAAGTAGATAGTGTTTGGGAGGAAGGAAAGAGGCAGAGAACAGATAACTATAGCTATTTGCACCTCTGTCTTTTTAGCACCAGCCAGTAATCTCTCCTCCTCCTGTTCCAATCTCCTGCCCTACTAGCTGCCATCTTGAGTTACTGCTTATACATGTTATACATGTGGACTCTGAGCAAAAAGGCCCCTCACTCAGATGCAGCACTCAGGGGATAATACTCTGTGATGAACCCTACACCAACTTCACTTCATTAATTAATTCCTATTGGCATTACTTCTGCCAATATGCAATTAAGAATAAAAATATAAGTAACAGTATATACCTCAGGATATCCTGCAGTCCAAGGGGGAAATACATATAATGTCAAATATCTCTCTCTTTCTCTAATGTCAGAGATTTTTTTTCATAGGCACTGAGCGAATCAATCATAATACAAGATTAGAAAAACAACTGAAAAATTCAAGACAAGGGTTTTTAAACTGGCTTTTAATTGTGCAAATAATTAGCATATCATTTAACCTCAAGGAGAGGATGGAGTCTGGTTTCCTCTCACTAAGGTTTCTCTCTGTTCTGGAAGGCTATAGTTTCATACTGTAGGTCATGGCTACTCTCAGCCCAGGATTTCCAGGAATGGTCTTCACGTTGCATATTTTTGTGTTTCTTTCAATAAAGATGAGTCATTAAATATACAATTAAATGGAGTTTCCCTTCTATAGATTTCATAAGAGTTTCCATATACCCACATTTTCAACTCAAAATAACGGAGACATTCATAAGTCTGGATTTTTGTTTGTTTGAAAAACAAACTATACATAGGTTGGGAATACTGGTGAAAAAACTGATTTTTTTCCCCACCATCACATGCCCCTTTCTGAAAGTTGAATAGCTACCATACAGAAGGACCTAGAAATGATGATCTAGTCATCATTACCCAATTGTTTGGGAATACAACAGTCTGTAACTGACTTGAATAGTACAAGATACAAGCCCCTCCTTGCCCTTCCTTATCTCACAAAAACAATCAAGTAATAAACTGAGCAAGAATAAATGCTAAGATTTACTGGACACTTATTATATGCCAGGCTCTTGCTAAGTGCTTTACATTTACTCATTCATTTCATCCCTACCACAGTTTTGTGAGGTAGAGAGTATTTCTATCCCCTTTTTACAGAGGGAAAAAGTTGAGCTCAGAAAAAAACTAAGCCAAAATCTCTCAGAGAATATAGGACAATAATGGGATTTGAACTCAATTTGCATGGCTGCACAAATCCTGAGCATCTCATCCCAGAGTTCTGTATTATTAAACACAATTTGTATGGGGTATCAGGTATATACCTTATGAGCAGCTTACTACAATATCAGAATAATGCACAGAAAAATAGTTATTTAACCAAGCTCAATGGTAATATGTTTAAATGTCTTGGTTTCTCATGTTTTGTCACCAAATTCCTTTATTCATAGGGCACAAGTAATATTAATCCTATGAAGGCAGATCCCTTACAGGAGCTGGAGCCTAGCTCTGCTGCCTGCCATGCTGTGGGGAGGACTCTATCTAGAGCACAGAAATACCAGAATGGCCCCTGAAAGCATTCACCTTCCATGAAAAATAGCAACTCCTATCAGTCACGAGGAATCCCTGAGAATATTAATGGGATTTTGTTAGAGGATTAACAGACTCCTTTCAGTCATATTGAGAGATCTACCATAACTAGGAGAAGATTTTAAAAAGAAGTTAACCTGAATGAGAAAACCTGATATGATATCATGTTCATAACTTTAAAGCTATAACCTTTTCGTGTTTTCTTTTCTCACAGGCCTAGCTACAAACAAAGCATGGTTACAACAGATACCTGTCTGCTACAGTTGCTTGGATTCTTGTGACAATGGTTAAAATGGTAGGACGGAAACTAAACAGTATGAGGGGGTGGCCGCTGACTCTTCTTCATGTGCTTTGATCAGCTCTGACAATACTATCTCTAAGGGGACAAGAGAATTCTTAACTATGACCAAAACTCTATTCCCCGTATCACTGGGTAGCATTATTTTCAATCTGAAAACACATATACTTGGATTTCTGAGCAACCTGGCTAAATGAAAGTCTGATTCAAGGTAAAGAACAAATCTCACTGTAAGATTCTGAATCTATAAAACTGTCCAGATTACCACCTCTTCTGAGACCTCCAACTCATTAATTAAAGGGAATCTGCATTTGACAACTTACAGAAACACATGAGAAAGAAAATAAAAAAGTAAATGTTCCTTTATTAAAAAGAGTAGAGAGAAAGAGGACATTAAGTCATGAAGTGTAAAGAGAGGGAAAAAATCCTTTATCCCTCCAAATTCTGGAACCAAGCCCTTAGGAGACATGCCTTTAAGAGCAAGAGACAAACTTCAGGAAGATTTCATTACACAGCAGGTGGCATGCTTATGGAAACTGTTATGCCAAGAAATGTCACAGTTCCAGTGAAAATGTATGTAAGTTCAAGAAATGCTTGACAATTCATGAAAATACAACTCATAAAAATTGGGTTGTTTTGGAATATATCCCAATTTCTTATGTTGATATCAGGGTGCCAAAAGACAATCAATCTGGGCCTTAAGAACGTTGGATGCACATATTCAATATTGTATCCTGTTTCTCTATGTTCTTGTAAAACCAAATTTCAATTCTCAATCATCAATCCACAAAGCATATATCACCCAGACCTAATAGATGTTCCTCTCCTCTTTACCCACTGCTACATCTTTGCAGCCATTTTGTAACCAAAGGGCAAAGTTCTGAAGCTACATGATTAAATATTGATCTTTGAAAGCTGTTTTTATGAATGTCTGTCTGTAAGAAAAAGAGGCTGAAAAAGTTATAACTGAAAAATTTCAAGGATTATCTGTAAATCTCACTGGTAAAGGTCTATTTTTAATTACCAGGTAAAAGAATCTTGATCTAACTGTGAAATTTGGGAACCAAGAATATTTTTTTACTATTATTCCTACGTTAGTCATATTTTCAACAAAGACTTTTTTTTTCTCTTTCCAGTGTTTTGTTTTTCTCTAAAACTGAAAGTTAGAGGTATTTGCATTTGAAACTGCCATATGCTATAGAGTTTCAGTAGGTAATTGAAGGAAAAATGTGTTTTTTAAAACACAAGGAGAAAAACATAATGTACCATATACAGCATATGTGCATTTAGGAAAGGGGAGGAAACAAGCAGATAACTAGAATTACAAAAGAAGTCCTTCTTTACCAATCCATAATGGTCACTCCCAAATCTCTGCTGATGCATGTCTACCTAGTGCCAATTCTCAAATGCTTTCTCCATGCTTATTATTAAGATCTTTTCTTTCTTCAGTTTTTTAAGATTTATTTACTTGTTTGAGAGAGGGGGAACACAAGCAGGAGGGGCAGAGGGAAAGAGAGAGAATCTCAAGCAGACTCCCCGAAGAGCACGGAGCCTGACACGGGGCTTGATCTCATGACTCTGAGATCATGACCTGAGCCGAAACCAAGAGCCAGATGCTCAACCGACTGCACCACCCAGGCTCCCTCAATCAGTTATTTTCTATGTGCATGGCCCAACTTTCAACAATGTATGTAGCTGCAGCCCTTCCCTTAATTGGTAAGAACTAAATCAGGGAGGAGAACTTACTTTCTTGCTCAGAGAACAGACAGCAGTAGAGCTCTTGAGGTAGGAGCCTGGAGGATGGGCTGACAGGTTACATTATCTGCTTGGACACCTCCAATTTACATTATACCATTTTATCAATTCAATTTGCTTCTAGCCACTATTTATTAAACACTTAGTATGTGCTGATATGATGATCACAACGGCTCTTGAGATGAGGTTAACTTTCGAGTTACAAGGAGTACAACCAAAGTAAGTGAGAGAGAAAGCCAGGGCCAAACCTCCTACTCGGAGGCAGAAATCTGTAGGCATGTGCCCACGGGAGCAGGAGGGGCATTCGCCTTGTGGTAAATCCCACTGGACAGTTTTATAAAGGCAATGCAGTAACAGGAGAACAAAGGCCAGCAACAGTCATCTATCTATTCTAGTTAGCTGCTGTTAGTCCTGCTTTTACATTCTGTCCTTTTCAGGCATTAACAATGAAATCACAAAAACCAACAGGAGTTACTTAACTCAAGGACAAGTTAAATGATTGGATGTTAAAACCTATTTTTTTTTTTTTTAAGGGAAAGCAAAGAATATGCTTAATCTGCTGGCCAGTATTTGTATTATTTGACATGGCTGCCTTCTTATTCAACTGCTTTTAATCCCTTAATGCCCTGAGAATTTCAGAGAGAAAGCAACATCCTTCACAGCAGGAAAAGAAATGTATTTCAGAAAAGCCAATAGGACCCAATTGAGTAGATTCTATTTGCAATTTAACAATGTAAACAAGAAAAATTTGGTTGTATAGTTTCTAATTTACTGGGGTTTTTCACAGTTCCTAATTATTCTTTATCTGGGATATGGTCAATCTGTATTTAGCTCTAAAAGTGCTCCACTGTTTGACCTTGGGCGAGACAACAGTCACATTTCCTGCTGTATAAAGGATTGGAAGACCTCAAATAAAAGGTGCTTTAATAACTCAGTGCACTATTACTAAAGGTTTTTTTTCTCTAATAACAGTGAAAGGGATGAGGAAGAATGAAAGTAAATCCCCAAAATAATAAAAAGAAAATTCACTTATACTAGATGAAAGGCAGTGAAATCATGATTGGTTTTGGCAGGTCTCAGTATCTGTCCCGATCTACCGTGGCCCAGGGTAACATTCATCTGATACACTATGTCACTATTCATTCTGCTTATGGACACTTTTAACAACATTTGATAACTGTTGTTTAAATACCCATAAAACTGGGGCGCCTGACTGGCTCAGTCCAAAGAGCAAGTGACTTTCCATCTCGGGGTGGTGAGTTTAAGCCCCATGTTGGGTGTAGAGATTACTAAAATCAATCAATCAATAAACAAACTAAAAAAAAATGTAAATACCCATAAAACCAAAATACTGATGATGTGGAAAACAAAGGCAAAAGAAATGTAGATAAAATCAAATGTCCTGGGCACCTGGGTGGCTCAGTTGGTTAAGCGACTGCCTTCGGCTTGGGTCATGATCCTGGAGTCCCGGGATCGAGTCCCATATCGGGCTCCTTGCTCAGCAGGGGGTCTGCTTCTCCCTCTGATCCTCCCCCCTCTCATGTGCTCTCTCTCTCTCATTCTCTCTCTCAAATAAATAAATAAAATCTTTAAAAAAAAAAAAAAATCAAATGTCCTTACACCTTTGCAGTTGCCCATTGACAAGTGGTTGAGATAGGAGAGCGACATTCCTCGAGGAACTCACAACTGCCTTAATGTTTTTTTTGTTTTTGTTTTGCTTTGCTAGAGGCAAAAAGCAACCTTAGCTTGGCATTAACCAGACCTCCAGGATCCTGTAAATCCTCTTTAACAAAGGAAAATCCTTCTGGAAACTTCCTTTATCTCTGCCCCTCCCCGCTTAAAAATATATAATCAATAGCTCCTCACAATCCCAGGGCAGCTCTTTCTGCCCACAGGTCCTATCCCTGTGCTTTAATAAAACCACGTCTCAAGAATTCTTTCCTGACTGTTCACTCCCGAACCCCAACATCACATCACTATGACTATTTTCTGTTAATACATTTCTTCTTTCATATCCAAAATGTGTATCTGGTGGGATGCACTCAGCTGCAAGTAACAAAAAACTCTTGATGGTTAAAAGAAAGAAATTCATTATCTCCTATAATCAGAGATAGAATGGCTTTCAGGTTGGTTAATTCAGTGGCTTAACAAGATCCAGATTCCCCTTTCTAGTCTCCCATACACAGTGCATATGTTTGTAGTCCCCTAGTGTCCCCTAGTTAAGATGGCCACTAAGTCCCAGCATCACATGTATACCCAACAATTTCCAGCTAAAAGATGATGTTCTCTTTCCTATAAATCTCTAAATCTCAGCCCAAACACTATGTTCTGAGTTCCCATGTAGATTTCCCCTCAAATATCAGATGTGGTCACATGCCACTTCCTAAACTAAATACTGGGAAGGAGAATGGAACGAGTCACCAGCAGGCCCAAAGCCAGGCCCATATGCCCTGAAGTTCGCCACCTCATGGGGAAGGAGGGGCTCTGCCAACAGAGAAGGAGGGGAAGAAAATGGATTCATAACAGGCAAACCCCTAGTGTCTCCAGTGGTCAATTAAAATTAGTAAAGTTACTGAAAGGGTCAATAAATAATTTTGGATAGCAGAAAAGGGAAAAAGCCCTAAAAAGTAAATAATTGAAAGAGAGTGCCATACTAGTAAAAAAACAAACAAACAGAAAAGCAAAAACGATCATCTATGGATAAATGTATGGCACACTTCTATACTGAATGCATAGTTGGAGAACAAGTATCAAAACTGTTAACTGCCTTTCTCCTCAACCTTACAATGCTAAGACTGACTTCTTAAATAAAAGCTTTTGCTTTGATCGGAGAGTTAGCAAGGGAAATATTTTTGGCAGCTATGGATCCCTGGTAGGAAATATAAAATTTATGATGATCATATGCAGTTTCCTTTACTCATAGCCAGAAGACAAAATATTCACCTGAATATCCTCGTCAGTAGAAGATCAAGTAGAACCCCAGTGAATGAATTGACAAAATATTGTTCTCTCCATTAGCTACAGTTAGTGCTCTAGATATTTTATATAAAATGTTTTCAAGTTAGATAAAATAGTCAAGGATCTTTATGGGTTAACGAATAGAAACAGAGAATTTAAATTTCGTAAAGGGAAATGAGTATACTCAGTTTCTTCAGCTCTCATGGTCCCTGTTTTTACCAGGACAAATTTCTCAATAAAAGAAGGAAACTTGCATAGTAAAGGGGCATTTTTATGCCATTGCTGTCCAGATCCCATAGACCAACAAGAAACAATAAACAGATTTGTCATTATTTGCTTAACCAGTTTCCACCACCTTTTATTTTAGCCCCTTGGTTTCAAATCTCCTTCCTTCCTCTGCAATAGTTATCTTAGGTAACGAGCTGCAAAACTAGTCTGAAGTCCCAGGTTTCCAGATACCCCTCAATTATTTCATTCATAGCCACAGCTTTCACTGTGAACCTAATGCCACTGAATCCCAAATCTATCCCTCGGATAGGTCATCTATGTCCCACACCTCCCTCTGGGATGTGTCACTTGACTGGGCCACCGCTGTTTTAATATGTCTAAAGTCAAACTCATCCCCTTGCCACCAAAATGTTTTCTCTTTTATCCCTTACATTGGTGGAGGACACTACAGTCGACCTAGCTGTCAAACCCCAAATATGGGAGCCATCCTAGACCTCTCCCCTGTCTTTCATAATCTGCCATAAACCTAAAAAGACTGATTCTCCTGCCTACCTAGATCTGCAGTGCACCCCTCCTTCTCCACCTCTGCTGCCAAAGTTAACTGCAGACAATCTTCAGGACCTGCGTAGGCTAGTGCTCCAGTCTCCTTACTTATCTTACTGATTCAGTTCGCTGTTCTCCCCACCATCGGGCTTTCATACTACTGGTAGAATGGCCTCTCTAAAGTACAAATCTGAGCATGTCATTTGGAGCTCCAAAATTTTTGAAGGCTCCCATCCCCTACAAAATTAGATCTGAATTAAGATACGATCTGAAGGATAGGTAATTCACGTGCAGAGTGTATTACTTACACTCCTCTGGGAAGCTCCTCAACCTGGAAAACACCTCCTTTCACCTGTCCTCCTTCCCACATTCTCACTTTATCCTTCCCTCACTCTATTCTTCCCTCTTCAGTGCAGCCTTTCCTGACAATCCCAGGCTGAATTACATGTACACTCAGTTGGTTCCCATTAACTGCCTTACAGTCACTGTCACCTTCAATTGTAATTGTTTGCATGACTTTGCACTAGGACGTAAACTCTGAGAGTATAGTCTGTGTTGGCCCACCTTTGATCTTTAATATACAACATAATGCTTGGCACTTGATAGGTTCAATAAATATCTGTTCAGTAAATTGCACAAGTAAAATACAATAAAATGTGTTTATGTGCACAGCTTGCAGCTCTTCAAATGCCCCGAGGGAGCTAGCCTGATAGCTCAGGCAATATCGAAACCCAAGTTCACTCTACTAATAGTACAACAGCCAAGAGCCGTTTACTCACTACGGTTATACTCCCCCCCCCTTCCAATTCCCATTTTAAGAGTAAATAGAAAACAAAAGAATATACTGGAATTGGATTTTCAGACAGATGGACAATGAGAATATTATTCTCTTCCAATTAATCAGATGCGATAATAATTAAAGCCTAGCTCTGGCAAAAACTGAAGTACAACAATTTAACACAAAATAGAGAAGTTGGGAATGATAATGATGGAAGAAGTTTCATGAGCTCACTCAGACCTCCAGGTTAGAGGACTCACAAATGGTACTCCCTCTTCCACCTTAAAAGATGGGTCAGTAAAGACATTTAACAAATCCCTTAACACCTCGTCCCAGTGTTTAACAATCAATCTTTTAGAGTCCAAAGTTTTTCCTAATTCCTAAAATAGTATATTCCCAGTAAAGATTAAAAGGAAAATGACTTTTTTCCCTTTTACTAATCCTTCCTTAAGTCACTCTTTAGCCCTGTCTGTCCTAGGCTAAGAATTCTATATACATTGGGGTGCCTGGGTGGCACAGTGGGTTAAGTGACTGACTCTTGGTTTCTGCTCAGGTCCTGATCTCAGGGTCATGAGATTGAGCCCCACACCGGGTTCTGCACTCAGCGTGGAGTCTAAGACTCTCTCTCCCTCCCCCCTGCTTGCTCGCTCTTTCTCTAAAATAAATAAAATCTAAAAAAAAAAAAAATGCTACACACACTGTAATAAACACAGTAATAATAATGGACACTAGTGAGTGAGCACTGAGTATGAGTCAGGCACGATGCTAAGTGCTTTTAGTGCATTATCTCATTCAGTCCTCACAACATCCTCATGAGTTAACCATCATTATGAACCCCATCTTACAGATGGGTTTAGGGTCATGAAGTAATGTGCGCAAGGTTACCAAGCTGGGAAGTGGCAGTGACCATTACAACAAGGTCTGTCTCACTCAAGGAACTCCTGGGTCACTGCGTTTTTCTCTCTGTAGTGCGTGTACTGTCTCTCCACTGTTCTGCATCCTCTCTAATTCCTTAGTGCTTCACTGAAATGGGAGATGAACTTCATGAGATTTACATACTTGTCTCGTGATTTCATCACATTATCAAATTGGGTTTTTTTAAATAACACTACATTAAAGAGGATAGATTTCCAACTTTGTTGTGTTTTTCCTAGAGCCAGGAAAAAATAAAGCTAAGGTTTCTATCCTCACATTGTACTTACATATATTAATTACATATAAATATATATGCAATATAAAATATTACATAAATACATAAATCAAAAGCACGATATACATCCATGCATTTTTATTTTTTAAATGCACCAATATTAATCACAGGCCATTAAAGGAAAGCATTAAGAGTAACGCAAGTCTGTAATTACCTAAAATGGGTGTTCTAATAAGACAGTTTTTTTTTTAAGATTTTATTTATTTTTATTTGAGACAGAGAGAATGAGAGACAGAGAGCATGAGAGGGAGGAGGATCAGAGGGAGAAGCAGACTCCCCACCGAGCAGGGAGCCCGATGCGGGACTCGATCCTGGAACTCCAGGATCATGACCTGAGCCGAAGGCAGTCGCTTAACCAACTGAGCCATCCAGGCGCCCTAAAATGGGTGTTCTGATGTTAGAAAAGTAAGAACACCATTGCAATAAGTATTCTAATATGAGTGGTAGAGCTATTAATATGAATAACTAACATTTTTATAACACTATTTGTTAGGCACTGTGCTAAGCACCTTTAGAGCGATAACTAATGTGGTGAAAAAGCGTATTCAGAGTCAATTAGGCAACGTGATGGGTTAGTTAGCCATAACTTTCGGCAACTGGCAGGGCCTCCTAACACTAGTTTTACTGTACACCTTAATGCCTTTGTTTGACCACAAGACTCTGCACTCCAATATTATCATTCATGTAGTGGTTTTTTTCTTTTTATTAGAAATTCAATATTTACTTTCATATTTCCTTTTTTAAAAAGATTTTATTTATTTATTTGACATAGAGAGTGTGCACGCACACAAGCAGGGGGAGCGGCAGGCAGAGGGAGAAGCAGGCTCCCCGCTGAGCAGGGAGCCCGATGCAGGACTCGATCCCAGGACTCTGGGATCATGACCTGAGCCGAAGGCAGACGCTTAACCAACTGAGTCACCCAGGTGTCTCTACTTTCGTATTTCCTAAAACACTTAAAACCAAAGGCTCTACAAATAAATCATAAAATAACATAAATTGCTATTGTATCATGCTAGCACTGATGTTTAATTTGTCAGATTGTTAAATTTACCACAGAGCACTGCTCCTTTAATACGGAAGGTCCCTATGGCATCTAATATAAATCATAAGGTTTTTAACCAGGCCAACAGATAGTTACATTTTCAACCAGCCTGAGCCACATCTTCCATCCTGTGTTAGCATCAAGATTAATAGCTG
>NC_138376.1:100828409-100860703 GCF_054177405.1 Leptonychotes weddellii | reverse complement strand
AAAAAAAAAAAGATTAATAGCTGATACACCAGTTAAAATACAGTGAGCTCTCAGTAAGATTAATTTTCTCAGTTACTTAATCTGAGGCTTCCTCTAACTCAAGCAAATGTACAGAAATAAGCTGAGAGTTCCAATTATCAGTTGCTTTTTATTTTTACTAAGGGCATGTAATAATGAAATTTCAAACACTTTCTTTTTATAAGACATGTTTCACCAAAGAAACATTTAAGAGGAGGACAGTTAGATTACGAAAAGGAACAACATGGGCATCTGAGTAATTTTAACACATCAAAGGTTCTACTATTTCAAGAGCATTCTGCTTTCTAGGCAGGATGACACAGTCCCAGTTGAATCTGGACAGTCTTGGCTTTCTTTTTTTTTTCTTTTATCCCAGCCTAGTATACTCACAAGGGTACATTTAAATGATAAATTACATGGTCAGTCAATTTCTGTGTCAGAAAGTAAATAATTAAATACTCTGTACTCAGCAATTACTAATTTACTTGATAATTTTGAACAGAGGAAATTTCCAACTGCTAAAGTTTTAAAGTGAAAAAAAATGTACAGTTTTCTCAGATGATAAACTGTGTTTTCACTTCTCCCTCTCCTAACATGCTCGAAATAGATTCATCTTAATTGGTCTAAGCAGAGATGAAATTTTCTTAATCGTCTTCCCTGTCAGCCTGTGCAAAAGAAAACAAGACAAACTTTTTGGTCCTGCCCACCACAAAAGAGGCATTCTATATTATAGAACATCAATTTCACATAATAATGATTTTTAAATGTGTCATTCATATAGATATGCTACTGTCAGTCTGGGGTATTTTTGCACTTCTTACATTTTTACCACAGAAAGCTTAAATGGAAATTAACTGTGCAGCCATCAAAATTAATTTGTTGGAAGAAAAGGCTGGAAATATTGATCAAAATTAAGTTTGGAGAGGGGTGCCTGGATGGCTCAGTCCATCAGGTGTCCAACTCTTTATTTTGGCTCAGATTATGATCTCAGGGTCGTGAGATGAAGCCCCATGTCAGGCTCCACCTGCACTGAGTGTGGAGCCTGATTAAGATTCTCTCTCTCTCTCTCTCCCTCTCCCTCTGCCTCTCCTCCCCCCACCCCTGTTCATGCTTGCATGTCCTCTCTCTCTCTATATATATATATATACATATATATATATATACATAATTAAGCTTGGAGAGTTGTCTGAGGATTAAATCTTTTCATGGTTTTCTTGGACCATGAACTGAAGCAGCAATTTGTAAATATTTTGGTTTTAGGACCACTTTACACTCTTAAAAATTACTATCTTACTATCTTTCTCCCCACTCAAAGAGCTTTGGCTTATGTGGGTTATTATTTATCAGTATCTATTATGTTCAAAATTAAAACAGAATTTTCTGAAAATTTATTAATTCATTTTAAAATATCATAAACCCTTATGATAAGTAATAAAATATTATCATTAAGAACATTTTTATGAAAAACAACTATATTTTAATTAAAAGTTTTATAGTGAGAAGAATGGCATTAATTTACATTTTTGCAATTTTCTTTAATGTCTGGAATAATCAAAGACCGCTTTATCCTCATCTCTGATTCTGCATTCAATCTGTTGCAATATATGGTTTCATCTGCAGCCTAAGAAAAATCCAGCCTCACATAGATACAAATTTATTTTTGAGGTTTTATTTATTTATTTGACAGAGAAAGACAAAGCAAGAGAAGAAACACAAGCAGGGAGAGTGGGAGAGGGAGAAGCAGGCTTCCCGCTGAGCAGGGAGCCCGATGCAAGGCTCAATCTCAGGACCTGGGATCATGACCTGAGCCGAAGGCAGATGCTTAATGACTGAGCCACCCAGGTACCCCTAGATACAAATTTTTAAAAGGGGGGAGAATAATAGCCTTTTCAGATAATTGTGGATATTCTTCTATAATGTCAGATGCCCCTCATGTGACAAGTGTATTTTAAAGAAAATGCCGGCCAAATACCCAAATGTGAAAATGACAGCTTGCAAGTCATTTTTTCAAGAAAAAATGACGTTCCAGAAAAGAAAGTGGCTACTTTAGCTGGTAGCTTAAAC
Source organism: Leptonychotes weddellii (assembly GCF_054177405.1). Classification (NCBI taxonomy): domain Eukaryota; kingdom Metazoa; phylum Chordata; class Mammalia; order Carnivora; family Phocidae; genus Leptonychotes; species Leptonychotes weddellii. The sequence continues at coordinate 100,858,621 of NC_138376.1, read as the reverse complement.
AATGACACAAGTGCTTTTCCCCCTCTTCTATATGCAGAAGTGCTTTATGCACACTTCTCATTTTCATTAACAAAATACTAAAAAAGACACATACAGAGACAAGTCAAATACAACTAACAGATTTTACTACTCAGCAAGAACATTCTTACATGAAATTGGCTTTTTTTTTTTTAAATATTTTTAATTGCAACTGCCTTGACTCATATTGGCCACATACACCATTGCTTTTGCACTGTTACTATTAATGTTAACTCAGTGGAAAAGGCAAATGTCTTAGCATTTGCATCATAAAAATAGTTTTGCCCTCACAGACCCTAAAATTACCCCAGAGACCACCAGGGATCCATGGACCAAACTCTGAGAACTAGTAAACTAAAGTCTGTTTTAAAAGAATTTAAAATCCAGGGGTGCCTGGGTAGCTCAGTCGGTTAGGCATCTGACTCTTGATTTCGGCTCAGGTCATGATCTCAGGGTTGTGAGATCGAGCCCTATGTCAGGCTCTGCGCTCAGCAGGGAGTCTGCTTGAGATTCTTTCTCTCCCTCTCCCTCTGCCCCTCCCCCCTCGCTTGTGCGCACGCTCTCTCTCTCTCTCAAATAAATAAATTTAAAAAAAAGAATTTAAAACCCAACTGAAGTGTAGCCCTATAAATTATTAGGATATTGAATCATTCTTAGATAAGCACAGTGAAGCACATTTTTCTACAGCAAAAAGTAAATGGTTCACATGAGAAAAGTAAACATTCAAGCACGTATCTATTGCCAATATCCCTTCCCACGAAGTAGACCTTCAAGAGAACATATGTCATTTAAGCAAAACAAATATTTTCAAATTAAACATTTTAAAAATTTGTTATTTATCATTGATCTAAGTTTCAGATTTAAGGATTCTAGAAAGCTCTAAGATTTTTGTCCTAGTTATGGCTTTCACCCAAGGAAGAAAAACTGTTGACTTCCTTCTCCCTCCATCCCTTCTTGCTACAACAACCAAGGGGTCAATTACATTGACAGTATTATCTTCCATAAAGAAGATCCTCATGCCTACATACTAAACCAGGCAAAATCCAGAAGTGGACAACTCAGTGCATTGGAAGCTCTGTTTGGTCTCTAAGGGGAAAGGAGCACTGAAGCTTAAGCACCAAACTCAGAGCCGAGGGTTTCCCCTGATGTACCCCAAAAAGTCTTTTCCTACTGGCTGAACCACCACCTAGAAACTACTAGAAATCCCTCTGTGGACCAAGTCAAACTTTTTAAGACTGACAGGATTGTTTAAGCTGTCCAGGTTTCTAAAGGGTGTTCTCAAAAAAGGCACATTTGGACAGAATAAATTCATTGACTCACATCACTTAGAATTCTCATAGTGTTTCATCCCATAAAGTCTGAGTCTGGTATCTCTCTGTTCTGATCTTTTGCACATTGGATACAGACTGAACTGACTACAGCTGTGTCAATTCTAATTTATCTAACCATGACCCTTTTTGTCTTCTATAACCCTATCTGTGCACACCTGTATGCTTCTATTTGAGCCAACAGTTGGCCCAACCCTAACCCCTTCACTGCCTGTGTTATAGTCTGAAATTAATTCAAAGTCTTATCTTCAGGATCCAATTCTGTGTTGTTATGTGAAGTATTAAACTTCACCCCCTTTTATCCTACACCTATCTACTCAGTCTTTTTTATTACATACCCACTGCCTCAGTATGTGTGACTGTGTGCATCTCCTTTCCTACTCCTTCACCCACTCCTCATAAAAACAACCTAGCAAGCTCCTTGTCATACCTTCGTCAGCTAACTAGACGGTAGGTTCAGTCATTACAGTTTTTGTAATGTGCCTCCTATCACTAATATTGCCTCCAGCCTGCTTCCCTCCCCCATAAATCCAATCTGCTGCTCCCAGATGGGGTCCTTTCCCCGCTCTCCATCTGCCCACTCAGTCTCATCCTATTCTTTGAGCTCTGCCTCTCCTCACCAGCACATTCTTCTAGGAGGTAAAATCATAAGCTTCTTCCACTACATCCTAACAAAGCCCACTATTGCTATGGGCAAACCCCCATTTGTCTAGTCCTCCTTCTTCTCCATTTCTCATTGCCAGTGACTATCACTCTTAAGGACTATGTCTTACACTTCTCTGTAGCTCATGATACTGAAGAGAGACGCACATACATTGTACACACTTAATAACATTCTTTAGATTAATGATGAATAATTATTATTAAGTCAAAAAATAGCTGAGGTTCCTAGAAAATTATGGCTTCCACCTCTACTTGCAAAAATTATAAAGAAATATGCTGGCCTGCAAAAACAAAAAAATACCTCTAGACCTTTCCAAATTCCTCATTGCCTCTTCTAAGATATGTCTGACAGCTGAAAGTAAACTAGTCTTTGCAAGCATTAAATTGCTCATCAATCTTACAAAGGGTGTCATTTAGTCAATTACCTTCCCTAAGGAAATATAAATGGAATATAGCTGCCTGAGAAAAATTAATTCACCCAACTCCTGTAAGTAGCTCACTGAGAACAGCTTCCACCACTCCAGGATATCTGAGCCATATTTCATTCCTAGTTTCACCAGAAAAAAGTGTTTTTTTACCTTTTTTTTCTTTTTGGATTTGAATTTTAGCTGACTATTGCGGTTAGGTTTGTAAGGAGTTGCAGCCCAATATTAAGCAGGCATAATATCACCTAAAGTTTGGAATATGAGAGAACTAAGATGTAGAACCTTTTCTTGTATCTGAAAATATGAATGTTGCCTGCATATCCTATCAAACTCTCCTAACACTCAACTCAGATCGAGGTATATGATGGTTGAAGAGGGAGAGGAAAATGCTCAGCATGGAAATATAAAGTAGGCACAGGGAATAGCAGTAACTGGCAGGGGAAATCCAAATTCAGATGCTTTCCGGAACCAAGCACATGGTGTGAACATGCTCAGCAAATTTATGGTAAGAACAACAGAGTAAGGGGGATGATAAAAGGCAGCTACTTCTAAGGTCAGTGTGCCAACTACTCCATCCAGAAAATTGTTACCATGCAAGAATGTAGAACCAGTGTCACATTTTCTGATTGTTCAGAAGGCAGCAGGAACCCAGATTTTTTACATAAAATTACCCCAATGTTGGCAAGTTATTAAAATTAGAAGAAAAAAAAAACACAACAAAACTCTGTGCCAGTGAAATACAAAATGAAAGGCTGCTAATTTATGATCTCTGGAACAGAGCTGGGGTATAAAAAAATATCATAAAAATACATTCCTAAAACTAAATCCCTACTTCACACTCACTTTTAGTAACCGGATTTCTGTATTAATCCTCTGGGTCTGAGTACTTATATTAATGATCAGATCAGGTAGGTTAAAAGCTCAACTGCAAAAGCAACAACAACAACAAAACTGGAAGAAAATATAAATGAATATGCATCAAATCTTTGATTTGGGGATGACTCTTAACTATAATAATTAACGAAATCACAGAAGAATTTTTCATCTATAATTTAACAAAACTTAAAAGCAATTATTGTGAAAAATGCCTTGTGACCAAAATTAAATGTAAAATAAAACCTGGAAAATATTTGAGCCAATATAGTAAAGGGCTAATTGTCTTTACTATAAAAAAACAAAACAAAACAAACAAAACCTTCACAAGTTGATAAAAGACACAAAAAGAACAGATTCTAGCTTCTTATGGACAAGGATGGTTTGCTATTGTCAGCTGCCCAGTTCAAAGCAGTGTTCCCGGTGAGACATCTGCCAAACCACACAAGTTCAACACAATGAGTGCTCAAAAACCTAAAAAGCCCCAGAGGAAAAGGAGTGCCACAGAAGATCCAACAAATAGAAGAATTCACACCCAAGGAACTAGAGATTTTAAAAATATGAAAAGTCCTGTTTGGAAAAATGTCTATTTAGCTCTTCTACTCATTTTAAAATCAGATTATTTGGGGTTTTTTTGTTCAAAATGGCCAACAGACACATGAAACGATGCTCAACGTCACTAATCACCAGGGACATGCAAATCCAAACCACAACGCAGTATCACCTCACACCTGTCAGAATGACTATCATCAAAAAGACAAGAGGCAACAAATGTTAGCAAAGATATGGTGAAAATGGGGCCCTTACACACTTTTGGTGGGAATGTAAATTGGTCCAATGACTATATGAAAGAGTATGGAGTTTCCCCCAAAAATTAAAAATAGAAATACCCATATGATCCAGTAGTTCTACTACTGGATATAAACCCAAAGAAATGAGAAGAGGATTTCAACAAGATATATGAATTCCCATGTTTATCACAGTATTATTCACAATAGCCAAAATACAAAAACAACCCAAATGCCCATCAATGGATGAATGGATAAAAAAGATATGGTACATATACATAATGGAATTTTATTCAGCCATGAGAAGGGAGAATATCCTCCTACTTGTGAAACATGGATGGACCGTGAGCACATCATGCTAAGCAAGATGAGTCAGAGAAAAATGAGTACTGTATGATACTTGTAAGTGGAATCTAAGAAAGTTAAACCTGTAAAAAACAGTAAAAATTTTCTGGTTACCAGAAAATTGGGTGGTAGAGGGTTAAGAGTAATGGTGTTTCAATGTGTACAAACTTATAACAAGTAGTAAATAAGCCATAAAGATCTAATTTACAGTATAATTAATATAGACACAAATATTGTACTATAATTATGTAATGTGATAAATATTGCTACATCAGCAATCATATCACAATATATAAATGTATCAAAGGAATACCTTGTACTCCTTAAATTTATACAATGTTACACACCAAATTTATTTTTAAAAAAGAAAAATGAAATACAATGTTTTTAAATATATGAAAAGAACTAAGAATTAATTATACTGAAATCCTCAAAGAGAAAATGAAGGAATAATGTCCATGAGGCAAAGAACAGAACAGGACAATATGAAAAGAACCAATTGGAAATCCTGGAGATGACCATGTAGTCATTGATTTTTTTTAAAAAAGATTTTATTTATTTATTTGACAGAGAGAGAGTTAGCGAGAGCAGGAACACAAGCAGGGGGAGTGGGAGAGGGAGAAGCAGGCTCCCCGCTGAGCAGGGAGCCCAATGTGGGGCTCGATCCCAGGATCCCGGGATCATGACCTGAGCCGAAGGCAAACGCTTAATGACTGAGCCACCCAGGCGCCCAATATTTTTTAAATAATAATAATAATAATAAGATGCCCTAAATGACATTATTGAGACAGCCAAAAAGAAAATATTACTCCCCAAGAATTCACTATTAACAAATTAAGACATAGCAAATAATGCAAATCTAATGAATTCCCTCCCCAGAAAAATTCACTTATGTACCTACATACAAAGTTTTATAAACCAAGTTTTATAAACAACTCCCAGAGTCTTTGAACCCAACTTCTACCCTAGACTTCTGAATGCAAAATATCTTAAGAATGGAAATCTGTCCCACTCTATTAATACAATACAGTATTAATACAATAAAATACTGGTTCAAGGTATAGGAAACAGGCTTTAAATTTGAGTTAGGATCAAATCAGAAAGAAGCCAATTAAATCTGATCAAGAAACAAAGAAAGTGTCCTGAATCTTCCTAAATATTCTGTTATGAAACTCAGGTAAAAATAAGGTTGAGAAAATCAGTAACTATCAATCGTAGATAAAGGAATTCTAGTGTGTATTAAAATTGGTTAATTATAACATAATAATTATCATTTTAGATGCAAATATGATTTTAAAGTTCATTTTGGCATCCCAAAATGTGACAGAAAAAGTAGAGCGTCTGTAACAGGCAAAAACCATTTTTTAAAATGTTAAATGATCAGTATGGGGATACAAGATTGGTGGAGTTTAAGAGAAGCTAAATTGCTCTGAGTTAGAAAAGATGAGAGATAAAGAAGCCTGAGGGGAAAATCTGGAGATGTTGCCTAGAATAAGGGGACTTTTCAAGACTAAGCGGAAAAGAGCAATAAAACAGAAAATTCACTGGTTGATGCATCGTGATTTGGGATGAGCTGAACAGAGCTGTCTAACGGCAATGTATGTGACACATGGTATAAGCTGTCTGATGCCAATCCCACGATATCTTTGGGAAAATCTACACATTGCTCGGGTTTTTTTATACGTTTGTTTACAAGGAAGAGCACGGAGTTCTCCTTAGTTCTCCTTCAACGTTGGCCTAACTAAGTACACAGAGAACATACAGAAAGCTAGCCCACATCTGTGTTACACAAGAAAGTCTTAAATTTGTCCTTTGCTACTATCCCAAACGGAAATGTTTGGTCCTCATCAAAACCTCGATGGAAGACAGCTCTCCAACAGAGATTCTGAAAACACAAAAATCTTTCTTAAAATAGACGTGAAATGTTTCAGAATATACATTCAGATGACATACTGAATATCTCCCGTTTAAGATAGCTAAGGTCTTGGGGTAAGGTAAAATGATGACTTCTCTGAAAACGTCTAGTGAGAATTTGGAAAGAAAATGGTGTCTCTGGAACATTTTCTTTATTGCATTAATAAACTTCAGTATTAAGTATACTTCCACAGGTTTTCTTCAAGCTGATATGGAGAGAAATTATCTTGGTTGAAGACCTTGAAATATTGAAATACAGGTATTTATCTTCTTTGATTACTTCTTCTTTGTTACTTCAAAAGTATACAAATCAGGTTGTCTTGAAGTTCACAACTGTATTTTATTTTTAAAATTTTTTTGAAGTTCACAATTTTATAAGAATAATGCCTAGGTTTGAAATAGCACATTTGCATCACAACAGATCAGATTCCTTTGAATACATTCACACAGCAGAATAACCCTGTTCTGGTTTAAAAAAAATCTTCATTTGATGTATACACTTTCCACTTGGAAACATAATTGTGTATGAGTCTGTCTCAATCACATGCCATCTCCCTGATAAGATGATAGAAGCATTCACATATGAATCTTTGTTTCCCCCAAAAAAACCATGTTTCCTTTGAGGAAGAAATTGAAGGACAAGTTTTCAATCTTTGTAGGCCACCTAGACCTTATCTTCTCAGAATGAAACTTTTTGGCCTGGAATATTCTATTCCTAATTCCTAATTAAAAGCAGCAAACATGAAAATGCCTGGTGTGGAAGAGTGTGTTTATAGAGGCCTTCACTGGAGAAGATGCTTTCTTCATATTCATGAAATAAAATTAAACTGGAATGAATTTTGAATCGTTTCAAGACTTCATTATAATTATATTTAAAGCACAAAAGTATAAAAACCATAGGAACTAAAATCTTGACTGATAAATATGAATAGTAAATATGTTCTATAAAATTTCCAATGTATTATTGCCAAAATAAAATATTTACAAAAATATGTCATTGAGAGAAATATATACAACTAGCCCTAAATATCTGCCAAAAGGAATGATGCTAAAGAAATAAAAACTAAAGATAGTAAGTAGTCTTTAAATGGTACTCACCAATCACAACTGAAGACTCACAGTGATAATAACCATTACTTTGTTTTTTCTTTAGCATGGAGCAAAGATCTATGCGATGTACCATTTCTTCTCCAAATCTGTGACTGATAAATTTTTCATAGAATTCGGGGTCTATTTTTTTCACTCCCTTGAAATGACAAAACAAAATCACATCACTCAATCATTCCACTGAGGCAGCTAGTTCATATTTATATCACTTTCTTAGAACCTGATATTACACTTTGGTATACAGTTCTGCCTACTGGCATTTGAAAATGGATACCACAAAATGGTCGTAAAGCTATTTTTAAAGTCTCCCTGTCTAGGATGAGTTGTATTACCTAAAAAAAATCATTAAAGAGTGTGGGGTTTAAATTTGGCAGCATTCAGAACTTCATATACTTTAAGCTTCTGAAGTAATAAAGTATATCAAGTTGAAGTTTGAGGTATCAAAAAAAAGAGTAATCATCAACGACAATGGAGAAATGGATGAATTTTTTAAAAGTGATATAGATCTTAACATTTTATAGTGTATAAAGTGTTTTAATAAGATCGTTGCAATTTTTAAACTCCTTCCTTAAGAATCATTTGAAGACAATTAAAGGTTATTTGAATTGGAGGAGGGGGTCAGTGATCTTCCAAGTCCTTCTCTACCTGCCTCTCCTTGTTCTCAGTATCTTTCATAACAGGAAGAGGGCTGATTGGTGAAAAATAATGGTGGAAAACATTGTTACCTCTGTAGTTTCTCAAAACATGGGAATGAATGTCCCCCCACCCCTTCCTATGCAATGGTCCTGCACCCAGCCTCATAGTCCCAAACACAGTCCATAAGATGAAGATACAATACCTTACAGGGCAAGTTTACTGGCTGACCATGTGTGAACTTTTCCTTTTAATTTATAACTTTTAAAAATTTTACCCTGGCAATACTTGTTTGTTAAAAATAAGAAAATATGAGGAATCTAGGGGCACCTGGTTGGCTCAGTCAGTGCAGCATGCAACTCTTGATCTGGGGGTTGGGAGTTCAAGCCCCACACTGGGTGTAGAGTTTACTTAAAGAATAAAATCTTAAAAAAAAAGAAAAAGAAAATACGAAGAATCTAAAAAAAAAATCATTCATGTCCCTGCCATTTACAGAAAATACATTAATACTGTGGGTACATCTTTCAGGTCTTTTTTTTTTTTTAAGATTTTATTTATTTATTTGAGAGAGAGAGATAGAGCACGAGATAGAGACAGAGAGGGGTGGAGGGGCAGAGGGAGAGGGAGAAGCAGACTCCCTGCTGAGCAGAGAACCCGATGTAGGACTCAAACCCAGCACCCTTAGATCATGACATGAGCTGAAGGCAGACGCTTAACTGACTGAGCCACCCAGGCAACCCCCTCTGGGTCTTTTTCTATGCATACATATATTATATTTAGATTATATTTATATAAATCTTATTAAAATGTAGGTAGAATATATATTTTCCCTTTTTATTCACAAAAAGTTTTGACAAAAATTTTAAAAAGATATAAAAACAAAAAATTTAAAATTAAATTGCCCCACACTGCAACTACTATAATTTTGTTACGTATTTTATTTTTCCTATGCAAAACAAAGTACTTTTTTCTTTTTTATAGGAATGTGGTTGAGCCATGAGTACTATTTAGCAATCAGCTTTTTTATGTTAATATGTCAATAATATACAGATGTGCAAAATATTTTTAATATTTTTAATTTTAACTGCCCCATACAGTTCCCATACTCCACTGTATGGGGGCATCATCAATTTATTCATCCAGGTATTTATTGTTAGACATTTAAGTTGCCCTTAATTTTTCATATTGTATTTAACATGTTTTTGTTGATATGTGTTCTTGTTCTGTATCCAAACTGAGCTCCATTCACAGACTTTCCTAACTTTAGCTCCACTCACAGACTTTCCCACCTCAGTTAACAGCAACTCTATTCCAGCTGATCAGGACAGAACCCTGGGGTCACCCTGAATTGGCCTCTTTCTTGCAGTGCTGCCTCCAAGCCAATCTTCTTGGCTCTACCTTCAACACGTGACTCTCACGCCTCCCTTGCTGCCTTTGTCCGAGCTTCCTCTGTTTCTTTCACCTGGATTATCCTAATAGCCTCCTGTTTTCCCACCTTCGCCTCATCTACAGCCGGAATTATCCTATAAAAACACACACCACATCAGGTCACTCCTCCACTCAAAATTCTCCAAAGGGTCCCCATTTCTCTCAAAGGAAGAACCAACTTCCCCAGGACAGCCCACAAGGTCCTGCTCCGTCTGCTCAGTACTTCCTGGGCCTTGTCTTCTACTCCTCCCCCTTGACCCTTCTCCGGCCTCAGCCTCGACTCTGTGCCTTCCTTGATCACACCAGTGCAAACCCATCTCAAAGCCTGTGTACCCCTGGTTTCCTCTCCCGGAAATGTTCTCCCCCAAGATAGCCTCATGACCAGTCTCCCACCTCCTTGCAGTCCTTGCTCAAACTTTACTTTCTTAATAGAACTTCCCCTGACCACTCCCTTTAATATGCACTCCCAAATCCTTTTACCCTTCCCTCTTTATAAATGTTTACAGACATTTTTCCATAGCACGTACCACCTCCTACTGCACTGTGAAATTTACTTTGCTGTGTTGATGGTTCATGGGCTGTCATTATCTGTCTCTCCCCAGTAGAATGTATGTCCCACACAGAAAAAGAATTTTGTCTGATTTGTATTCAATGAAATGTACCCAGTGCCTAGCATCTGCGTGACACAGAACCGTGTGTTAATAATCGTCACAAATGCAGAAGATCAACTCTCAAAAAAAGGGTAGTTGACAACATCAAATGCTGCTCACTGGAAGTTCAGTACGAGTGAAACCAAGTGGCCTTCGTTTGGTTTGGGAAGTAGGAAGCCCCAGCAGAGCAGGCTGCCGAGGAGCAATTGAAATGTGTGAGTTCAAAGGAGGTCTGCTACTTTTCAAGATGTGGTTTTGCTTCAGTTTCCTCGTCTGTAAAATGAGGTTAACAATGGAACCTACTTCAAAGTGTTAGATGGACTAAATAAGTGAACTTACAAAAGTGTTTAAAATAGTGAAATAGAGTAAAGGCTATCATAGTTATAATAGTGAACTTTAAGGAATAACTTCAGTAGAGGTAAGGTTTCAGAAACGTTTTAAAAAGGTTCTGAGCAAATGGAAACTGACCTTTCTTGTTTGTTTCTTAAATGCTTTTTGGGGTGTGCATGTGTGCTGTTTGGGGGTGGGACGCAGGGCAGGCTGGTGTGTCATTCCCTTAGACCAGAGAGAAGAAGACTTGTCATAACTTCGCAGGAAAAAAAGAACTTCAGTTTTTAAGATGTCAAGGCCAGTACTGGCTACCCACTATCATCTCCATTTCGGTTTTTGTAAGATGTCATTATTTCTTTAAAGTAAGAAATAAGGGAAACATAACAATGACAATCCACTAGGCTTATTTAATTTTAGCAAAAAGTAAGGACCAGCCATTTTTGCAAGAATTCTTCACAGATGCCTTCCAACATGAGTCTTTAAGGAGCAAATTTTTATTAGAGAGTGGAATGGAATTAAGTCTTTAAGTCATAATTTATAGAGAGAACTGTGGTTCAAAAGGCATGCCTTAGGAGGCACTGAAATTATACGCCCTGAACAGAAAACATCTTCAGTGATAAAGAATCTAAAAACAGATAAGAATCTGCTTTGTCTGATATATAATATTAACATGATCTTTGTTCTCTAGGGAATTTTTTGTTTGGCAATATATTTCTTCTTTTTTTTTTTTTAGGCTCTTTTTCCCATAGCAATATACATCTTTTCTAATAAAATGTATCTGAATTGGTCTCACCACCCAGTACAGCAGGTGGTGTTTTTCTTTCATAAGAAAAGAAAGGACTAGCATTCTAAGAAAATAAATGAGCATATAAAAATTGGATATCATTCAGGGTACAGGGTAAGGCTAAGAAGGCTCCTATTTTCTTTTCACTTTTTTTTTAAAGGATTTATTTATTTGAGAGAGAGAGCACAAGTGGGACAATCTCAAGCAGACAGCCCGCTGAGCATGAGCCTGATGCAGGGCTCCATCTCACAACCCTGAGATCATGACCTGAGCCGGCACCAAGAGTTGGATGCTTATCCGACTGAGCCACCCAGGCATTCCAAGGCTCGTATTTTCCGGATGCAGCCACTGAGTTGCCAAAATAGTCCCAGAGATAGCACCCCGAAAGGTTCTAGTTCAAAGCTAAAAAGGCTGGGTTAGCATTTCATGTTTTAGACCCCCCCCCATTATTCTCTGCTCCCCTTCTTCATAGGCCAGACTCTTCCCAAGGTACTTTGTCATTTAAGGATCAATGGAAGTATAACGCATTAGAAGAGCTCAAAGAAAATTACAAAAGTGGATAAAGCCAGAAACATTTGACCTGTAAAGGCTAAGAGAGTTGGGACTATTTCAAAGGTAGGGAAACAATGTGTAGGCTAACTTCAACCGAACCACATGAAGGGTTGCACCCCCGGAATTGTGGACATGCTTGGTGACTGCCTAGGACTAAACCTGAATATTATTTTTGCCTTGAGCCTAGCAGGGACAGGGTATATTTTCAAGGGCTTCACATTTATAATTTTACCCAATATAATCGACAGATCACTTATGCAACATAACACTGAAAGACAAAATAGGAAGTTAAATACGAGATACCTGACTTTGAAACAATAAATGAGTAGCAAGAAACATCAAACAGAAAATTTCTTCAAGACTGTCTTAATTAGTCATTAGAAATAACTAAAGTTTTACTTTCCTTTAGCCTAGTTTCAGGCACAGTTTAAGGAGAATTACCAGTGGTGTTCAGAGCTACTTGATAATCTTTCATACAATGTACCATGAAACCCTGAGAATTTCATTCTTGGTTGTAACTTGGCACCCAAACAGCCAATACTGGAAAAATGCCATTGAGACCATGATGAGTATTTTTAGAATCATCTGAGGCTGCATCTGCTAAATAATAGAACCTATTTATTCAGAAAGCACTCACCATACCACTTACATTTAGCTAAATGATGTGTATAATTTAATATCTATAATTTAATATGTACCAAAGAGGGCTCAGACATATTTTAGTATTTTTATGCACCAAACTCTATTTTCAATATAGAAGTAAAGAAAGCCATGAAATATGAAAATTCACTTTAGTTTCCAATCTGAATATGGAAATCCTTCTAAGGTTCTGAAAGATAAAATTTAATTTCTGTGACAGTTATTGTGATCAGAGGAACAATGAAATGCCAGTTTCATTTAAAAAGGTTAAGACTTTTAAACAATAGCAGATAATTTCTTATTGTGACTTGTTATCTTACAATAATCACAACTTCCGTGATGAAAACATAAATAGGCTGCATATCAGACAAAGAAATTATGTCTCATACTGATAGTAAGCCTGACATTCCTGGAGCTCTGCTGTGTTTTCTAATAGTTTATTCCTATTATGAGTGGCTATAAAGAAACGTATGTTTCCTGTGATAATGACATGAAACCAAAATTCAGTAATAAATTAAGAGCCAAACCAAACTGGTTTGTCATTTTGGGGATCAGCTCATCAAAGATTGGTAATCTTTTTTTTTAAAAGATTTTACTTATTTGAGAGAGAGAGAGAGAGGGCGTGTGTGCACACACATGCACAAGCAGGGGAAGGAGCAGAGGGAGGAGGAGAGAGAAAATCTCCGGCAGACTCCCCACTGAGTATGGAGCCCAACTCAGGACTTGATCCCAGGACCCTGAGATCATGACCTGAGCCAAAATCAAGAGTCAGATGTTGAACCTACTGAGCCATTCAGGCGCCCCAAGAATGGTAATCTTTTCCACTCACTTCCATAATTGGAAAAGTTTATATATCTGTAGTAGTATAGCATTAGTTAAAAAACTAAAATCATTTTAATGGTCACTGCCCGTAATGAAAAGTTACATATTGGCAATTCAAAGTTATTAAAAGGATATATGTATTGACATGGGACTTCTCTGAGGCAAATCTTACTGTATAATTCTTTTTTTTTTTTAATTTTTTTTTTTTAAGATTTTATTTATTTGCGAGAGAGAGAATGAGAGACAGAGAGCATGAGAGGGAGGAGGGTCAGAGGGAGAAGCAGACTCCCTGCTGAGCAGGGAGCCCGATGTGGGACTCGATCCAGGGACTCCGGGATCATGACCTGAGCCGAAGGCAGTCGCTTAACCAACTGAGCCACCCAGGCGCCCCCTTACTGTATAATTCTTAATGACTCCTTCCTTCATGTCCTGGCATAACTACACTTTTCATTATTTGCATTGTTTCATTTCCATCTTCCTCCTCATACAGACCCCTTGATTACCTTCTTGTCAGCTGCAGCCTTCCCTCAGCCCCTCTCAGCTGGGAAAACGGAGTCTCTTCCCATTCAGGCTCAGTTCCATCCAAGCCTGTTCTTGAAAGTGATAGAAGGAGATGAAGGAGCCTCACCACATGAGCTCCTGGGCTCTAGAATAACATGTTGATTTCAGATCCAGTATCCAGCACCCCTGGGCGAGATCTGCCTGGCAGCCTTCCTGTCTCCTCGCCCTGCCTCTCTGGGTCACCCCTCGGGGCTGGGCTCTGCCTTGGTCCCCCCTGTCTAGCATGCCCATTTGCTGCCTGGGTGAGGCCCTGATCCCCTGCCTCGTGCCTGTCACTAACTTTAGAGATGATAAAGTAGGAGTGATGGAAAATAGAAAAGACAATGGTACTTTGTTTATTGTTTGGAGTCAATTTGAAAAAAATTATGCTCTATTATCTGTATAACAACAGTAATAGAAAATACATAGTACTCTGTACAAGCTCTGTTCGAAACACTTTTATTAACTCATTTAATAATCACAATAGCTCTATGAGATTGGTACTATTATTACCCCTGGAGAAAGAAACTAAATCACAGAAATTAGGTCACTTACTAAACTACACATAGCTAGTAAGAGGTGGTGTGATTCAGATTCAGGATAAGTGGAGAGTACAGGCAAATTGAAAAGAACAGAATGATAATAGTCAAGCTCATCACTGTTTCTTTTAAAATATTAAAATTCTAAGGCTATTAATCATCCTTAATATATAATCATATGTACTACCATATTTCTAAAACCAATGTGAAAATTACTTTGGGAATCTCTTGCATTCTAAAAATACCTGCCTTTAACATGTTGCATTAATATTAATAAATCAAGTGATAATTATATGTCCATAACAAATGTATTTCATAGAGGGAAATGAAAAAGAATTCATAGAGGTTACTTATAAATGGAAAAAATTATCTAATCCAGCCTATAAAAAGAACTCTTCTTATACTGTCAACACCCAAATAATCAAGTAAAATATTGGCAGAGATTGCATTTTCTAAACCAGCTGTTTGAGTATACAGTATTTCTCAGTTCTTCATTTTACTTTATGATGGAGCATCACCATGGGGTTTTTAGATAAGCCATCTCCTCAATCCCTCTATTTATAAATTTGCTTTTAGCACTACTGCCTTGTTTAATCTTGAGGCTTTAGGAAAAGAAACAGTTGAAACTCTTTACCCTAGCATTATATCTAATATTTATAATATTACACCTTTCAGCAAGTAATAAGGAGAAGTATAGCTGCTAGAGCTCTGTTTTTAATCTACTGTTGATAACCCCTTCGACCTATCTTAACACTTTGAGAGGAGCTGAATGCTCCTTGGTGGTGTCAAGTGGCAAGGAAAGCCGGCACAGGGTGAAGATGATGTCTAACTCCTCATGGCGCAAGCCACCTCACAAAATCACCAAGAGAATATGCTGTATCACTTCCTGGAGTTTCTTTCCATGAGGTGCTGGCATCAGAGAGAACAGAAGAAGAATCCACATTTAGTTCCTTTGTACTAATGACATATTTAACCAAAGAGGTAACAGTTTGACGGTCCCCAGGACATTCTCAAGGTCACCAGCTCCCTGGAAAATTACATATGCTCATTCTTTGTCTATTTAGTAAACCTCTTCTCAGTTCCTCCTCAAGCCTTCTTGAGGATAGCATACGTTGTTTGGCCATGTGACTATTATATTCGCCTGTGGCTTTTCTCATTACACTGAAACAAAGAATCTCGCAAGGGAGGCATCCAAGACTGCTTCCTATACAACTCAGTCTCAGTTGGACTCTCAATTCCCCTTGATCCAACCCCAGCTGTGTGCTTGGCTCACCACAGCCTTGTGGTCACTCAGATGTAAACAAGCTGCAGCCTGCTCCTCCCTGTCACATCTGTTCCCCGAATATTTTGCTGTTTGGAAGAAATAACAACATGTTCTCCTGAATTCACCAACTTAACCATTTATCTCTATAAACTAAAGATAAAACATAAAATATTCCCCACCTCAAAATTTCTCACCATATGTGGTCTATTCACTCACAACTTTTTTTAATCAATTAATTAATGTATAGTGTATTATTAGTTTCAGAGGTAGAGTTCAGTGATTCATCAGTTGCAGATAACACCCAGTGCTCACTACATCACATGCCCTCCTTAATGTCCATCACCCAGTTACCCCATCCTCCCACCCACCTCCCCTCCAGCAACCCTCAGTTTGTTTCCTATAGTTAAGAGTCTCTTATAGTTTGTCTTCCTCTCTGATTTAGTCTTATTTTATTTTTCCCTCCCTTCCCCATGTTCATCTGTGTTGTTTCTTCAATTCCACATATGAGTGAAATCACATATTTGTCTTTCTCTGATTGACTTATTTTGCTTAGCATAATACCTTCTAGTTCCATCTACATTGTTGCAAATGGTAAGATTTCATTTTTTGATGGCTGAGTAATATTCCTGTGTGTGTGTGTGTGTGTGTACCACATCTTTTTTTTCCTTTCATCTGTCAATGGACATCTGAGCTCTTTCCATAGTTTGGCTATTGTGGACATTGTTGCTATAACCATTGGGGTGCATGTACCCCTTCGAATCATATGTTTGTATCCTATGGATAAATACCTAGGAGTGCAATTGCTGGATTGTAGGGTAGATCTATTTTTAACTTTCTGAGGAACCTCCATACTGTTTTCAGGAGTGGCTGAGCCAGTTTGCATTCCCACTAACAGTATTCTACCAAACTCTCTTCACTCGCAACTTAATCTTAAATGTTCTCCTCCTTCAGTCAATAGCTTTCCCTTCTAATCAATACTTCCCAACATGAAGTAATGCCAGCAAGCCATTGATGTAAAAACTTCTCAGGGTCTCAACAATCAAACAGGAGAGTAAAAAAAAAATATTCAGAAAATCCTAACAATTGTAATTTGTCCTATAACACTGGCTTATATACTGCAACATACTTATATTGTGGTTGAATGTGTTCTGATTTTATAGCCTAGAGGTCAAAACCATTCACCTAAATTGGTTAGGTTGTCTATAGACAGAATTTCAGACCTAACTGTAGCCTCAGATATGATCCAAATGAGAGTTAAATACCTAGATAGTGTAGAAGGGGGCCATATATTTGACAAAATAGCTTAACGCATCCACAGACGTCACTAACTATAGCCTTCTAATGTTAAGCAAGAAAGACCTAGAATGTTTTTGTAGCTCATCACACTTCTATGCATCTAGTACTTGCTTCTTTTCCCACTATCTTATGAATTAATCAATGTCCTTGGTTTTCTTCCCATCAACATTCTTCCTTCCTCCGGCTCCCCCATCATTCTCAGGAGAGTGCTTTCCTTCACTTGCCCAGGCCTATTCTGTGCACACTCCTTAGGACAGAAGCCCCTACCTACCAGAGGAAGGTGTCCCAACCAGGAAATTTGATGAGAAGTGAGTGAAAGAGCAGGAAAGAAATAGTAACACTAAGATGTACATGAGCATGCCATAGGTTAGGAAATGGGACAAGGTCAAAAGGTGCTCAATGATACAAGCCTTTTCACTTTACTTGGTTGGAAACATTCCCTGAATATCATATTAGATGAAAGAGAGCTTGGTAGAAAAAAAAATAGTTACATATGAAACAGTCACCAAAGATACAACCTGGGAATCATGTGTACCTCTTAAACCAACTTCAAAATTAGTATTTCTCTCCAGGTGCAGCAAGACATGTATCCAATGATTTCGTTTTTTAATATGATACACATTGCTATGCAAAATAAATTTATATATAATATACAATTGGAATCTTTCTTTTGTCCTCATTTCAAACTTAATCACACTTAATGTAAAATCTCCCTGTGGTATATTCTTGAAATATATAATTACAGGGATTATACAGTTTCCTTAATGGACTCACTGTCAGTATATATCTATGAATATGAGATTACATATTGCTTCAAAAAAAGTACAGAGATAAAGATACCAGACTAACCAGAAATTTTCACACAACTCTCTCTTTTAGAAATTTTTTAAATTAGGTATCTTTTCAAAATTTCGAGAAGTACTTCTAGACTAATAAAATAAGGCAGTGGGGGGTGCCTGGGTGGCTCAGTCGTTAAGCGTCTGCCTTTGGCTCAGGTCACGATCCCAGGGTCCTGGGATCGAGTCCCACATTGGGCTCCCTGCTCGGCAGGAAGCCTGCTTCTCCCTCTCCCACTCGCCCTGCTTGTGTTTCTGCTCTCACTATATCTCTCTCTGTCAAATAAATAAATAAAATCTTAAAAAAAAAATAAGGCAGTGGGTTTGGAAGGAAAACAATTTGATGGAAAACTTAACAAGAAGCGAGGGATCTGCATCTTAGGATAACAGTATGCAGAAAAGTACTGGTATATTCTTTGGCTATTCCTGGTCTGTGCCATCATGGTGGGCTGGGCCTCAGGAAAGCCAGACTGGCCACACCTGACACCATCCCCTCCATATCCACCATACCTATCACACATCTACCCCTTTCCATCACACATATCCCTGCCAACAGGGATTACAGTTTTGGCACCTGCCGGTAGGGATATACGTCATAGACAGTTACAACCCGCTGAGATGGATATGTGACATGACTCCATATCCATTCAGTTTATTCCCACGTGACCATTTCTCCCCACACACACTTAATCCCACTGAATTAAGTTCTAGAGATGTTTGTGCTGGAAGTCCAAGAGTACAAAGTTCTCCGTCTATCATCCTCGGATTATCAGGGTAGGTCCGGGAGGGTGAGAAGTAAGAATCCAAGAGGAGCACATCCCAAACGGTGCAATGCGTATGCCTAGGGAGGGATGTGGCTGGAGGTGCAGGGCCACCAGAGGGGGTCACACAGAACATTCTCCCAGGCAATGGCTCAGTAAGATCTCACGGGAGTGCTAGAAACCAAACATGAAATTGCTGTGCAAGAAATGTCCTGGTCCAAATAAAGTTCTGTAACGAATTATTATCATCAACTTCAGCTGCGGGGAAGGCAGTAGCTAAAGAAGGACGTCTTTATACTGGCCATGAGCTTGAGGGCAGTACACAGCCACAGTTGTACTTGGAAGGCCTTAAAGACGGGTCTCCAAATGGTATCAGTTTGGGCAACAATTCAAAATGGTGCCATCACGTAGGTTTAAGAGAAAGAACCCTTACTGCAGGAACTAAGCTGGAGTTCCTGTCGTCACAAGTGGCTAGTCCCTTAGGTGACATGAGCAAGTTTTGTTAGGTCTTCAACTACACATAACGGAAGTTTGACCCTGGCAAAGAGGCCAATAACATTTTTTTCTCTAACTTATTGGAGTAACCAAGAGAAAGAGAACTGAGCCAACTTAGTAATTCAAACTAGTATTACTCTGTTTTTAAGGTACCTCTCCTTGAGAGAATAATATTCTAATGAATGGCCAAAAGTAATGAGCTCATATTTAGGAATAGAAGTATAATTCCAATGTAAACTAGTACAGTTTTGGATTGCAGCCTTAATTTCCCCTCAAATCTAACTGGGGCTCTCAAGAAAAAAATACAGCTTTATCTTCTTTTCTTATGCAAATAATTAAAATTAACAAGAGGTGAATGACCACTCTCCGGTGGTGGAGAAAATCTTATTACCATCCAAATAATACTAGCTGGTTTGCTTTTATGTGACTCAAATCTAACTGGAGCTCTCAAGAAAAAAATACAGCTTTATCTTCTTTTCTTATGCAATTAATTAAAATTAACAAGAGGTGAATGACCACTCTCCGGTGGTGGAGAAAATCTTATTACCATCCAAATAATACTAGCTGGTTTGCTTTTATGTGACTAGTCAAGTGGGTAAGAAATTAGCTACTATAACTAAATCAACTAAATAATTCTTTATCAACACTGTTTTGGAATAAAGTTTAAGTTTTCTGGATCATGTGTTCTATTTTGCCTTTAACCATAATCAATCCACTGTGGGGCTTGCCAGTTTCATACAAGATCATTATGCTCCATTCTGCCCTTAACTAGGAAAATGAAATTAATAGAGTTTCAAAATGTCTACAAAAGACTTGTTAAGAAATTTTCCCAACACTAATGGTAATAGTTGAGATAGACAGAACATTTATATTTTAAAAGAGTTAAGCCAAACCCATGCAATTCTAATTACCTTGACTCCTTTGTTATTGTATATTTTAATACCAGTTCTAAAACTGTTTCTTTTTTTTAATTATATTATGTTAATCACCATACCTTACATCGTTAGTTTTTGATGTCGTGTTCCATGATCCATTGTTTGTGTATAACACCCAGTGCTCCATGCAGAACGTGCCCTCTTTAATACCCATCACCAGGCTAACCCATCCCCCCACCCTCCTCCGCTCTTGAACCCTCAGTTTGTTTCTCAGAGTCCATAGTCTCTCATGGTTTGTCTCCCGCTCCAATTTCCCCCCCTTCATTCTTCCCTTCCTGCTATCTTCTTCTTTTTTTTTTTTTTTAACATATAATGTACTATTTGTTTCAGAGGTACAGGTCTGTCTGTGATTCAACAGTCTTACACAATTCACAGTGCTCCTGAAATTACATTTAAGTCAGAATTTTGTCTGTGAATGCAAATGTTAGAAAATAAGTAAAAATGTCCATTTAATCTGGATGTTTGAAGCAAAAATATCACGTAGGCCTGAATTATCAAGATCAACATTTCCTAAACCATGCTCTGCCAAACACTAGTGCTATAAGACGGTCAATGAAAAAAGGACTTGCTAGTCAAGTACATCTGGGAAATGATGCTGAGGTAGATTAAATGTTTGAAATAGTCACTGCCCCTCCTTGTAGTGTCCCTTCCTACAAGTACATTACACATCCCGCTTTGTTGAATTCAGAAGGGACCATGTGACTTGCTTTGGCCAATAAGATGTGGGCAGGAATGATGTGAATCATTTCTGAGCTTTAAGAATCAGCCTGGGATTTGCCATCTCCCTTTTCCTTCTGCCAAAAGACCAGCATGGTCCTACGTGGAGGCTGCCCAGCCCGGGTCCTCAGTAAAGACAATACGGAGCAGAGCCACACGTGACCCACATCTGTGAGCAAAAAATAAATCTTTGTTGCTGTAAGCCCTTGAGAGTTATGACAAATATTAGCAGTTCAAAATTCCTAGGAAGTGTTGGATAAAGAATCAGATTAACTTTATTTAATGCAACACTGCTAACATTCGCTTGATCACAGAATCCTTGCCTCACGTAAAACCCTGAGAGAGATTCCGAGAGAAAAATTTCAAGACATGCTAATGAAAATACTTGCTTCAAATCTCCATTCCACTTTGCACAGACTTAAAATTAGGTTGACTATGTCATTTCTTCTAGAGTTTTCAAAGTTTTCAAAATCTCTAACAGAATTAGGGTCAACCCGGCATCATTTGCTCCTCTGACATTAGTCAATTCCTAGAATCCTCCCTTAAATAATTCAGCTTTCTGTCTATAATTTCCCATATGTTTCAATTTTAAAGATGTATAAAGTAGTAAATGGTTTCAAATGAATATTCAGTTTACCTGTGTAGGTATCATTTTCAATTGCTAAATAATTGCAAAGTGAGTGTGGGTTTTTTTTTTTTTTCCAATATAAGAGAAAGAGACAACACAACAGCATGAAGTTGAAAAATGCATTAGAAACATAAGTGAAGTCACTTGCTATAAATCATGCTCTTTGACACACAGTAGATGACACAACTGACTAATGGCACCTAGAATATCTCAGGAGAAATTAGTATTCTATCTCAGAGCAGATTTCACTGGATTTTTAGTTTTAAAAAGCCATTAAAACGAAAAGAGATGTGTTGCTGTGTTTTGTTTATTTACTGATTTTTAATTAAGAAAAATCCAATTCCACTCTAGCCTTAGATCTAAGTGCACCTGGTCATATGAAGACATTGGAAAACAACTAAAAATCACAAGGAATTAAGTCATTCGGCGTTGGGAGATCCAGGACCCAGTTACTGAAGCCATCTGCTTTACCTTGTACCAAGGATATTTTGAGACAAGCTTTTGTCTGGAAGGATAAAGGCTTGTTGATCCCTACAGTGCCCGCTTTCAGGGAGGGGGTGAAGGAAGCGGCAGGGCAGTCTTGCAGGCTCCTCTGCTCAAGGCTCCCTCCTAGTCGGCTACAGGGAGGGACTATTGTGAACTTGGGCTCTGCCTCTGGGCTGCCAGCCCTGAGCTCCTTCCCTGCTGCGGGAGGGACTCCCTCCCCTTGGGAAGCTGGTGCTTCCTGAGATTCACCTCCCCGGGTCCCCTTTCACACTTTCTCTACCTCCTTACGGCAGAGTCCTCACCCTCTAGGAGTGAGAATTTGCTGATCATTTCTGAGATCTGTCACCTAGGGGCCTGCCCCTCCCTCTACAGTCTTCCCCATCCTGAAGCAGCGTCTCACAAAAGTCCTGCTGGTCCCCAATGCTTCTGGCCATACTTGCACATCATTTGCTTTTTACAGATTTCTCTATCTCCTAGTTTCACTGAAGATGCAGCTTGTGATATTTTCCCCGTTGTCTCTATTGCTCTGTGCGGTTTCCAGGAGCAGAAAGGAAAGATCCAAATCTAAGTTGCCACCATCTTCTTATACTTAAAGACTTTCCTCCTTTCTGCGTATAAGATAACCTATCTGAGGTTTTAAAAAACAAACAAACAAACAAAAAACACCAGAAAAACCTCTATGTGAAGCCAAATTCGCCTATTTGGTCAAAATGCTGACCTTATAGACATTTCAGAATAGCACAGGAGTCAGGGGTCAGTAAGACTACACTCCTTCTTTAACTATGAGTTAGCAAAGGTCAAGAGAAGTTAAGAGATTTGTCCAATGCTAAACAACAAAGCTAAAACAAGAAAACTCATGCTCCTTCAAATTTATCACAGAGACCTCCTTGAGAAGGAACAGTCTTCTATTCCTACACTAAACTAGTATTTCTGAGTTTTGAAATGGCTTATAAAGGCACATTATCATGCAGACCCAGGAAAGTGAGTGGCAGCTAACTTCAGCTAACTTAGATCAGCCCATTTAACAAAATCCTGAGGGGTGCCTAGGTGGCTCAGTCAGTTAAGCGTCTGCCTTCAGCTCAGGTCATGGTCCCGTGGTCCTGGGATCGAGTCCCACATCAGGCTCCCCGCTCAGCGGGGAGTCTGCTTCTCCCTCTACCCCTCCTCCCTGCTTATGATCTCTCTTTCTCAAATAAATAAATAAAATCTTTTAAAAAATTCCTGAGAAAATGTGCTAACTGCTAAAAACAGAAGAGTAAATACTGGTAGTATGTGAAGATTTTGTCTTACAATCTTGGTCCTGTATATTGAATCCCCAAAGAATTCAGGGACTGAGTTTTCCCCCTTAACTATACTGTTAGAACACAACCTTCGTCCATATGCTCTCCTTTTCCACTTCCCATTACCATTTCTACTGATGACTACCCTGTATCCTCCTCCCTACTTCCCCTCAGCCTCATCATCTTAGGCTCCAATAACCACCCCTCCACCCGTGTTTTGGGCATATCAAATCCTGCATTCAAAACAAACCCATCTAAGTGACAGTAATAGCTAACAATTTCAAAGGAGATCATTTCTTTCATTCTAAAGTTCTCTCATTGTCTAACTCTGTGAAAAGCTGATACAAGGAAGTGCCAATTAATAAACTATAGCTTTGATAGTTTAGTGCTACATTAGTAATTTGAAATAGTCACAGATCAGGAACGGTATGGAAAAAGACCAGAGAATAATTAATGCTTAAAAACAACTGATTTATCCATGAAAAGATCACATTTATTTCTTAAGGAGTCTAGATCTGCATTAAGGTATGTGTTTGATTTGAAACTGGTCTTCTTCTGCCACCAAGTGTTAGCACACACTTCTAACCAACCAGTTTTTGCAAGGGTTAAATCACAGAAATACAAGGTCACTCGATGAGAAAAATGTATCTAAAAGAAGGGCAGTATAAAAAGCATGAGGGTGAACAAGTTGCAGAGTAACAATGTAGAACAAATATATTCCAAGAAAACTACACAAAGAACTTTAATTTTAGTTACTATTTCAGACATGCGGGAATTTAATAAGATTCTCTGAGGCTCCATTTATTTAATGAAAGAAACTACAACTCTAAAAGCACAATGATAATCAAACTAGCTTTAAAATATACAGTAACTACTTTCAATATTCTCTTATGCAATATACCCTACTAGAATTTTATGCAACTAAGTATGTGTGAAACACATTGACTAAATGCCTCCTAGTGTTAGAAAAATATATGATGCCAAGAAAAATCTTACATTTCTCAGAATCTAAAGTAGAGAACTCAGTTCTAAGCTTGGGAACGAGAATACCATGCTGTAGCAGAGGAAGATCCCTATCAGGAAATGTGAAGAAGAGTTTCTGTATTTTCAAAATTCTGATCACAATCTATAGAACTTTTGGTTATCCCACTGGGCTTTTGGTTAGTTCTATTAAATGGTATTACCTACAAATAGGAGCCTACCAAAGGATGGCACCCCAGAAGCCTAGGGACTTCTGCAGTCAACACTAAACACCACTGGGAAATCCTCACACTAGATCTTTATGACCATTCCAGGGGTGGTAAACACTCATCCCCTGCACCTGACATCTGTCCACATCTTTTATGTCAAGGAGATGTTTTACCTTCATGAACAGACCAATTATGGCTCCAACTCTGAATTTTTTTTTTTTTTACACTGGCATGGATAACAGCTTTTTAGACCATAAAAAATAACCAATATATGGCAAAAAAACCAAAACAAAACAAAACAAAAAAACAAAACTGAGGTACTATCACAGAATAATAGGTTACAGCTCCTGTAGATAATAATGAATGGATCATCTTAACTATCTCAGAATTGGCCTATAAAGATCCAGGGCACTTCTCTACCCAGAACACCCCTTTTTACTAATAATTATCATGTCTACCCCGACAACAGAACCACCAGTATCTTAGGAGTACACCAGTATCTATCCACCCGCTACAAAAAATGATTTCCGGTTGGCCTTCCAGCAGGTCAAACTGAAATACAAAGAGTACACCAACCTCAAAACAGAGCATCTTAGTGGGAGACATCATTAGCTCTTTTCTAGATACTTTCACTATGCATCACCCATCCATATCAGAAACTCAAAGAACACTCCTCAAGATCATGGAAAATCTTCAAGTTTTCTGCATCTTGTGGCTTCCCTTTACCCTTGATTTTCATGAGACATCTAACTTGCCCATCACCATATCTATGATCAGCCCCCTAAGGCTCCACTCTTCCTCAGAACCTAAGCAAACCCCTAACCAACCAAGAGAGAAATTCTGGGTGTGTCAAGGGGAATCTACTATATTCCAGGTAACATTAAGGTCAGCTGTATTCACTGATTTACCAGAAGAATTAAGGGCTAAAAGAGCAATTGTTGGAACCTATCTTTTACCTCCAAAATTACAAGGAAGCACATTAAGCTGTGTTGAAGACAAACCCAAGGAAACTATCTTTATATAACTTTAATTATGGTTTACATTTTTATGCTATTCCACAGTTCTTATAAGTTATCTATTTTAATAGCTTCTTAAATCATTGATACGATTTGTCGTAATTGACCTAAAAATTCCCTCATTGTAATGGAAGTTATTTCTAATTTTTCCTCTATTATGGATACTGCTTCAGTAAACACCTTTATACATAAAGAGTTTCTTCTTTAGAATTATTTCTTAGTTATAAAATAAATAAGTCCTGGGGATATAGTGTACAACATGGTGGTAATAGTTAAAATACTATATTGTAAAAAATATATATACTATATTGTATATTTGAAAGTTACTAAAAGTAGGTCTTAAAAGTTCTCACAACAACAACAACAAAAAAAGGTAACTATATAAGATGATGGATTTGTTAACTAATCTTATTACGATGATCATTTTGCAATATATTAATATATTAAATCATTATGTTGGTGCTCGCTTCGGCAGCACATATACTAAATCATTATGTTGTACACCTGAAACTTACACCATGTTGTATATCAATTTTATCTCAATAAAAAAATTATTTGTTTAAGATAATCCCAGCAGCATGAACCTCTTAGTTAAAGAATATGAATATTTTAACTTTCTTTATGGGAATTGTTTAATTCACAACTCAAAGGGCCATACCAAGCCACCATTCATAATCTCTGATGGTCCTTCTACCTCAAGCTTATCCTAACAAATGTTCCTCTAATACAATATAGTTGGAAGTATAAATTGGGGCCACTGTTTTAAAAGGCAATTTACGGTGTTTTTGAAAAGCTGAAATATAAAATACCCTTTAACCTTGACACTCCATTTCAAGAAATGGGTTCTTTGAAACATTGGCATGTCTACCCAAAGGAAAATGAACGTGAATGCTTACTGCAGCCCTGTCTGTGCGAGCAAAGAAACAGAAATTAATGTAACTATTCATCAAGGGGAGAATAAATTATGATAAATCAAAATAATGTATATTTATTTCTGTTTTAAAGAAACTATATGCAGGTATTTGCACCTATATACATTTGCAGTGTGTAGGAAAAAGTCAGAAGAATATACTAGTAGTAGTAACCTGCAGACAGAGAAATATATTGGGGAGAAGGGGGCGGTAGGGTGGTGCTGAAGGAAAAATCGTATATATCACTCTATAGGTTTGCATCTATTTGGACTGTTTGCAATCACCAAATATTCACCTAATACTTTTATAATTAAAATCACTTTTAAAATAAAGTACTTGAAGGAAGACAAACTTTTAACACTCCAGTGATAAAAACCTATTGTTTCCCACCTCTCTCTCTCTCTTATTTTGTTATCAATCTAAACAACACTGAACACTAGCAATACATTCCACTACTGATCTTATCAATGTCCACTCCCTTACACATGAGTGAACCCGAATAAAAGCCCAATAGAGAATTAGCGCTGAGAAAGGAGGATAGTTGGAAAGCTAAAAAGTTAAGAAGAAAGAGACTGAAGAAACACATATTTTCAAATAATCTGTATTCCAAACCAAAAAGCATAATAAAAATGCACTTTTATGCATGATACCTTTTCATACTGGCTTTAACTTATACACTGGAACAAGTGCATAAAGAAAATGTTGGCTATTTATTTAAACCTGCAGGTCTCTGAATAGTCTACTCTACAGAGAATCTGGATCAGAATCATCAGTAGCACTGATCAAACATCAAAAGTCACGATCTTTAGGTACAACTCCAGATCTGAAGCTAGAGGATGGAAATCTGCAGCTTCGGCGTTGACACATGAATCCCAAAGTTTAAAATATACTTTCTCAAGCATTCAGAAATACTGGACATCAGAGTGGTACATAGGAATGGAGTCATTCTATTATTGAAAAGAGAAATTTCTCATTTGGCTTTCTGAAAGGCAGTGAGGTCATACTTTATTTTCTAAAGATTAAGCTTTCTAATCTAAACAAAATACAACCTGATTTAGATTTTTTTTAAAGATTTTATTTATTTATTTGACAGAGAGAGACACAGCAAGAGAGGAAACGCAAGCAGGGGGAGTGGGAGAGGGAGAAGCAGGCTTCCCACGGAGCAGGGAGCCCAACGCGGGGCTCGATCCCAGGACCCTGGGATCATGACCTGAGCCGAAGGCACATGCCTAATGACTGAGCCACCAGGCACCCCTGATTTAGATTTTATATACCATTCAGGCAGGGACTGTTTCTATTTTGATAATAACTCTGGGCCCAGCAGCCCATGTCTGGCACGTATTAAGCATGCAGTAAATATTTGTTGAATTAATATGGCTTGGGCCAGGGAGCTCCTCACGTGATGACAGAAATTAATTTGGATGAACTGGACGTGGCCAGTGGGAGAGAAGAATCTGGGCCTGGGAAAGGGATAAGATGGATTCCACACAGGGCTCTGTCAGGGAAGAATGGGCCACTTCACATTTGTAAGTCTCGTATCCCTGCTCTACAAAATAAGGGAGCAGATTCTGGGAAATTAACTGCCAAGAAATCATTTAAATTTAGTCTGAAATGTTAAAATTCAGATTCTAGAATAGTTTAAACACTCCTGTGATAAATGTCCTTGTGTGCTCTCAAGTAAAAGTTAATACCATACAGACAAAGAAACACTTTGAAATGTGGATATTACCTTCACCACTGATTTGTCATTCTGTGATTAAGTGTGAAATCACTGGGAAGAGGACAATCCATTTGAAAGCAAAACAAGAAAGATAACGAGTAAAGAAGTAAACGGTCAGTCTGCAAGTCTTGTCAGCTGTTATTCCAAATTTCAAAATCTATTATTTACACAAATTATTTTTACCTAAATATTCAGGAATGGTACCTGATTTAGTTATTATTGAGTGTGGGGCATAGTTATCAAAAGAAAAAAAAAACCATGCAACATATCTTTTTGAAAAGGTATTCACAATAGTTTGCACAACCACAGGATGGCCAATCACCCAAACACATGTTTTAAAAGATCAAAAAGACTTTCTGTGCACAGAGACATTAAATACAATAGGTACCCAATTTAGAAAAGAGATCTACTTACTAATAAACATGGCCTTCATTTATAGAGCTGCAAATCAGTCTTAACTGCAGCAAGGGGTCATGGAGAGCAGGAACAAATATTAATCTGCATGCCTATCTCCAAAACTCTGGTGTATTAGAGCAGGTCAGCAGATGGCTAAATTTGCATGAGAAGCTCCCTAGGCCGAAACGGGAAAAACAATGAAGGGTGCCCTTAGGATTCTAGGAGAAAAGCTCACGAATCAGAAGAAAACCAAAAGTTACTTCAAACTGAGGGAGGAGGGGGTGGCCTGGGAAGGCCGAAAGTCACCCTGAGATTTGGGAGGTC
Source organism: Leptonychotes weddellii (assembly GCF_054177405.1). Lineage (NCBI taxonomy): Eukaryota > Metazoa > Chordata > Mammalia > Carnivora > Phocidae > Leptonychotes > Leptonychotes weddellii. Next base: position 100,829,988 of record NC_138376.1, on the reverse strand, counting down.
AAGAGACACATCTCTCAGTTCATGTCACTTCTGCCCATCCTCAGGGAGAAGTACATTCAAGTAACGAGGGGATCGGGTCTCCTCAATTACCCTCTTGCCCAGTCCATGGAACACCTGTTCCAAGCCCTCAGTGGAGACAACTGCTAAAAGCACAAGGTTGTCTTCTGGAAATCTTGAAAGAGCTGGGTAAAAGGGGGTAAAGAAGCTTGTCCCACCATGAAGAACCCAGTTCCAGTGAGCAGCACCAGGGTATGCAGGCCAGAGGAGGAAGCTTGGAGGGCAGCAGGCTGCAAACAACCAGAAGCAAAGAAAGCAGTAAAACGGGACCCTGGCACTGCCTCGATGCTCTTCAAGGGATGAAGCGGATGTGGCATGAGAAGCAGCATCAGGAAATGTTGGTCCGAATATGCAGCTAAATGTTGGCAGAGGATGCGGTAGAAGAGCCCCAGTGGCAAAGGAGGGCACAGCTGGAAGAGCCTGCATGGAGTCTCACGAGCCAACTCAGCATCCCTGGGAGTGGAAAACAAACTGACTTGGAATCCCAGGACCCAGAGTGGTAGGGTGTCAAGAACCACTACAAATGTCACTCATGCCCCAAGCATGCTTAGTAAGGCTGGTGTAGCTGGTAACACAAGGCTTACAATCAAAATGTTCACTCACCTTCTTCCGGAGCCATGGTGCTTTGGACAATTTCATAAAAGTCAAGTGAGGCTTAAAACTCCTGTTTTCTCCTGCCAAAATGCCCTTTTCTTGAAATGTCCTTTTTGCAGCCTCTAAAGAAAATAAAAACACAAAAATGCTACTGTAACACATGGCTATCTTTTATTATAAAAATGGCAATTCAAAATATAACAAATTATTTTATAATGAAGAATACTTTATATACCTGTATGAGATATTATTTTCTAAAAAAAGAATAAAACCACAATGTGTAGGACAACACATTATTAAATCTGCAGAGATTTCAAACTTTAAGCATACAAAAGCAACAATTTGAAAAGGAAACATTTAATAAATGAAATAAGCATTTATCTGATATGATGCTGATTTTCACTGAATATCCTAGCAGTGCCCATACGCATAAAAAGGACTAGTTTATCTGTAACCCGTAAGATCTAAAACTTCTACTTCTGACCAAGATGGAATAACAGAAATCAGATTTACCCTCCCATCTGAAACAATGAAAGGACAAAGTATATAAAATGATGGTTTGTAAGATACTCTACTTATCAGGCAATGAAGGTCAGTGATCCTTTAGAGATGAGAAACAAACAAGGTGAGCCCTTCAACTGCCCAGCTTTCATCCTTGAGTGTCTAGGCCCCTGTGCAAGGAGGAGAAACCCAGGTGGAGCTTAGTCATCTCACTGGGTCAAGCAAAAAGAGCCGAAAGTAGGGGAGGCAAAGGTATCTACAGCTCACAGGCAAGATTCCTAGAAAAGTGAGACCTGTGCAGAGAGAAAACCCCACAGATCTACAGAGGGTTGCCCTAGATTATTCAGCTGAGTATAGACCAGTGCATATTTGTTAGGAAACTACCTGAGGATGGGGAAACACATTCAAAAGGATTAGAGGGAACGGT
>NC_138376.1:100802020-100827909 GCF_054177405.1 Leptonychotes weddellii | reverse complement strand
AGCATGTATTACTTCTGAATAAAAAAAGTTAAAAAAAAACTAAATAAGCACAATAACTGACTAGACATTAGCAATATAACATTATTACAAGTGCACGAGCATCATACTGGAATGCACAAATAGAATTCTTTGCTATATGTATGAAAAATTCATACTTTTCAAAGATCTTTGGTAAACAACTTTACATTTGTTCTTTCTACCTCAAAATCAGGTAGGGCTAATACCTAAGTTAATTTTAAAGATAAGAAAACTGAAACATAAGGAGTTGATGCTCAAAGTCACCCTCCTTATTAGTAGTAAAGAAGGCACTGGAATCCAGATGCCGTCGCTCCTACTCTGACCATGTTTCAAACTGGATAAAACCCCAGCTTAAACCAAGGTCAGTGAAGGGCACAAAAGCTGCTCCAGCAACTGAATGAGGAAAAGTAAGGCAGGGCATTCTGTCATCTTCCACCACGCCCACACACACACTGGTTTCGGTCAGAGAAGCTCCCCTGTTTCATGCATGCGCTTCTAAGTAGCTTTTCATTTTCTAAAAGGATTCCAACATTTACCCAAAAACGGTTTGAAAAATCAATGCTCAAAAAACACACAGAGAGGGTCCCTTTAGTAACAATAATCCTGCCAGTGATGTCCATCAAAAAATAGAAACAGGTGAAATATAAGGCAAAAAAATGTCTTTGAATCTCAAATAAAACCACATCCAATCCAAATGTTTAGTGAAAAATTGTTCCTTTTAAATTCATTTATTTCTTATCAATGTTAAATATGCTTTAATTTTTCTAACAATTAAAACTCATGAACCTAGTGGGAGATTATCTAGTATTTCCAGAAAATGTGTCCTAAAAAATAAAAGATGTTTTTAACACAATACTAAATACTAGAGTCATAAGAATGCTTTAGTTTAACCACCAATTCTGTTGGAATCTGGAAATTACTAATGATACATAGAATACCAGACATACCTGGATGAAAACAAAACCAAATATATTTCCATCCAATCTGATTATTTTTTACATAGTGTTAAGACTTCAGTTTTTTTTAATGGGAACCCGAAATAAAAAAGATGTGGGAGTGAACAAAACAAAGATACAATAGTATCCTTTCTGAGAAAAAGAAGGGTTTGCTGTAATGATTGGTCCATACAAAAGTAATAAAATAACAGAGAAGAGCAGAGCTTCAAAACAGAAATACCTGCACAAGAGAAAATTCAAACGGACACCTTCTTTTTACCAATGACGTAATTATTAGCCCCATCAGTGATATCTGGTATGCCGGCTGGCATGAAGGATAAAAAGCAGGGAAGAGGACCTGCCCTCCCAGAAGAGGAGCTCCTGGAGCAGAGCTTAGGAGTTAATCAGCTAAGTACCCACAGTGTCTGGAGCACGTGCTTAGCATCTATGGGTATTTAATAGTACCTATTGAATTTGAATTGAACATTACCTTTGTGCTAGCTGTTTTATGTATGCTTGATCATCTATGCCTCCAGATAACCCTAAGAGGTAAGTTATTATTCCCATTTTTAAAAATTAAGGAACTGAGACTCTGAAATGTTAATAGCTTACTCAAAGATCACTGAGCTAAGTCATGGTGAGGATAGAATTTGAACTCAAATCTAACTGACTACAACGTTCATGCTACCTCCTATGTGAAGAATCTAAAGTCTTGGGGGGCCTAGCTGACTCAAGTGGAAGAGCATGCAACTCTTGATCTCAGGGTCATGAGTTCAAGCCCCATACTGGGTGTAGAGATTACTAAAATAAATAAACTTCTTAAAAAAGAATTTAAAATCTTCTTTCTCCCCTCTAAGTTATTTTTTTTTTTAAGATTTACTCATTTATTTATCTGAGGAGTGTGAGCAGGGGAGGGGCAGAGGGAGAGGGAGAAGCAGGCTCCCTTAGCACTAAGCAGGGACCCCGACTCGGGGCTCGATCCCAGCACCCTGGGATCATGGCCTGAGCCGAAGGCAGATGCTTAACTGACTGAGCCACCCAGGCGCCCCTCTAAGAAAATTTCTTAAATACAAGGTAGAATCTGCTTAGCTTATTTTAAAACTTGTACAGCACTTATGAACTGCAGTTGACAAACTCAGATCTGGTCATTTGCTCATTCATTCAGCAAATAATTACTGACAGCAACTCTGTCAGGTACTGTTCTAGGCGTGGGAACAACAGCAATGCACAAAGCAAACCCCCTGCCCTCAGGGAACGTCCACACATGCTGGGTGCTGTCAGGTATTGATCAGTGATATGAAGAAAAATAAAGCAGGTGAAGGATCTACAAAGTGATGTGCAAGAAAAGAGGTTTTGATGTTAGATATGGCGGTCTGAGAAGCCCGCTCTGAAGAGGAGACCGTTGAGAAGCCACCTGAGGGGAGAAGAGTACTCAAGGCAGAAAGAAGAACTTACGAAGACTGTTCAGTAGGTCCAGAAACAGTAAAAAGGATTAAAAAAGATAGGATGCCTGGAGCAGGGTGAGTCAGCATTTGGGGAAGAGGTAAGAATGGGTTTAGAGAGGTAGGCAGGAATACTAGGGGGGCATGGTAAAACCTTCAGATTTTATTCTCAGTATGGTGGGAAATTCTGGGGGTTTTAAGCAAGGAAAATTTATGTGTGTGAGTAACTTTCTTTATTCATCTATATTTCAGCTAGAATATACATTTCTTCCTGGTGGAAGAAATTTAATCTCAGGCAATTCAAAGTGCTCCGCTCTTTCCCTAGAGCTGTATTTTAGTTGAAGGGAAGGTAGCTAATGGGGCGTCAGAGTGGTTTAGATGGGGGTGTAGCGCCTGGCTCTTGGGTCACCATCTGGCATCTCCTGAGACATGCACCATGCTTGGTTTTGTAGCTGGACCCTCCCTCATTCCCATATATAATGACTCTGCCACTTCTGTGCCCTCTCAGGTATGCAAGATTTCATTCTATGGATCATCACACCATACCAGGGCAAGCAGGAACTCGCTGGACCTGTCTCAGGCCCTTTACCATTTCCTTGCTATTCTTGAGCACACGAAAATAACGGAATTTCCTGGGGCCAAGGTGGAAAGGTCAGAACCCTAGAAGGCCACCCACCACCCAATACCAGCCTCACTTCACCTCCACCGCCACTCTGGAAGCAGAGGGAATTCTGGCTCGCTGGCACTATGAACACACCCCAGGAGGAAGGCACAGGGTCTCTCCTGCTCTCAGACTGATGTGAGTTTCTGCTGTTCTGTTCAGGGGATGATGGAAAGGCAAGAACTCATATTCTACCTTGGCCTCTAGCTCTCTTCTTTGCCTGACACTGAGAATCTTTTCTAGCATCAAAGCAGGAAAAACGTATCATTATGTTTAGGTGTTGAAATCCCAAAGCCTTTCTCTATTTTTCTTGCTATATTCTCTCTCTTCTGAGAACATGGGTGCCATTGTCCGGGAGGTGGCTAGGCACAGAACAAAGGATACAAGAAATACAAGGAGAAAAACTCAGTATCTCAAAATATTATCCCCACATGTTCAAAATCTTAGTTTACTGGGGCGCCTGAGTGGCTCAGTCGTTAAGCGTCTGCCTTCGGCTCAGGTCATGATCCCAGGGTCCTGGGATCGAGCCCGGCATCAGGCTCTCTGCTCCGCGGGAGGCCTGCTTCTCCCTCCCCCACTCCCCCTGCTTGTGTTCCCTCTCTCGCTGTGTCTCTCTCTGTCAAATAAATAAATAAAATCTTAAAAAAATAATAAAGTTCAAAATCTTAGTTTGTTATTTTACTTTCATAATATCTACTAAATGCTAATATGTGCTAAATGTGACATTTTGATCACCATTTGTAAATGTGGGGCATGTCCTAAAACCCATCACTGCTAGTCATAGCAGCAAATGGTTTTTCCTCTCTCTTCTATGGTAATAAAGAAAGTCAAGCAATGGACCATTCAGATGGAAAAAAACAAAAACAAAAACAAAAACCCAACACTGTTCTTAGTTACAAACAACAAATGGCAACTTTAGCTGAGTTAAGCAGGGAAGAAATGTGTAAGAATACCAGGGGACGCCTGGGTGGCGCAGTCGGTTGAGCACCCGACTGGGTTTCGGCTCAGGTCCTGATCTCAGGGTCAGGGGATCAAGCCCTACGTCGGGCTCCACGTTCAGCTTGGAGTCAGCTTGAGATTCTCTCCCTCTCCCTCAGCCCTCCCACTCATGCTCTCTCTCTCTCTCTAAAATAAATAAACCTTTAAGGAAAAAAAAAAAAGAACACCGGGAGGATGGAAGAGCAGGCTGGAAGGCTAGGAGGCCAAGCAGACGTCCAGAGCTATGCTGGAGCACAGGTATGCGGCCACCACCACCTGCTCCAGCTGGGGTCCTGCGACCCTGACAGCACACGGAGGGCCAGAACTGCTGCCCCCTGCCTGCCACTGATGACACAACCCGTCCCCAGGACAGATTCTGCACAGTCCTTTTTTGTTCAAAGTCCTAGCTTCTGATTCAAAGTCTAGGCCAAAGCAAGATCATGTTCCCAGCACCAAAGCAAACTGTGGAAGAAGGTATGTGACACGGGAGACGGTGGGGAAGAGTTTAGATGCTGGGCAGCTAAAAAAGAAGACTACAGTCCAGCATATGCATATTTTAAAACAATAACAGTGTATTCATAACAACTACTATTATAATTAACTTATCTTTTGGCTCACGTAAATTATAAGCAGGATATCTTTCCTCACCTACTCTTCTAATCCAGCTCTGACCCTCTCTATTATGGCATACCCACAACTGTTTTAGATAAGACCTTGAGTTAAAATAGGAGGCTGAATCATGCAAAACCATCATTTTTATGAGTCAAAAATTGTCAAATACTGGCAATGTCTGATGGCTTACCATATACAATGGTGGACTCACTAAGTTCCTAGGATCTGATTTAAGGGATCAGAGCATATTTTCTAGGTCTTCAAGTACCTAAAGAATTATCACATAGAAGAATTGCTGATAGCAACTCAGCAACATATTTTTTTTTTTAAGATTTTATTTATTTATTTAATTGAGAGAGAAACAGCTTGAGAGGGGAGAGGGTCAGAGGGAGAAGCAGGCTCCCCGCTGAGCCGGGAGCCCGATGTGGGACTCGATCCCAGGACTCCGGGACCATGACCTGAGCCGAAGGCAGTCGCTTAACCAACTGAGCCACCCAGGCGCCCTCAGCAACATATTCTTATCAATCCAGAAAACAGAAACAGCATGAAGGTGTGAAAGCAAAAATTCATTTCTTTATTTATTTACTGAGCACTTCCCATATGTGCCAGACACACAGTCTGCTCGCGACAGCAAACACAGCCCTGCTCTCACAGAGCTTACAGTCTCAGGGGACAGATCTGGGCCCAATAAAGAGGACTCAACAATGTTCAGAGTTATTAAAAATTACAAAGATATAAGGAAAGAAGTTTTGTTAAGAGAAATTAAAATAGTAGGCATTTGTATTGTTCATTACTATCTACATTAGCTTTCACATATTATTTTATTTGATATGACAATCTCATCAATTGATTGTAAAGATACAATATTTTTCTATTTACTGGTTTCAGTTACTTTTTTTTAAGATTTTATTTATTTTATTTTTAATAAGCAGGGGGAGTGGCAGGCAAAGGGAGAGGGAGAAGCAGACTTCCCGCTGAGCAGGGAGCCCGATGCAGGGCTTGATCCCAGGACCCTGGGATCATGACCTGAGCTGAAGGCAGTGGCTTAACCGCCTGAGCCACCCAAGAGCCCCAAGGTTTCAGTTACTTTAAATTTTGACCCAAGAGTTCTCATTACTCACTGGGCCTGAAATCTTTGATGATGGATATCTATTCACAATACTGTTTTAAATAATATGTGTCACAAAGCACATATAATTTGTTATTAATGTGTTTTTCCAGTATAGTACCTTCTCTAGGTAGACAGAAATAGGGAAAAAAGAAATTGTTGCCTTTTTTTGTTTTTTTTTTTAAAGATTTTTATTTATTTATTCATGAGAGACAGAGAGAGAGAGAGGCCGAGGGAGAAGCAGGCTTCCCGCGGAGCAGGGAGCCCGATGCGGGACTCGATCCCAGGACCCTGGGATCATGACCTGAGCCAAAGGCAGACGCTCAACCATCTGAGCCACCCAGGCGCTCTGTTGCCTTTTTTTTGAAAAATATTTCTTAGTATTGGTTTTTTATTCCTATTAGCAGTATAATCTATTGCTTAGCCAGAATACAGGATAATGGTTAAGGAAATACCATGCTTGAGATAAGAAGAGATTTTGCTGATGTGAAAACCACATGTCATTTTTCATCTACGTTAACTCATGTTCTGGAGGAAAAGCTTATGAATAATTTAAGAGACTGTTCAATTCCTCCTAGTACCACAGACATTCCTTCAAGCATTAAATGGAAAATCAACACAGCAAATATATCAGACATCCTTCAAAAGTCAGCTAAAAACACTTCCTAAATAATATAATTTACCTCATAGTTAAAGATGCAAAATGTCTGAAGAACAATTTTGTAAAATGTATTTTAAACACCAAGAGACTTGGCTATATAAAAGAAGACTGAAATGAATAATTTAATAAAGAAACAATATTTTATAATCCTAACAAATACATTACAGTTTTACCTGTTTAGGCGAGTTTGTGTTATTCAACAAACATTTATTGAGTGTGTTAAGTACTGGGAAGTTTTCTGTGTTTTTTAAATTTTAAATATACATATTTTTACATAGGAGTTTTCTTTACGTGAACTCTTAAGTATGTAGCAACAATAAATTTATACCTAAAATGTAAAGAAATTGTTAAAAGTTGTCTGAAAGTAAACCATGACAGATCAATTTTAATAAAATCATATCTTTTTAATTGTATACATGTTCTTATAAATTCCTTTTCTTTTCTTTTGTTATTTTTTCTGTTTCTAACATTATGAGGGATAGTTATATGACAGCATGATATATAATTTGAGAATAATCACAAAGAGGTTTATTTTTTTATTGAGGTATACAAAGAAGTTTATTAATAAAAATAGTCTAGAATACGAAATGTAAATTAGGTAGTCCTAATATATTCTTAAGATTAAATATTCTATTTTAGATGCAACAGAAATAATAAGTTGGATTTTAGTTTTGAGAAGACTGATCTGTGATTAGACAATACACCATACAATAGGAGGTGATAAGGTCTTTTCTTGCTTTCCATCTGGAAGATACTTTCTTATACCATTGTAAGTTACAGTAAAACTATGTCACATATAATACGAAAGATCTCAATAAAATTTTAGAATCACTTTTTGGCCATCTAAAACTTTAAGTAAAAGCCATACAACTGTTTTTGTCATTCCTGTTATTACTATTTAAAGGATTCTTGTTTCCATATGCTCCTCAAACTGTTCCATTTTTAGATGGTTTTAGTAAGTTATTTGATACATAACAGCAGGCATAATGTTGAAACGAACTTCATTTTAAAATTTTTATACTCATCATTTTAAGCATATATTTCCAATTGATTACTGTGTAAAACTGTCAAATAGAATTTTAAAACGTTTCATTCTTAAGAGCGAGTCTTTAAAATTACACCTTGATGCCAGAGGCATCCCATTCGTTCCACTGCAGTAGAGTCTGAAGGAGACCCAGACTGAGCATTCCAACACTGGCCCAGTTCTCCTATTATTCAACTTGTGTTCTTGGACAGGTCACTTAACCTTGACAGCAAAAATGATGAGGCCATTACAAATGATCTCTCAAGTCCCTCTCCTTATCCTAACAACCAGCTAGGCCAAATAAATTGTCAGAGAATGCTGGTACATCATCCATCAGGGATTCCATTTCTTTTTAAAGAATTTCTTTACTTATTTAAGAGAGAGAGAGCACGAGTGGGGGTGGGGCACAGAGGGAGAGGGACACACAGACTCCCTGCCAAATAAAGAGCCCCATGTGGGGCTCAATCTCAGGACCCCAAGATCATGACCTGAGCTGAAGTCAGATGCTTAAACGACTGAGCCACCCAGGCACACCGCCATCAGGGATTCTAGACACCAGGACTGGATTTTACTGTCATACAAAGATTTAGACATGAATATAAATAAGGGAAGAGAGACTACATAAGGTTAAATGTTCTTTCAATTACACTTTTATGTTTACATCAGACATTTTTCACTGGTTTACATATCCATTTAAAAGATATTTATTGAGCCTCTATTACATAGCGGGCTCTGGGGAGACAAAGATGAAAGATTCCCTCAAAGAGCTTTCACTCTAGTTGAGGAACATTGATTTCTAAACAATCAAATGTAGTAAAATATTACAGTTTCTACAGTAAATATCCATCTATGGAATATAGGGGAGATTAGGAGAGAAAATGGTCATTTCTATTTTGAAGAAATCAGAAAAGCCTTTATTTTGGAAATGACATTTGAAATGAGTTTTATAAAAGATCAATAATACAATCTGAAAAAGAAATTAAGAAAACAATTTCATTGACAATAGTACCAAAAATAATAAAATACTTAGGAATAAACTTTAACAAGGAGGCAAAGGACTGACAACTACAAATGGTGCTGAAAGAAATTAAAGGAGACACAACTAAATGGAAGACATTTCACATTTAGGGACTGGAAGCCCTAATACCACTAAGATGGCAATACTACCCAAAGCCATCTACAGATTTAATGTAATTCCTACCAAAGTTCCAATGATGCTTTTTGCAGAAATAGAAAAAAAAAATCATCCTAAAATTCATATGGAATCTCAAGGGATCTTAAATAGCCAAAAACTCTTAATAAAGAAGAATAAAGTTGGAAGTCTCACACTTCCTTGTTCCAAAATTTACTACAAAGCTACAGTCATCAAAACAGTGTGCTCATACCTGTCAGAATGGCTAAAATCAAAAACACAAGAAACAACAGATGTTGGTGAGAATGTAGAGGAAAAGGAACCCTCTTTTTTTTTTTACACTGGTGGTGGGAATGCAAAGTGGTGCAGCCACTCCAGAAAACAGTATGGAGGTTCCTCAAAAACTTAAAAATAGAGTTACCTTACGACCTAGTAATTGCACTATTGAATCTTTATCCAAAAAAGGCAAAAACACTAATTCAGAGGGACACATGTACCCCTATGATTATTGCAGGGTTATTTACAATAGCCATAAATAATAAATAATAATATAAAAACAAATAAAAATAAATAATAAATTAAATAATAAATAAATACTTACAATAGCAGCCCAAGTGTCCATTGATAGGTAAATGGATAAAGAAGATATAGTATACAATGGAATATTATTCAGCCATAAGAAAGAATGAAATCTTACCATTTGCAACAACGTGGATAGAACCAGGGAGTATAATGCTAAGTGAAATAAGTCAGAGAAAGACAAATACCATATGATTTCACTCATATGTGGAATTTAAGAAACAAAACAAATGAACAAAGATAAAAAAGAGAGAGACAAACCAAGAAACAGACTCTTAACTATAGAGAACAAACTGATGGTTACCAGAGGGGAGGTTGGTTGGGGGATGGATGAAATAGGTGACGGGGATTAAAGAGTACACTTATCATAATGAGCACTGGGTACTGTACAAAGTTGTTGAATCACTATATTGTATACCTGAAACTAATATAATACTGTATATATGTTAATTATACAAAAATTATATAAAATTATATAAAAAAAGGAAAAACAACAGTGTGGTACTGGCAAAAGGTAAACCTATAAACCAATGGAACAGAACAAAGAGCCCAGAAATAAACCCTCTTGTATATGGTCAAATGGTTTTCAGCAAAAATGCCTAGACCCATTCAGTGGGGAAAGGACATTCTTAACAAATATTGTTGGGAAAACTGGATATCCACATTGTAAAAGAATGAAGTTAAACCCTTACCTTATACCATATACAAAAAATTAACTCAAAATGGATCAAAGACTAAACTAAACATAGGAGCTAAAACTATAAAGTCTTAAAAGAACACATAACTTCATGACTGTGGACTTGGCAATGATTTCTTAGACATGACACCAAAAGCACAGACAACAAAAATAAAAATAGATTAATTAGACTAAATTAAAAACTGAAAAGTTAAAAATTTAAAAACTTTAAAAAATTAAAAAGTTAGAAATTAAAGCTGGAAAAAAGAGAAATACCTTCCATTTAAGTAAGTGATACTATAAGTTCTGAATGTTTTCAAATGTACCAGTTACTGTACATTTTGATGATTAATGCAAGATTCATAAATATTGAGCTAATTAACTACATTTAAATATTTTTAAATATACAAAATTCATGAACCCCTTTAAGAAAAACAAAGCTGTGCATCAAAGGAAATGATCTGTAGAATGCAAAGGCAACCTATAGAATGGGAGAAAATATTTGATAATCATGTATCTGATAAGGACTAAATATCTAGAATATATAAAGAACTCCTACAACTCAGGACGCCTGGGTGGTTCAGTAGGTTAAGTGTCTGCCTTCGGCTCAGGTCATGTTCCCAGGGTCCTGGGATCGAGTCCTGCATGGGGCTCCTTGCTCAGTGGGGAGCCTGCTTCTCCCTCTGCCTGCCACTCCCCCTGCTTGTGCTCTCTCGCTCCCTGACAAATAAAGAAAATCTTAAAAAAAAAAAAAAAAGAACTACAACTCAACAACAACAAAAAAACAACAATCTGATTAAAAAATCAATGAAGAAGAAAGAGACATTTCTCCAAAGAAGATATATAATAAGCCAGCAAGCATATGAAAATATGCTCAAAATCACTCTCATTAGGGGAATGAAAATCAAAGTCACAATGAGATATCATTTCACACCCATTAGGATGACTACCATCAAAAAAAAACAACAAAAACAAAAAACCTTCTGGGCTCTAGGATGACACCTACATTTCTGGCCCATGTTCCTTTTAGGATAATGGAGAGGGTTACCAAAATAGTAAATATGAGAGCAGAAACAAGGCTAAGCAGTAAAGAAGAAGGTTCAGAAACCTGAAAATACACTTAAGAAATAAAGAGGTAAGCCAATAAAATAAACTGAGAAGATGTACTAAGAGAGGTTAAAAAAAGAACCAAGAAAGTGGTATCTCAGTAGCGAAAAGGTGAGTCTAAAGCATCTATTAGGTTTAGGAATCAGAAAGCGATCAGTGGCCTGTGTTGTGACATAGTAGGTTATAACCCACTGACCGCAGGAGCTTCAAGAAAGGAGAGTAAGCACACGTAAAGAAGTGGAGACAGATATCAGAGGCTACGCTTTTACACATTTTGGGCTCAGAAGGGAAGGAGAGGTTCAATGCAGGAGCTGTGGGAAATTCAAGGTCATGGGAGTGCTAAGTTTTCTGTTATTTACATTGTTTCTTGTTTGTTTATTTGTCTGGGGATACGAAAGGCATAATCCAGTTAACAAAGTTGGGGAAATGAGCTGATGAAGAGGAAACGCTGGAGATGCGGAAATGCTGTGAAGAGAGGAAGGAACTGGTAGAGCAAGATCCAGATAGCCACACCAGATCAAGAATACAGCTGAAGAGATTAGTCTTAGGGAGACAGAAGACATGGGATTTAAAGAGCCAAATGCAGTAGCAGTAGGTTTACTACATACAGGGAACAAATGAAGCAGGTCCCAGCCTCAGTTTTATCCGTGGAGGGAAGAGCAGAAGGTTAAGGGAACCTAAGAAAAGGCTGGAGCAGTGACAGGGGACAGGAGAAAGAAAAAAGCAGGAGCAGTGGGATTGCTGAACAGGATGCTGCTGAGTCTGGAAAACTTATACTTGCAGGAGAACCAATCTACAGGACTGTACAATTTCTTCATTTTCTCACGCATCTGATAAAACTACTCATTAACGTGTGTTTCATGTCACACATTCTAGAAGGAACTAAGTAAAAAATGGTCAACAGAATAGTCATGGTCCTTGCCATCATGGAGCTTCATCCAGGAAACACTGTCAAACAAAATTACATAATTACAACCTGTGATGAGGCCTGTGAAAGAGACACACCAGGTACAGTGACAGAGGGCTCACTTATGAGGAGACTCTCTCTACAGGGCACAGGAAACGCTCTCCGAGGTGGTGACATTTGAGCTACAGAATGAAAAGGTCCAAATGGAGGGTCTACTCAGACATTTGCAAAAGTTCCACGGCAAGAATGAACTCGTTGAGTCCGTGATGAACCATGATGAGACAGGAGACCAACGTGGAGACACCGTGGACCACAGCAAGGAGTCTGGAGTTTATTTTGCCCACGTGTTGGGGTAAAAAAGCAAATGGCTAAACTGATCTACCATCAGTGTTTGCCAGCCTGGTGAAAGAGAAGAGAAAGAAGACAAGACACCCGAAAGAACCACCAACAGAGTGAGGCACCATGAGGCCGTGACCAGTTTAAGAAGGAATAAACTATGTTGGCCAGGAAGAAGAGACCAGAGACCTCGGTGAGGTTCCACAGCATGGAAAGAAAGTGAAACAGCATAAAGGGTGAGAAGTTAGGGTGCTAGACAGCTATATCCGATTTATGGTCTTAGAAGAGTTCAGGTGGATGAATAGCCAAAAGGTATAACTATGCTTATGAACTGGGAGAGCAGAGTATGAGTATTAGAGGGTACCTTCAAAGAAGTCAAGGGATTTTAAGAAAAGTAATAGCTGTGATGGGAGCAGTGGGGGTGGCGGGGATTTATCATTATTATTAATGATAATAGCTACCATCTATTTACCCTTGTATATGTGCCAAACACTGTGCTAAGCACTTCATGTATGTTATCTCAGTTTATTTTGAGAAGTCATTATTATGCTTGTTTTATAAGTAAGGAAACTGAATGCAATGTCACTTCTAAAAGACTCCAAATCCACAGCTCACTTTGAGACACGATGTTTGGATGGTTGTGTTCATGGTGCTACAAGAAAAGGTCACAGTGAGCTAGGAAACAAAGTGCTCAAAAAGTGAGAGGAAATATTTGGACAACAGCAAAGAGGAGAGGTAGAGGGTAACAAAACTCTAATAGCATGAACTACCAATAAGAAAAGGCTTGTATGTGAGGGTAGAATGGGGACAAAGCAACAGAGAACTAAGAGAACATGGATGACATCTCTGGGCCCCATGGTGTGAGGCACTGGTGGAAAGAACAGCCTGCACCCAGAGGAAGCTGCTATCTCAGACTAGCAAATAGATCAGCTAAGGCAAGAAGGTAAAGGGGATGCTCCTGAAAGCCAGGAGTCCAGTTGCTAATTTATAGTGTAACTGACTAGCGTAGTGATTAAAAACACAGAATCTGGTGGAGGGTGGGCAAAACCAGTGCAAGGAGTCAAAAGTACAAATTTCCAGTTATAATATAAATAAGTCAGGGGATGTAATGTACAACATGGTGTCTGTATTTAATAATGCTGTATTGCATATTAGAAGGTTGCTAAAAGAATAAATATATTTTTTAAGATTTTATTTATTTATTTATTTGAGAGAGAGAGAGAGGGAGAGCACACGCACAAGCGGGGGTAAAAGGGGGGAAGGAACAAGCAAGACTCCAGGCTCAGCACAAGCTGGACACGGGACTCAATCCCCCGACCCTGAGATCAGGACGTGAGCAGAGGCAAAACCAAGAGTTGGGTGCTCAACCAAGCCACCCAAGTGCTGCGAGAGTAAATCTTAAAAGTTCTCATCACAGGGAAGAAATTTCTAACTATGTGAGGTGATGGATGTTAACTAGACTTATTTCACTATATATAAATAACAAATCATTACGTTGTAAACCTGAAACTAATATAATGTTATGGGTCAATTGTACAATAAAAGAATATGTCTAACAACAGGGGAAAAGTAAAATAAATTAGGATGCAATGGAATACTAATCAGTAAAAATGCTTTTGGAAACTATTTCATGTTGATGATAATGATAGCTAACTTGAGAGCATTTATTCTGTACCAAATACTGTTCTTTATGTACATTATATTTCATACATATATTATAATGAATGATAGTAATAATTTTTTTTTAAAAAAGCACACAGAATTTAGAGCCAGACTGCCCGGATTTGAGTCCTGGCTCTATGATTTACTATTAAATTATTTAGCCTCTTTGTGCTTTATTTTCCCTATCTATAAGATAGGAAGATAATAATGGTCTCTATCTCATAGAAATGCTAAAATTAAATGAGTTAATATTTGTAAGATGGTAAGAATAATGGCACAAAGTAAATCCATTTAAGTGTTTGACTGAAAATCAAGTAAAATAAAAGAGGGGAGGTAGGGAACCACGATATGCCACTCCAAAATACACTACTTTGGCGCAAGAATTTTGAGCAAATGAGAATCAGTAGATGCAGAAAGAAACCTTCCAGATCTTTCCTTGGCTTACTAAAAGCAGACACTTCTGAAAAATGAGACTGCCCAAAATCCCCTCCAAGATGGACCTGTACAAACCCTACTCTGTTAGAGCACCCCATATGTTTACCTTCCCAAAATTTGCCACTCCAGAAAGCCTAAAACCCCTTTTTTTGTCTTATCATTTCTCTATGAAGTTACTGTTCTTCTATTAAGATCCATATCAGCCCAAGTTCTAACCACCCTCTTGAGTTACTCTTCACTGAATCTTCTCTACATGATGTGTACTGCACACATTAATAAAATCCTTGTTTTTCTGTTAATCTTTTATCGGTCTAATTTTACAGGGTCCCTGAGGGACAATCCAGGAGAGTAGAAGGAAAAACACATTTCCTCCCCTACAGGGACAGTGGAAAAGGGTAAAAGAGGGATGTGAAGGGACAGGAAGAGTGGGGGACCTGTGTCTAGGGGAGCGTGCACACAGAAGCAGGTCATGCAACAGAGCCTCTGAAGGTCCTCAGTGGTACAGGGTTGTGATTCAGACATCCTGACTGGGGAGAAAAGCTGGTCTTTGCTTATTCTAAATGAAGTGTAGCAAAGGTGTTCTGATGTTTTTAAACACAGACTAACCCAGGCCATGAAGGGGAAGGATGCCCACCTGCCTGTGGTAGTGAGAAGTCCAAGACTTCTAACATCTTCTGTTATAGAAGGTATTATATTTCTTCTGTAATAGAGCAGCCTAGAAAGGCCCAAAGATACCAGCAACCAAAGAGATTCCCCACAACAAGCAGAAAACATAGGGCATATGCTCCCCATCTTTTGGGGAAAATGTCCGTCAGCATAAGAGAAAGTATAATGTTCAAATGAACATCCTAAAAACCTTTCACTTTTCCTTATATGAGATAAATATACTTGGAATGTTTTCTTATGCTAACCAAGGGCACTTTCCTAAAAAAAAGATTTGCAAGAACTATTGTAATTCTAGTGGGCTAAACTTTTAGCAATCTCTCAATCTAATACACATCTTAACAAAATTACAGCTTTGCAATGCAATTTCATCATTGTAAGATGTGGAGAAATGCCATATAAATGCATAATTTTCACTACCTTCTTAGCTCTATGAGCTACCGTGTACTTCTAAGGAGAAAGTAGGTGCTGTTTTATTCTGGAAAAACAGAATCTCTCAAGGTCAAGATAGGAAGCTGATACACAGAGTTCTGATGCCACACACCTTACTGGCTTCCTCAAGCAGCTATCCCATAAACCTACATGGACATGGTGTGCAAAGATGGGCTTGGTCTCTTCAGCCCACTAGGCAGCTACCAGAAACAACAGTTAGCAACAGCACATCTGGATGCATAATTCAAGTACTGATGGTAAAAGCACATATATTCAGACTGTATTAGTCCAAAATGTAGAATAATTTTCTTTAATTTTACACATTAAAAATTCTAAGTTATTCTTTATCCTGAAATTTTTCAGCAATGAATTCAAGTATTAGGGCCTAAAATTCAGTTCTTTTTTCATAACAACTATATAATATTTTAAGAATGTTTCTTTTAACTTATAAATTTTAAAACTCTATGAAAACTAGGTAAATCAAACTATTCATGAATTATAATTTTCAACAACTTTTCAAGTTAGTTTTACTAATAATATGTACTTAAACTTCTTTATCAATACTTTAATAATTAAATTTATTTTCTTTAAAAATGCTGCTCTTCATTAAGTCAAACTAGCTCTGCCTTCACTATTTTGAACAAATAAGATTTTAATATTCTTGTATCGGCATATACACACACATAGTTTATTATACTTTTAAAAAAATGTAGTACACCCTGGTCAATTCTAAAAGTAGAAATATATTATTTGAATAAGTAGTTTATAAAATGTGATACAAAGACAAATTACATTATTTACTGATACTGTTGGACTAAAGCAATACTAATCCTGAGGCATTCTTGTCAAAATAAATCTAATGAAGTTGTCAAAATAAATCTAATGAAGTAAAATGCTGACAAAAATTCTCTGTATTGAACATTCTATCTGAACACTATATATATGGAGTATTAGTCCATTTATTGACTAAACTTCAACAAAAATTTTCCATATACACATTTAAATATTTAGATTTCTTATAAAAGTGTATGAAAACTATAATCAAAAGCAACAGTACAAAATACACATAAAAGATTAAAAGCAAGCAATAACAAACAGTGATTATGTGAGGACAGAATGCTATTCTCCTTCTATTTTCCATTTTTGTAATGTTTTGCTTAAAGTTTGGAAAAGTGTATGTATTTTTAAGCAATAGTCTCTCACATCAAGAAAAGAATTACAGGGGCAGTGGCCTTTCCTAAAATGACAAACCAACACCCTTGGGCTCATAGTCATACTAAAGCTGGCAAGATTTCACATTCCTCAGCACACAATGGATCTTTCATCAATACTGGAAACTGCCTTTGTGAGAATATTTGCTAAGAATGGATGGAATTCTCAATGTTGCAAGCACCCATTGAATTATTCAAAAGAACAATGAATGAATGACTAATTAGAAGTGTTTCTTGAGATCAGGGATATTTATATTCCAAAAGAAAAAAACCTATATCTAGCATTTTCTCCAGAACAGTTAGGAAGAACAGATTAAGTTTGTTAACCATATATGGGCATTGGTTCCCAAATGCTTTGCTATCAAAACTGTTAGAGTTGCCTTTTTCTTGACCAACTAATAATTTTAATTCCTCCTTGACTCATAAATATTGTTTGCATGTTTGTTGATATGTACTTTGCTCCACAAAAGAAAACTTAACCAACAATGAAATGAAATTTGATCCTCAATGTCTCCCTTAACCCAAAAAGAGAAGCCCTTTTGTTTTTCGTTTTTCTGGTTTTTTAAAATTATTTATTTATTTAAGTAAGCTCTGCGGCCAACGTGAGGCTCAAACTCACAACCCCAAAATCAAGAGTCACATGCTCTTCAGACTGTGCCAGCCAGGCACCCCAAGATGTACCTCTGAATGAGTAACTATAAAACTACATAAAGATAATGTAATATTAAGTTAAAAAAAGTATGTCTCAAAAACTCATATACATGATAAGGTTAAAACCACTTAAAAATACATATACTTTGGGAGAATATAAGGAAATAATAAACACTAACTTCAGGATGATGGTTAGCTTAAATGAATTATGGCCATGGGATGGATTAATGAAAAGGATAACACAGTTAAGGTTATTACCATTGTCCTAGCTTTTGTTTCATGGATTTTGTTTTGTGTTTTTTGTTTGGTGGCAGATTCCCAGGTGATTATGATACCATTTTAAAATACAGATGGATGAAAAAAATAAATAAATAAAATAAAATAAAATAGAGATGGATGGATGGCCGACAGATGATTGATAAAGTGGAACAAGCATGGACCAATGATAATTGTGTTATGAACCAAAGATCACTAAACCTGAAATGAAATAACAGGAAATGATCCAACATGATATGAAGATAAAAATTCTTTACAGCATGTAGATTAGCAACCAAACTACAATGTCTGGATCAACTCAAAAGTCATTCATCCAGATTTTATAACTTTCTTCTTCTACTTCACTGAACACTTTCAATTATGCTGCACAAAGTGACCAGTCAGACCTTCTAACATCACCAGTGAACTTCTGCTCAGAGAGTACAACCTAAAAAGAAAGGGGAAAAAAGGTAGCACAGAGGAAAAGCTGCTGTCTCACCCACGGACTCTCTGGAATGGGGCTGACAATGCCCACAAAGCCTGAATAGGCAACTGGTAATTCTTATCCATACTGTCAATACTTATTAAATGCCAAGTATATGTCAAATGTCATGAAAAGCACTAGAATCCTTCAGATTTATGATTAGGACAGTCCTAGCAGATATTTAAGTCCAGCCCATCACCTTCCAGAGCCCAGAATCAACATATCTTCAGGTCAAAAAATCGAGATAGGACAGTCACAGTGGAAACAGTATGGAGGTTCCTCAAAAAATTAAAAATAGAAATACCATATGGATCCAATAATTCCATTCTTGAGTGTTTACCCAAAAACAAAAACGCTAATTTCAAAAAGACATATGCACCACTATGTTTATTACAGCATTATTTACAATAGCCCAAATATGGAAGCAACCCAACTGTCCATCAATAGACAAATGGATAAGGAAGATGTGGTGTATATACAACAGAATATTCCATAAAAAAAGATGAGATCATGCCATTTGAGACAACATGGATAGACCTATAGGGTATTATGCTAAATGAAATAAGTCAGGCAGAGAAAGACAAATACTATATGATTCTACTCATAAAAGTGGAATCTAAAAAACAAAACAAAACAAATGAATAAACAAACAAAAAGCAGAATCAGACCTATGAATACAGAGACCAAAATGATGGCTGCAGTAAGGAGCGGGGGCGGGTTGGGCAAAATGGGTGAAGGGTGGTGGGAGATACAGGCTTCCAATTATGGAATGAATAAGTCATGGGAGGGCGTCTGGGTGGCTCAGTCAGTTAAGTGACCGACTACTGGTTTCAGCTCAGGTCATGATCTCGTGGGTCATGAGATGGAGCCTTGCGTCAGGCTCCCTGCTCAGCAGAGAGCCTGCTTGAGAGTCTCTCCATCTGCCCCTCCCCCCCAACTCCATGCTCTCTCTCCATGCTCATTCTCTCTCTCTCTCTCTCCCCCTCTCTCTCTAAAGTGGATAAATAAATCTTAAAAAAAAAAAGTCATGGGAATAAAAGTTACCACATAAGGAATACAGTCAGTGACACCATAATAGTGACATATTGGGTAAGATGGTAGCTACACTTGTGGTGAATACAGCATAATGTATAAACTTGTCAAATCACTATGTTGTACACCTGAAACTAATGTAACATTGATGTCAACCATACTCAAAAAAAAAAAAAAATCAAGATAACTTCAGGTATTTTATTTGGCTGCTTACCTACACATGCAAATGCTAGAGCAGCTCATTTATAAAGTAAGGTTATAATGGCTCCCCAAAGTTAAAAGATTTCAAATTTCTATTACAAGAATTGGGGATGGGGAGGAGATTATTTCTTCAACAGATGAGATTTCACATGGATGTGTTGCTGTTTGTTTTACCTGCTATCTCCAAAAGTGAGTTTACATGATCTCCTTCTGCCAGCTTCACAAATCCAACCTGATTTCCAAAAGTGTCAATCCCTTGAAAGGGCAAAATCAACTGTTTTCCTTGGAGGATTTCTTCTATGAATGGTTTTAATTCCAAAAGAGCACCAATACCACTGGTAAGAGATAATATAATTTTCAGTAATATATTAAGTAATAAAATATATAAAATCAAACAAATAATCAGTCTTAGAAAGATAAATTTTGATATTTATTCTAATTAGTTTAAAGTTCAAAAATAACTTCAAAACCTAATCTATATGATTAAAATAAAACTATTATTAATTTTTTTTAATTTTAACTTTTTTTATTATGTTCCATTAGTGAACATATAATATATCCATTAGTTTTCGATGTAGTGTTCAATGATTCATTAGTTGCGTATAACACCCAGTGCTCATCACAACACATGCCCTCCTTAATACCCATCACCTGGTTACCCCTTCCCCACCCCGCGCCCTTCTGTAACCCTCAGTTTGCTTCCCGGAGTCCAGAGTTTCTCATGGTTTGTCTCCCTCTTTGATTTTTAAACAAAAACTATGGAAGAAGGGAATTAAATCTTTACTTAATTATAATTTATATTATATCAAAGACATGAAAGAAAATACTATTTTATAGTTCACCAAGAAGTTTTTTTTTTTTTAAAGATTTTATTTATTTATTTGAGAGAGAGAGAATGAGAGAGAGCACATGAGAGGGGGTAGGGTCAGAGGGAGAAGCAGGCTCCCCGCCGAGCAGGGAGCCCGATGCGGGACTCGATCCAGGGACTCCAGGATCATGACCTGAGCCGAAGGCAGTCGCTTAACCAACTGAGCCACCCAGGCGCCCAAGAAGTTTTTAATCAAGGGAACACTGCACAGACAACTCAAAAAAAATTACTGATCATATATTCCAAAAACCTAATACCAAAAGAGCTCATATTAGATTCTGTGGAAAGTTCTGGATTCTTATTAAAAGTACTAATACAGTATTTATTGTATTTACTTAGGGTAAATACTATTTGCAAAGTACTCTACTAAAACTTAATATTCATTATCTCTTAAACTATAATAGCCTCCGTAACAAGGTAATACTGTAACTGGATTAAACAAAATACAAGCTTATATTTGCCAACTACAACCACATAAGTTTATTTCTGTTTAACCTATGTGATTATAGGACTACTCTGTTTCAAATGCTTTCTTTTTCTTCATAATAACAAATGTTTACTATATGAATGAATTAAACATGATCAGGTTTCGAATATTTTGAAAATTAGGATAAATTATTTCCATCTTTAAGAGAATTCTGGTGTAGGTATGTTGTTATGAGAAAAAAATTAAAATCTCACTAGAGGGCAGCAATTACTCCAAAAAGAAGGGTTCAGTCTTACATAATGTAAAGGGCTTTAAAACACCCTTCTGTTGAAACATCATTAATTTAAACTGTCTTGATCGGTGTGATTTGTTCACCAGTAATTATATGTCAAATGTGTGAAAAGAAATGTAGGTATTTTTCTAGCTCTTTCATATTTCTAAATTGGTTTTCATATAAAGTTTGTAACAGATCTCATCCATAACTTCATACTGAGTTTCAATTCTCATCTATGTCATAACAAAATGTACAATACTTCAAAATACCTTTGGAAAGGTCAACATTTCTCATTGTACCTCCAAACCCGCATCCTAAATCCAATCTTTCCTGACTGTATTTATGTTCATCCAAAAAGACACAGTGTACATATGTCTACTGCAAGACTGTCCTTCACTGCGTGCTGGGAGTTAGAGCATGTGAAAGTTGAATGGCCACTTCTGGCTCATCTTTCGTAAACTGGGGAATTCAAGATACTCATTTTAAATGTAACTATGCACTAAAGCAGGCCATGCTAAAGGTTAGGGCTTTTCACAGTGAATTCTTTATGCCATTTTTCGTTAAAGAAATAGAGATAATCTAAACTCAGACCAGTTTCAGTTTTTTTCAGTTCTCTAGGAGCATAAACCAATAAATAAGTCCCAATGAGATGTCACTGATCACAGAGTAAGAAAAAGTCATAGTGTCTATTGGTAAGTATCACTAACTTTCAAATTCTTTTAAATAGATTATCTTTTCAAGACTGATTTATGGAAAGACTTCTTCATGGTAAAAAGGGTAAAAAGTAAATGCATACATGAAACAGAACTCTGAAACTAGAGTTCAGACCCAAAGATGTATTTATTTGCAATTAAGGCAGGACAACCATCTTTTCAACTCAGCAGCTGGGTTTGGCCTTACAAATTTCTATGCCTTTCTTCTACATCATGAGGGCAAAGGACCTGAGGTGGTATCTGAAGAAATTCATGATTTAAAAAAAAAAATTTTTTTTTAAGTAATCTCTGCACCCACCACAGGGCTTAAACTCACAACCCTGAGATTAAGAGTCACACGCTCTACTGACTAGGGCAGCCAGGCGCCCTGAAGAAATTCATGATTTTAAAAAATGCTTCTGCATGCTCCATACCCAACCCATTGGTCAATATATCATTAAACACCTAAATAATGATACTACATTTTGAAAAGTTAAGAACACAGAACAAGGAACTGATAATACAGATGTCAACATATTATACAGTAAAGGATGAAAGGTAAAGTGAAAAGATTAGAGACTTAGAAAATTCTTCATATAAATAATGTTTTACCAGAAAACCCAATCGTTTTCTCTCTAACTATATAGCTACCCAAAGTGAAGTCACATCTTGATTCTGTTCCTTATTTAAAAGTTAACACTGCTAGGGCGCCTGGATGGCTCAGTCCATGAAGCGGCTGACTCTTGACTTTGGCTCAGGTCATGATCTCAGGGTCCTGGCACGGGGCCCCGTGTCAGGCTTCCCACTCGGCAGGGAGTCTGCTGGAGGATTCTCCCTCTCCCTCTGCCCCTCCCACCTCTTGCATGCTCGCTCACTCTCTCAAATATCTTTTTAAAAAACAAAATAAAATAAAAAATAAAAACTCTGCCACAGACACTTCCCTGGCTTCCCAAACTAGTAGCAAATCTTTACTTCTTTGAAATTCCATTAATACTTTATATCTTATGAAACATACCAGTTTTTATGTTTTTCTATTATAGTTATTTGAGTTCATATGGTATCTAGTCAACTTAATTGTATAATCCATGAGCATAAGAGCCATCCCTGATTCATCTTCATTTTCCCCAAAGCACTTAGTTCAGTATCTTGCACATGACTGATAATTAACGCTGGTTGAGTTGCAAAACATTGTCTTGTCTGTAGAGCAAACCTCATTATTTCTTAGATTTTTTTATTATAACTTTTGTCAAGAAGAATTACTAAACTGCAAATATCTGGTCATCATCTTCTAGTAGAGAGAATATTCCCAGTATCATAAAGTTGCATAAGGATGCCACTTCCAACACAAAGTTGACTTGCTAAACATTGCGTTTTTTCACAAAACTAAAAGTATTTGCAAAAAGCCCTGGTAAAACACAGGCCTGAATGACACAGAGTTACCATGCTCTCCATACAGGAATTCTTCAACATGTGATGCCATGACTTAGGGCAAGACGTTGCTGCCTCGTTCAGGACTGTCCCATGCGCTGCAGATGGCTTAGCAACCCTCACTCCTGCCCATCAAATGCCCAAAGCACTCCTCAGTAATCGTGACACCCAAAAATACCACCCCCCAAATATTTCTAAAAGTCTCCTGGAGAAGGCAGTCTTGCATCCACGGAGAAATGTAAGCAGTACGATACATTGGAAGCATACCTGCCCCTTCATCCCAACCCCACTGGACACCACGTGCTCATCAGTAGAGGCCACCGAGGTATAGGAAGCCATTCATATCTGTGCAGACTGATCTTTCCCACTTCTCTTATGCCCTGTGCTCATCCTCTCCCTCCTGCCTCCACCCCACCCTTCTCTTTGCACCTCCCCATCTTTCACACACACACACACCCCATGGAGTACTAAGAGAACTGACTAGTTCTGGCTTCTCTACTGACCAGTATTTGCTTAATTACTAGGGCTCTTGCTTCCTCATATGTATAAAGGAGATGGCATTTCTGTGCTACCTCCCAATACCATTAAGAGAATAAAAGGAAATAATACCTGTATGGGGGATGGAAGCTGGGGAGCCGAGGCTGACAGAGACATGCCATACACCAACGCCAAGACCCATTTCTAATGACAAAGATAAACCTAAACTTACTGATCAATGGTGACTCAACCTTTTCTGGTTTAAAAAAGTCTCTTTGGGGTACAATTATTCAGTTAATTCAAACCTCCTTTCAGGAGTTTTTCCCTTCCCTCTCTCCTCCTCCTTCCCAAGGAATCCAGCATACCCTTCTAAAAGAACTGAGGAAGATCTCTCAACTGCTTGCTGTTTGAGTCCTCAGAGAGTCCCATTTCGGGGGGACTGGTCTGGTCATATCCCTGGGCGCCCTATATCAGGGTCCATGACAGCATGCTTGTTCTTTCTGGGCTTTGTACCAGCAGGTACTGCCGAAGCACAAGATCCCTGCCAGAGTCTCTGGTCAAGAAACACGGGTGTTCAGCAGTGTCCTCATCCCTTACCTAGCTCCTGATTCACCAATTCTTTCTGAGTTGGACTTCCAAGTCCACCCACCAGGGCACAAGAAACTTCTGCATCCATCTTTATGTCTTGATGGGCAATGGGGAATTGAAGGAACTTCCTCAGGTCCGTCTGTTAGAAATCTTCCTCGACTCTAATCTACCACCTATGTGATACCACATTCTTCTAGCATTAGTTAAACAGGAACTTCTCCAAAGAGCTTGCGTCTTCCCCATACCCTGAGAACCCCAAACCGACGTGAGTGTCTCTACCATTCCTAATTCTCTGCTCCAGCACTGGTGGGGGCCAGGCTTGGAAAGAACATTCAACCCCAACAGGGGAGCCAGAACATTGTGTCTGCCTTCATGCCTCGAAGACTCCACCTAGCACTGGGGGGGCTCCATACTCCTTCCCACCCAGGACAAGAAGACTCACGGCAGCCACCTACAACCCTCCTCAAAGTTGTCTGTGCTTTCACTGACCACACTGAAGTTCTTTTGAATTTGTTGCTGGTTCAGGATCTCCCACTTGCCACCCCTTACACCAGCTCACCAAGAGAAAAGACTGAGGTCCCCCAAGAAAGAAGGAATTCTGCCTCCAGACTGCCTTGAACTTGAGACTACATCAACTCTTCCCTGGATTTTGGACTTGCCAGCCTCCACAGTCACATGAGCTAATTCCTTAAAATAAATTCCGTATGTAAGTGTAGATACAGATATGTCGAGATATCAACATATCTAGATACCCGTACAGACATACATCCTATTGGTTCTGTGTCTCCAGAGAACACTGACTAATTCACCGTTCTAACACACACAGGGCACCACTCTTCTCTCAGGCTTTCATCTTCTCCTTCTCCTTTGGCTTCTTTTCCTTTAAGAGCATCAAAGTATTTATTTTGTCTTCTGATTGATAAAGTGAACAGTGAAAGTGAGGCAAGTAAAAAAATCTTCCAGGCCTCTCTGCAACTGCAGGGTGCCCAAGACCTGCTCTTGGGTAGATCAGGTTGGAAGAGATCAGAAGACCGATCTCTAGAGACATGAAGGTCTACTGTTTAAAAGACATAACTACAAAAATCGTAATTTGGCTTCATATTTTGAGTTACTAGTTCATTGTTTTCTCCCTTTCCCTCACCCTCCTCCCAATGCACGCTTGTTCTTCATTCCCTCAGGAAACTACATGTCAGGGTAGAAAACAGAAGTAACCTGCAATGCATTCTGACTCTGGTTTTCCAGAGAGCTAAAGCTTCAGCTTAATCCAGAAAGCTATACAGAAGGTAACAAGGAAAGGAGCAATCATACGTACAGACAGAGTAACCCAGAGAATTGGGGGGAAGACCAAGGTTTCGCCACTCCAGGCTGAAAAGCAGCAGCCAATGACTCATACCCAACCTTTATGGCACAACTCTAGAATTCGGAGTGGGCAGTATACAGGTACTCTAAGATTGAGTAAGGTAAAATGGTAATTGTCTACTGACCTAAGGGAATGGCAGTTCTAATGACTAACAACACCGGCTGCCTGCGTGTGCCAGGCCCTGTACGAGGAGCTCTTACGTGTACTGGTACTATTATTTTTCCCATTTACTTAAAAAGTGGACAATTTGCCCCAAATCAGGCAGCTATTCAGAGATGGTTGTGCCATGGTCCCAAAATCTTTACCAAGAATCCTAACCTAAATGGTCAGCCTGCAGAGTGCTTACATGATTAACATGGGCAAAACAACTGCATGACCAAGGGCTACTATTTGATAACAATAACAGAGTTGAAAAGTCTAAATTAGGAGGAATATTTGTATTGTTAATTCTGTACATTGACTATTAGTTGGAATAAATTATAACAAAGATACCGATTGAGACCTGATTTATGACCTAGGATGTGATCTATTCTGGAGAATGTTCCATGGGCACTAGAGAAGAATGTGTATTCC
>NC_138376.1:100754599-100801520 GCF_054177405.1 Leptonychotes weddellii | reverse complement strand
ACTGGGTGTTATGCACAAACAATGAATCATGGAACACTTCATCTAAAACTAATGATGTAATGTATGGGGATTAACATAAGAATAAAAAAAAATTATAACAAAGAATGCTTCCTTAGAATTTCAATGCCTCTGGGTTCTGCTATGTTTACTCATATTAAAGTAGTAACTTGAAAAGTGATATTCAAGGAAGGCATATTACTCACATGTTTACTTCATCTTCACTTAATAGCTGCATCACTAGCAGGGTAATATGAAAGGAGCCATCACTGGTCATTGCTTTGGCTAGTTGCTTATCTTGTTGTATTATTGCATTTTGCAGGATCTTAATTCCTCTTGTAATCTAATCACACACACACACATATACACACAAAACATAGATTAGGCAAGCAAAATTTCCTTATGGCAATTTGTAAATCAAGAAGAAAAATAAGCAACAACCAAAATTAGAACTGTGTCAAGATGCTTCAACCAAGCAATGCTTAATTACCTACTTGTTCTCAAATATCCTGGATAAAATGACTTGGGAAGCTTAATATGATGTATAAGTTTTTAAAAATCATACAATCCTTGTTCATCTTAAAAACATCAAGCCTAGGGGTGCCTGGGTGGCGCAGTCAGTTAAGCATCCAACTCTTGATTTTGGCTCGGGTTGTGATCTCAGAGTCCTGAGATTGAGCCCCACGTCGGGTTCCGTGCTCAACATGCAGTCTGCTTGAGATTCTCTCTCCCTCTCCCTCTGCCCCTCCCACTCATGCACGCGCTGTCTCTAAAATAAATAAATAAATCTTAAAAAGAAAGAAACAAACAAACATCAAGCCTAATACCCTTATTTTACAAATTGGGTCACTGGTTGAACCCACTGGTTGACAACCTCTCAGTGACCATGCATCTTTTCAGAAACTTGTCCTTGGAATATGCAGTATGACTCACGATAATTATGATCTTTCCTAAAATAAAAAAAAAAGTTTCATTCTTGCCACAGAAAGGTCAAACCAGCAGACAACATTCCATTCCTGTTGGAAGTATTATTTATTTGTCCCCAAATGAATGTGTCTGAGAACCCATTCTTCATGGCCTTTAAAATTTTTTAGGACAGCAATAATCTCAACAGGAGTGACTATTGTCATTTTTCCAGATGTGTGAGGAGGGGCATAACCATGGAGAGTTGCAAAGAGGTCCAAACGCATATGCTACAAAAACGATGACAGTCTGCATGGAGTGAGAGCCCTCATCTCTCATCAGACTGCCCCCTCTCAGTCTCTGCTCTGAAACAAGCAGGGGGGACGATGTTCTTCCCTCCTCCTCTTCCAGCTAGGTACAATTCCAGTCAACTTCTCCATGTGAGTGTACTGGAAGATGGTTGGAATGTGAAACAGCAAACTGAGCAATACTCAGAGAAAAGAGAGCACACAGAAGCTCTGAGGCAGCAGAATTCGTCAGAGAGCAAAGGGGAAGGAGAGGGGGCTGGCAACAGAAGCAGAGTCCATTAAAAAATAGCAGAGATAAGAAAAAACAGAATCATGAGCACAGCAGACTGTTCTGATACTAGAGTAGCTGTTTTATGCTGAACAATGTTCCCATTATCTGCAGAATGTGACTGAACAAATCATGAGATGCCATCCTGGGATCTGACTTGCCGTGTATCTTTACAATAAATCCACATCACCCAAAATAATCTCAGCATTTCTCTGCTTCTTGCCATCTGGAAGACAGTGACACAGGAAATGGTGTTTTCCTGGGAGGAAGTTACGCAGTAACACCCAACATACTATTTCCCAAGGCAAGATGTCACTTCCATGAAACCTAGCAAAAGAATATTGATAGCCTGGGGCGCCTGGGTGGCTCAGTTGGTTAAGCGACTGCCTTTGGCTCAGGTCATGATCCTGGAGTCCTGGGATCGAGCCCCGCATCGGGCTCCCTGCTCAGCAGGGAGTCTGCTTCTCCCTCTGACCCTCTTCCCTCTCGTGCTATCTCTCATTCTCTCTCACTCAAATAAATAAATTTAAAAAAAAAAAAAAAAGAATATTGATAGCCTGATAAACAAAGCGCTCCTGACGAATAGTACACAAAGATCATACAGAGTCACTTTCCTCTACTATCAATAAAACTAAATTGTAAACACCTCAAGGGAAATGCTCATTTCTCCTAACCCACCCTCTCACCATGGTGACTAGTAACAATAATAAAAACAATATTTAAAAGTATACCTGAAACTAACAGAACACTGTATGTTAACTACGGTAGAATTAAAATAAAGTAAAATGAAATAAAGAAGAGAACTGGCATAAGGACATACCAGTAAATATCAGTCCACATTATTCTAAAATGTGTTTTTCACCTAAAATTTATTCGACATTTTCCAAATATTAAATACATAGAATATCTTCTTTTTTTAATAGCCTAGGGTTCCAATTTAATTATCTACTCCCTTACTTATAGAAATAAAGTTTTTTCTCAAAAAAATAGTTTTTAATTAAGGAAACAAAACAAAAAAACAGTATTTAAAGAACTATAGCAGTAACCAACCTTTATGGTGTGATCACTAGGTTCTAGTACTAAAGTGAGCATTTTACACATATTAGTTCACTGAAGCCTCTGAACATTGCTATGTGGTAGATATGGGTATTAACTCTATTAAAATAAATTGAAAAACAGAAGATTAAAAAAAAAATCTCTTCAAAATCATATACCCAAAATAGCAAAGAACTTAAGGATAAATTACAACACATGAGAAAAAATGCAACAGATAGAAGGAATTGGTTTATTTTCAAGAGGGGATAAATAAATATATATTTTTATATATATAAAATGGAATGTTACTCAGGCATAAAAAGGGATGAGATCTTGCCATTTGCAAAAAACATTGATGGACCTGGAGGGTATTATGATAAGTGAGATAAGTCAGACTGAAAAAGACAAATACCGTAAGATTTCACTTATATGTGGAATCTAAAAAACAAAACAAATAAACAAATAAAAACCAGAAAGAGACCCACAGATAAAGAAAACAAACTCATGGTTGGGGGGGAAGGGCAAAATGGGTGAAGGGGAGAGGGAGATGCAGGCTTCCAGTTATGGAATGAGTAAGTCATGGGGATGACTTACAGCACAGTGTAGAGAGTCAATGGGATTATAATAGCATTGCATGGTGACAGATGGTAGCTACACTCATGGTGAGCACAGCCTAACGTATAGGCTTGTGAAATCACTATGTTGTACAACTGAAACGAATGTAACACCGTGTGTCAACTATACTTCAGCTTAAAAAAAAAAGTCATACCTCTAAACAATATAATTACATCTCCAAATCTTAGCTGGTATAAATGGTAATTCTGGTTTAACTGAACATGAAAAGTAGCACAGTATGAGAACTCTGTTTTATAAACAGAGTGATGCAAATTAAGGGTGCTGGACTTGGCTCAGAAATTCTGGATTTTAACCCCAATCTACCACAGGTGTGAACACACCCAAGTCACCTAGTCTCCCTGAGTCTTGGCTTCTTCAACTGTAAAACAGAAATAATAGAATCTGCATTGCCAAACTTACAGTGTTGTGTTATAGATCACAATAGATAAGCTACATGAAAATACAGTGTAAGCTCTACAGCATTTGCCTAATATAAGGTATGGAACACTGCCAATATTAAAATCACTGGGACTTGCTACTTGTTTTTTTTTGTTGGTTTGGTTGGTTGGTTCTTTTAAAGGTTTATTTGAGAGACAGTGGGGGGGGCAGGGGGGAGGGGGGAGGGAGAGAGAGAACCCCAAGCAGACTCCCCACTGAGCACGGATTCCATCACAGGGCTCAATCCCAGGACCCCGAGATTATGACCTGACCCGAAAACAGGAGTCAGACAGACACTCAACCACCTGAGCCACCCAGGCACCCCAGGACTTGCTACTTGAACGTAATGGGTAGAACATCTACATTTTCATAAAAACACTCTTCATTCTGGGCTCAAATAATAACCATATGGAAATTCAGGATAATGATCGAAAAATTGCATTCATTTGTGTAGTCAGCATTTTAGTGCAATGTCTAGCATGATAAAACAGTTTCAGACCATTCACACTGAAAATTAAAAACCATAAAATACTCTGAAGGTTAATTCTCTAATGTCACACAGTACTTACGATGCAGGATTACCTTCAACCTATGAAAATTTTAAAGATAATCTAATCAAGTAATATATATCTTTTTTTTTTAGTTTTATTTATTTAAGTAATCTCTACACCCACCACGAGGCTTGATCTCACAACCCTGAGATCAAGAGTCGGATGCTCCTCCGACTGAGCCAGCCAAGTGCCCTGAATCGAGTAATATATTTCCAGCTATGCTTTGATGCTCCAGATTAATTTATAATATTCCTTGATATCATCTTAAGAGCTTCATAAATCCTTTTTTATTCCTAATTACATTCTTAAAACATAAAAGAAAAATGAAAAAAACTTCAGAGTCTTCTTCCGTAAGCCACTTTAAAAAGTACCAATGTCATTAAAGGCCAAAGGAAACTAATTTTTATAGCCACTGTTTAAAATTCTATAAAGCTATTAAAGCTTGTCTGTCACCCTAATCCCCAGCCATTGACAGTACTTCACAGGCACATTCTAAAAACCTAATACTATAGAGTCATATTTAAATATGATATTGAGAGAAACTTTTAAAAATAAGAGCATTATTAAAATCTTAAATATTTCATTTTTATCTTTGTGTTTAGGGAACAAGAACAAACATCCACTTGTTAAACCTCACCACTAAGCCATATTCCACATGCCTAAAAATAATGCAGTAAGAAAATTCATTTGTATATCTTTTAAGCTTTCTAATGGACTCAAGGCATATATGAGTGCAAAGAAAAAGCCTTAAAATTACAGTGCTTCTGCATGAGGAAGAGAAGTTACATTCCAACACAGAGTAGGAGAATGTCTTTGACCCCATCTTTTGACATTATTTTCAGAATTTTTCGAAGCTGTTAACTTATATTGTTCCTAAATTTGCTGCCTCATTAAGATTTACTAGAATTATCACTTCAATTTGCTACGTAACTTTTCTTCATTGCTGAATACTTTCATTTTTCTTGCTTGTCTACAACCATGAAAAGAACTTGAAAACCTGATGACAGAGCAAAACTGGAGTAAAAGTAAAAAATCATCCTCTGGGGCACCTGGGTGGCTCAGTCGTTAAGCGTCTGCCTTCGGCTCAGGTCATGATCCCAGGGTCCTGGGACCGAGCCCCGCTTCAGGCTACCTGATCCGCGGGAGGCCTGCTTCTCCCTCTCCCACTCCCCCTGCTTGTGTTTCCTCTCTCGATGTGTCTCTCTCTGTCAAATAAAATCTTTAAAAAAAAAAAAAAGTAAAAAATCATTCTCAAATAGGAGAATTTTCCAAACCTACCAAGTGCTTAACATACACACCATGATAGCAAATACTTTTACAATTACATATCCCAGAAAAGAACTGAATACTTTTATTATGTTTATAAGACCAGCAATTTTCACATTACAAAATGATGAAATATGGAATTAAATGTTACAAATGCCTTTTAAAACCCCCAAAGAAAATCATATTTTTCCATTAGTATAAAAAATTATCTTATAAAAAATTAATACACTCCTGAATTCAGTTTCTAATTGTTCCCTTGCATTTTTTCAGTGCTGATTTACCTTTTAATATTACCACTCATAAGAAAGCACATAAAACTAACATGAGTAAATCCAACTAGAATTAATAATTAATTAAACAATTCTAGCCACTTAAGAAACATGTAGGATTTATTATAACTCCATTAAATTTTTTCCTTCTTTATTTTTATTTTTAAACCAATGTATAATTGCAGGTAATGGAGAAACACATACTTTCATATACTTGAAACTAGGATATTTTTATGCAGCCATCTTAATGCATTTTCCAATTCTAATTCTTAAAAGTATGAAATTATGAATTTCCATTAATGAAGAATTTCAAACATCTAAGAATAGGTTTAAAAATCAAAGACCCATATAAGTCTGAATACTTTTTTCTTTAAAAGTAGATGCCAACAAGTAGAGGCCAAAAGTAGAGCAACTCATTGTGAATGTGCTAGCTTCTAAAAGCTTGTTTGCAGGTCACTTAATTGGAACTTGGAATACAGTCTCCCATTGAAACAATGTTATAAATGCTGCTTCTTTTCCCAGGCCTTCCCACAAAAGCTCATAAGTAGTTTTAAAAGAAAATTTAACATCTGATACTTTAAAACAAACAAACAAAAAAGATGTTCATATAAAAGATATAAAATGTATCTCCTAATCTTGTCCCATCCTACCTCTCCTCCCTGTATTCGTATGTAAGCTTTCTGTTACCTACAAATAAGTCTCTTGAGAGGGAAACATTAAATTATTTGGTTTCCAGGTCCCTTGAAACCTGCATTCCCCATAACTACCAGTCACCCTACCCTCAAATGATGGCTGTTAAACCTGTATTATGAAACCACCATTTATAACACTGTATTTCTTATCTGTAAATTATTGTAAATGTTTTGGTGTGACTTGGTATGCCACAAACACATCTCCAGCCCTGAAATGACAGTATTTTGTGTGTGTATATTTCTATTCCTGCCAAGCTCTGCTCTAGGTACTGGGAATGAGCCGAAGAACTTTGTGTGGAAGACGAACACGTTCAGGTTGCAAGGATGGTAGATCACAAAAGGAAAGCTATGAGAGCCTGGAGGTGGCAGGGTGGGGGTGACTGAGGCGAGGTGGTCACCAGTGAAGAGGCTGGAGCTGAGATTATGGCATTAACAAAACCAAGAAGAGAGGAAAGAAAACTCCCAGACAGAAAAGGCTTTCTCTGGGGGCAGAGGGAACCTGGCAAGTTCAAGGCCAGAGAGGCTCAAGGAGAAGGGACAAATGCCAAAGTGGAGAAAGCTGACCCATGCAGAACCTCATAGAACATGGTAAAGCCTCTGTCTTTGTCCCAAAACCAACAGGAAAATAGTGAAAGATATAAGCAGGTGGGTGACATGTCCAGATTTGGGGTTAGAAAATAATTATCACCTCCATTTTACACCTAAAGAAATGTAAACTACAGAAATGAAGTCACCTGACCTACATCCACAGCGAGTTTGTAGCCCAGATGGTATTCAAACAAGGCCTGTAGGACTCCAACGCTGCACTCTTCCCACTTTCTATACAACCTCCCAGAGAGTGGGAAGCAGAAACAAAAGCTACAGCAGCTTACAGGGTGAAAACTAAGAGCTGTAGACCATTCTTTCTCTTCCCCTTGCTCCAGGCACTTTTGTGGCCCAAATCCTGAACTAAGTGGCAGAAGGAAAGAATTTCTCGACCCCCTTTCATCTTCATCCCCTTCCCCACCATATCACCCCACTGACCTTCACTGGAAGAGGCAGGAGGCCAGAACGAGGCGAGGAGGGGTAGGGCCGACATGAAGGGGACACTGAGCTGCTGTTCAGACTATCACGGGAGCCACAGATGGAGGAGTGAAGGGAGACAGACTACAGGAAGGGCCTAATTAGAGCAACTTACAGAAGTGCTTCCCAAACTTCTATACTGATGGAGTGTAGTGGAACAATCTCTATGCTGCAAAGGAACCTGGGGTCTCTTCCAACCACAAATCGTGTGTCCGTGGGGAAGTCACTTTGCCTGTTTCACACTCTGGGGCCTAAGGACCTGGCTTTGGACTTATCAGTTAAGCAGCATCACCTCTCTTCTAACTCCCATATGTGCAGATGATCCTAAATCAAAGAAAACCTGTCTAAATAACTCATAGGTATTTTAATGCACTATATAATATGTAACATAATAGATAATTGCTCATGACATTAAACTCTGTGTCACCTAAACACTTTTAAGGACTATTGTACTGTTAACCCACCACTCTTTACTGATGTGTTGCACTAAAATCAAAATCTAATTCATTACTGCATTAAATTCTAAAAACTTGGGGCGCCTGGGTGGCTCAGTCGTTAGGCATCTGCCTTCAGCTCAGGTCATGATCCCAGGGTCCTGGGATCGAGCCCCGCATCGGGCTCCCTGCTCGGCGGGAAGCCTGCTTCTCCCTCTCCCACTCCCCCTGCTTGTGTTCCCTCTCTGGCTGTGTCTCTCTGTTAAATAAATAAATAAATAAATAAATAAATAAATAAATAAATAAAATTCTAAAACCTTGTATTGCTAGGTAATAGAAATTCTCTTTTTATGTATCTTCTCTCCCCAGCTAAACTGTGATTTCACAGACTAGAAATTTCCTGGAATGTATCAATAATATTTATTTTTTCTTTTGATATTTATTCATTTGATTTCAATTTCATTTGCTTTAAATCCTTTGCTTTAAAAATTCATTAGCATCCCCTAGAAACATTCTAGTTAAATAAGGGGAGAAACAAATGCAAAATGTGCCTAGTGTTAAAAAAAAAACCACAGACCCAAAATGGAGTCACATGTTAAAAGCCCCATGTCAGCCCACCCAAGACTTAACACCTAACCTAATTGCCCCCCTAGGAACATAACCAGTCCATAAGGAATTTCCTGGTCAGCACCTTCCATGGGAGGGTGACCTTACCTAAAACGATGGATTCTTTGCTAATAGTTTCCTTCTTTCCTCTCCCTCTCTACCTTTAAAACCCTTTCCTTTTCTGCAGTCTGATGGAGCACTTTTCTCTCTGCCACATGAGATATTGCCCAATTCATGACTTGTTCGATAAAGCCAACTGGATCTTCAAATTTACTCGGAATTTCTGTTGTTGAACACTAGTAAAAGAGATCATAGTCCACAATCAAACAGAAATTCCGATCTGCCTCTCAAATTGCACCAATATGTGAAAACAATCAATCTTCCAAGTGAGCTGTTCTTCCCTACCTCACCGCTCTAGCAGTTTTATTAGATACTGATACTGTAGCTCTCAGCTACGTACAAGAGTTTCTTAGTTTGAGCCAATCGACTGGTCCCATTTCCTATTATTCATACCACATTAATTTTTCAGATTTTTAATAGATTTCTACCCAAGTTATCATGCAATATTAAATCGGCACAACAATGAGTAATTTTTAAAGAAACTGTGTTGCAATAATCATCACCTTACACAGGACTAAGCAGCAAGAAATCCCACTTTACTTTCCTAGCAGAGATTTCAGAATCCTCTTTTTCTACCTGGTCACTACTCTCTGCTTCTGAAAGGTTCCCCCGTTGTGGCGAGCAAATGCTTAGAGAGAACCAAACTTGACATGCCATCTGGCAACACTTTTTAAAAGGCTTTTGCAAAATTATTATTTAAATATGGTTTTTTAAATAGTATTTCTCAAAATTACTGTTTAAATATATTCTATTGTTTAAATAGGATTATTTCTTATATAGCCCAACTAAAATGCCACCAAAGACACTTAAGGGCTGACAGCAAATGGGCTTACAAGCATTTAATGTATCTTAAATCTAATTTAAAATAAAACTTTATAGTAAAATAGTTTTTTTTTTAAAAAATAACACCTCTTGGGCGCCTGGGTGGCTCAGTCGTTAAGCATCTGCCTTCGGCTCAGGTCATGATCCCAGAGTCCTGGGATCGAGTCCCACATCGGGCTCCCTGCTCGGCGGGAAGCCTGCTTCTCCCTCTCCCACTCCCCCTGATTGTGTTCCCTCTCTCGCTGTCTCTCTCTGTCAAATAAATAAATAAAATCTTTAAAAAAAAAAAAAGAAAAGAAAAAAAATAACACCTCTAAAAAACAAAACAAATGAATAAACAAACAAAAAAGCAGAAACAAATCCATACATACAAAGAACTGATGGCTGCCTGGGGGATGGGCAGAATGGGAGAAGGGGAGTGGGAGATACAGACTTCTAGTTATGGAATGAGTAAGTCACGGGGATGAAAGGCACAACATAGGGAATATAGTCAATGGTACTGTGATAGCATTGTTTGGTGACAGATGGAAGCTACACCATCTGTGTGACAGTGAGCATAGCACAATATAGATCGTCAAATCACTGTGCTGGAGAACTGAAACCAATGTAACATTTCATGTCAAGTATACTTCAATTAAAAAAAAAGCACCTCTTTGTTGGTGATCGGAATGGATAGGAAATAGTTGGGTTGATAATCTTTTTGCTTTTTTTTCCTCTTCTTTATTTGATCTTTACTGATCCGTTCATTTTCTTTACTTCTCTCCAAATTTGTGTGAGGTACATCAGTGACTAGAGGGAAAAAGTCAAACAATAATATGTCTGATGTATTTAAACAAAGATAACTTAGTCAAAAAGAAAAAAGGAAACAAGCACTACGTAAGTAGCAATCATTCATAATAGTCATTTTGAAATCTAAAGCAGGAGCTAGAAAAGTATTCTGTAAAGGACCACAGAGCAAATATTTTAGGCTTTGCAGATCATATGGTCTTAGTCAACATGATATTGGTTATGTTCCTGGGGGGGCAGTTAGGTTAGGTGTCGGCTAAGTCGGCTGTAGACAAACACAGAGGATAGGTATAGCTGTGTTCCAATAAAACTTCCTTTACAAAGCAGATAGTTAGCCAGATTTGGCCCACGATCTAAAGCGCAACTAACAACCATCCTCTCTCCCATGACACAATTTTTTTTTTTCCCATCTTTGGGATCAACTCTAAAAGACCCCAGTGATCAACACACACAATGCCTTGGAAAGGACTGTGGGAAGTCTGAGCTCAACCAACAGCACACTGCCTGTGTGCCTACACAAGCCTGAACTCATTATACATGAGGAAACAGAAGCGCAGAAAAACTTCTAAAAACTGTTCAATGTCACAGAGTCAAATCTGGCATTTAGACCTTTTAACTTTCTCCTTCTAGTATGTTTTCTACTGGATCAAACTGCTTCTCTGTTGAAGTTCTGCAAAACCAAAGGGCAGAAGTAATTTTCCTTATTCTGTTGTTCTTAAAAAAAATTTTTTTTTATTTGTAAGTAATTTCTACAACCTGAGATCAAGAGTCGCATGCTCCAGCAACTTATCCAGTCAGGTACCCCTACTGTTCTTTAAAATATTAAGAGTAGGGGCACCTGGCTGGCTCAGTCAGAGAAGCACGTGACTCGATCTTGGGATCATGAGTTCAAGGCCCACATTAAGTGTAGAGATTACTTAACAATAAATAAACTTTAAAAAGAATTTTAAAAAATAAAAAAAATTAAGAGTAAATAATGTTTAAATAAATGTCACAAATAGTATTTTAGTGCTAACTTCTAAGAAAATTAGTAGAGTATGTTTAAAACTTAAAAACTAAAGGTTTGTAGAAACAGACAGGAGTAACATACTCTAGGAGTAACATACACTTGTGACATCTAGAAGGTAGGGGTAAATTAAGAGCAAGGTAACCTGGGTAATAAGTCTAACTATATCATTATGAGTTAGGGCAAAATTATCTGGTATGTTTGTGCATCCACTTCACTACCATGTTTCTCAACAATATACCTGATGATTAATATGATTAAAATGATATATCTTCACAGAGAACATGTGTTTGAAATATAAATTATCATCAGCTTCTTGTATACATGTAAGCTAGTGAGAACTTTATAAATTCTATTGCTAAGAAAAAGTTTGCCGCATTCTCATCTGTATCATGAGCATCATTTGAATTGCTTCATATGATGCCATTGGGTTTTATTTCCCATGCAATTCTTTAAATATGGAAAATCAAATCAATATGTTGTTGAGCTGCTTGTAATTTTAGACATCTAAGAAACAGTCCTACATTTGATTGTAGTAACAAACTAAATCTACTAATTTTATTTTATTTTATTTTATTTTTTTTAAGATTTTATTTATTTATTTGACAGAGAGAGAGAGACACAGCGAGAGAGAGAACACAAGCGGGGGAGTGGGAGAGGGAGAAGTAGGCTTCCTGCGGAGCAGGGAGCCTGATGCGGGGCTCGATCCCAGGACCCTGGGATCATGACCTGAGCTGAAGGCAGACACTTAACGACTGAGCCACCCAGGCACCCCTAAATCTACTAACTTTAAACAGAAGCCACAAAATATGCTAATAAAGTACCATATATATTTTAAAGCCACGTCTGAATACATTTCTAGTCCACCTCCATCTGCTCTTAGTAAACCGGTACTCTAGAAATGGAAACCAATTTTAATATAGTCTGGATCAGAGTTTGTGGGTTGGAATCCTGTCCCCAGCCCCATTTACTAGCTGTGACATCTTCAATTAGTCACAAGAACTCTCTTTACTTCAGTTTCCTCCTCCATAATTTGAGAATAATAATAGTAGCTACCTCACAGGGCCATTTTTTGAGTGAGTTAATACATGAAAGCTCTTAGACTACTTCCTGGTACAAATTAAGCACTATCATTAGCTATTATTAGATGTTACCCAGAGCCAAACAGAATTAGGGAGATAAATGTGTATCTGCTAACATCATTTAGAAGACTCCAAAAAGAAACGGAGATGAAGTGTAAACTACCCATTGTTTTTCATCATCCAGAGCACTTGTACTCTCTATGATTATGGAAAATGAAGAACAATCTTGAGCAGTTTTTAAAAAATTAAAGATAACACTGAAAAATATTTCTAAAGCAAAACACCCACTTTTTAAGGTAAAATCACAAACTAATTCTAAATAAGTTCCCAGCATCCTTCCTTTTATATCCAAATCCAGACACAGGGCTAACCCCAAGCAGCACTGGAAGCTGGGACAGTGAAGTTATCAACCTATGCCTATGTGGGGAAAGTAATCTATGAAAGGAAAAGCATGGGGAACAGCTGCTGGTGAGGCAACCAGTAATGTGTGTTTCAGCCCTGCAGAGGCAGCACTAGATGGTGAAAAGAGCAAGGACCCAAAGACAAGTCTTCCAACAAGCATCTTTCCATCAAATCACTTCATTTCCCTATCTGAGACTTAAAAAGTTGGCCAATCCATACAGAATAGCTTATTCTAGGTCTGAGGCATAAAATATACCAGAAGAGCCTGGATCTTCAAAGACTCCTGGCACCATGTCAATTTGAAAGTCCCCTCACTGGCCAAAGACGGCACAATTACAGCATCAAATAGAATAATAACTTCAATGGTGTGAAATACATCAGCTACGCTTAAATCCATCAGTTCATTATGATACTCAAAGGAAAAATTAAAAACAAAATTCACAGGTCACCTTTGGATTAGTCTGAAGAACTATTATTCTACAAACTTGGTGATAAAAGAGAAAAAAAAAATCAAGCATTTATCCTGCTTTTCCTTATAAGCAAAGAGTCATACAGGGAATCAAACAGTTAACTAAGGCAAAGTTCTTCTTTATAGAAATTTTCAGCTAGTAATTCAAAAAGGCAGAGTTAAAACATCATCATTTTGAAACCCTCAACAGAGTAATGGATCAACCCAAAGATTATCAGTGGATGATCCATTAAATGGAAAGCTGATGGGGTACATCAAGTGACAAGATGGGAAGCCACTGATAAATCTTAACATCACAAAAAGGCAAGACAACCAAACATTATATGCCTCCTGATGTCACACAATAGGAAATTCATAGCATTTTTGCAGCTTTCTTGCCAATATTCCAAAACTTAATCGAGATTCCTTAATCTACCAGTTTACTGAAATACAAAGGACAGAGAAATACATTAAATGACCATAATATAGGTACATCAATACAGCCTGATTTCTTCAATAAACACACACACACACACACACAAACACACACACAAAGGGAGATCTATAGATGAAAAAAAAAAACTGAAGAGATTTGTCAATCAAATAAAATGTATAGACTTTGGTTCCTAATTCAAAACAGTTTTTAAAAAATTATGACACAGAGAAATGTGAATACTGACAGAATATTTGATGGCATTAGGAATTACTCTTATTTTTTGTCACAGGATGGATATTTTGGATATACTTTTTTTAAAAATTCCTTATCTTTTAAAGACACATACTAAAGTATTTACAGATAAAATCTATCTGGAATATACTTCAAAATAATCCAGTGAGGAAGAGGTGATAAAGAGATGAGGCTCGGTCTAATATTCCACTTTTGAATACGCTTGAAAGTTTCCATAATTAAGTATTTTTTAAAAAACAGAAACAAAAACTAGGGGCAGGTACAGGAGTGGGACAGCTAGATAATCTCTATCTAGAGTCTCTTCTAGTTACAGTTTTCTCTCATCTGTGATAAAGGTACTAATTTAACACCTGTACCAATTAGGACATTTCATGGTGAAATTAGATAAAAAATGGTGTCCAGCGGTGCCTGGCAAGCTGAGTTAGAAGAGCATGTGACTCCTGATCTTGGGGTCATGAGCTGAAGGCCCATGTTGGGTGTACAGATTACTAAAATAAATAAATAAATAACCTGAAGAAGAGGAAGATGAAGAAGAAGAGTGTCCAAATTAATAATACAGCTGATTTTATCACCTCTAGTTCATTTCAAAACTAATATAGTAGAAAGAGAATCCTGAACCTACAGTCTAATTTTTCTTGTTTTTCTTTTTTCAAACTGCTAGTATCAAACTACAAGTGGGTTATGAAATCAACTTAGAAGATAATCTAAAAGCACTTTTTAAAACCTGGAATGGAATGCAATGGGGTGGAAGGGAATAAAATGGAATAAATAGAATAGAAGAGTATTAGAATGCAGAATAGAATACTGCAGAATAGGGGCGCCTGGGTGGCTCAGTTG
Source organism: Leptonychotes weddellii (assembly GCF_054177405.1). Lineage (NCBI taxonomy): Eukaryota > Metazoa > Chordata > Mammalia > Carnivora > Phocidae > Leptonychotes > Leptonychotes weddellii. The sequence continues at coordinate 100,786,885 of NC_138376.1, read as the reverse complement.
GTTAAGCGACTGCCTTCGGCTCAGGTCATGATCCTGGAGTCCCGGGATCGAGTCCCGCATCGGGCTCCCTGCTCGGCAGGGAGTCTGCTTCTCCCTCGGACCCTCCCCCCTCTCATGTGCTCTCTCTCTCAGTCTCTCCCTCTCAAATAAATAAATAAAATCTTTAAAAAAAAAAAAATACTGCAGAATAGGATAGAATACAAGCACTATAGTCAGTACATTGTTTATGGCAGATATAAGTACTGCTCCATGTCCAGGTTTCTGCGTACACATGGGTATTGGGTGGCAATGTAAAATGTATCCTTAGTGTGAACTAAGACACTGAATCATTTCTGCTGTATTTTACTCAATATGAACAGACTTAAAAACATGGTATTTAGGAGACCATGAGGCTTTTAGCATTTTAAGTTGTTTTATACCTTATCTGTTTAAAACTAAAATGTTCTTCCTGTAGCGACTTATTTTTGCCATTTCAAACATTGCGTAAGTCCATTTTACAGACATCCAGAGAAGGAAAACCATAATCTTGAAAGATAATAGTTAGAATTATATAAAAACTCTTAACAGTTCTGGTATTGGGGCACCTGGGTGGCTCAGTCTGTTGAGTCTTTGCCTTTGGCTCAAGTCATGATCACTGGGTCCCGGGATCGAGCCCCACATTGGGCTCCCTGCTCAGTGAGGAGCCTGCTTCTCCCTCTCCCTCTGCTCCTCTCCCTGCTTATACTCTCTCTCTGTCAAATTAATTAATTAATTTAATTAAAAAAAAAAACAATTCTGGTATCATGAGAATGACATAGTGTAAAATCCCAATTCAAATACAACCTCTTAAAAACAAACAAACAAATCTCTTGGTAAAAATAAAGACATACAGGGTTTTTCTAAATTCCCTTAGCTTTCTCTAATCTTATCCATAACTATTTAACTTTCTTTTCAATTGGATTATCTAAAATTTTCTTTTGTGGGGTGCCTGGCTGGCTCAGCTGGTATAATTTTAATTTATATGAAAATAATAATGAACAAAGTATTCATGTAATATCTAGTTTACAAATAAAAGCATTAAATATCAGTGATCACAGAAGCAAAACAGAGAACACTTTGGCCATGAGCCCTGGATCTTTCACTGGATGTTAGCTCATAACTTCATCTCATAAATTTAATTTATTACACTGTTAATTTTCATAATGATTTCAGTAACCATTGCAATGTGCTCTAATTAATCTCGTCTTATCGATAAAAGCTACAATTCTGATCCATGCATTTTTTTTTTATCCAAAGCACATGTCATTTTATGCAAATTATCTAATTTTTCCTTAAGTTTTATTCCTTCAAAAAAAACTACAAGAGAATGAATTATGGGAGAAATTACTTTAATTAGGTAGTCCATCTGTTATTGTTGGGTGATTGTTTTCACATTTCCTCTTAGCCAAAAGGCTGGGAACAAACTAGATTCTTTGTTTTGATAAATCTTCTCTTTTTTCCTTGTTCTGTAAGCAGTCAAAATCTTTGAAGTAATCATTCTTTTTTTTTTTTTTAAGATTTTATTTATTTATTTGACAGAGAGAGCGAGAGAAAGCACAAACGGGGAGGAGAGGGAGAAGCAGGCTCCCCACGGAGCAAGGAGCCCGATGTGGGGCTCGAACCCAGGACCCTGGGATCAGGACTTGAGCTGAAGGCAGTCACTTAACAGACTGAGCCACCCAGGCGCCCCTGAAGTAATCATTCTTAAAACTCCTGAACTTATGACTTACAATATTATCTTCTCCATTTCATAGCATTATCACCCCTTATTGAGTAATCGTTAACAAATTGATAAAATTGTCTTTAAAAAATTTTACCTCCCTCATTTTCTCTGAGGATTAAATAAGAAAATATAAAGCAGTTAGCAACGTGCTGAAAGCATACAATAGTATTATTATAAAATATTGCTCTCAAGATGAAAATTTGTTTAAATATTTAATTTAGCAAGTATACTTAGGCAAAAAATTTTGGTGAGATTGATGAAACTTTACATGTATTAACAAGTTAAATCCTCCCAACTCCTGAAACAGCTACAATTATTATGCCAATTTTATAGATAATGAAATTGAGCCTAGACATTTGCTCAAAGGACACAATAAGAAAGTGAAGAAGCGGGGCACCTGGGTGGCTCAGTCGTTAAGCGTCTGCCTTCGGCTCAGGTCATGATCCCGGGGTCCTGGGATCGAGCCCCGCATCGGGCTCCCTGCTCCGCAGGAAGCCTGCTTCTCCCTCTCCCACTCCCCCGCTTGTGTTCCCTCTCTCGCTGTCTCTCTCTCTCTCTGTCAAATAAATAAATAAAAAATCTTAAAAAAAAAAAATCTATAAAAAGAAAGTGAAGAAGCATGGTGCTGGAACACTGGACAGCTACATGCAAAAGAATGAAACTGGACCACTTTCTTACACCATACACAAAAATAAACTCAACTGGACTAAAGACCTAAATGTGAGACCTGAAACCATAAAACTAAAAGAAAACACAGGCAGTAATCTCTTTGACATTGGCTTTAGCAACATTTTTCTAGATGCCTCCTCAGGCAAGGGAATCAAAAGCAAAAATAAACTATTGGGATCACACCAAAATAAAAAACTTTTGTACAGCAAAGGAAACCATCAACAAATGAAAAAAGCAATCCACTGAATGGGAGAATATATTCACAAAAGATATATCCAGTAAGGGGCTAATACCCAAAATATACAATGAACTTGTACAAATCAACACCAAAAAAAAAAAAAATTAAAACATGGGCAGAGGACCTGAAGAGACATTTTTCCAAAGACATACAGGTGGCCAACAGACATGAAAAAATGCTCATCATCACTAATCATCAGGAAACTGCAGATCAAAACCACAATGAGATAATCACCTCACACCTGTCAGAAGGGCTAGAATCAAAATGACAAAAAAATAAGTGTTGGCAAGGATGTGGAGAAAAAGGATCCCTCATGTACTGTTGGTAGGAATGTAGACTGGTGCAACCACTGTGGAAAAGAGTTTGGAGGTTCCTTAAAAACTTAAAAATAGAAATACCATATGATCCACATGCAAAAGAATAAAGGGTGTTTATCCACTAGAGGGTGTTTATCCAAAGAAAATGAAAATGCTAATTTGAAAAATATATGCACCCTATGTTTATTGCAGCATTATTTACAATAGCAAAGATATGAAAACTACCCAAATGTCCATGGATACTTGAATGGATAAAGAAGATGTAGTATATATACACGATGGAATGTTACTCAGCCATATAAAAGAAGCCATGTGTGACAATGTGGATGGACCTAGAAGATATTATGCTAAGTGAATAAGTCAGACAGAGAAAGACAAATATCAGATGATTTTACTTACATGTGTAATGTACAAAAACAAATGAACAAAGAAACAAAGGGAAAACAGATTCTTAAATACAGAGAACAAACAAACTTGCCAGAGGGGAGGGGAGGATGGGTGAAATAGGTAAAGGGGATTAAGAAGTACAAACTCCCAGTTATAAAATAAATAAGTCATGGAGTTGAAAAGTACAGCACAGGGAATAGAGTCAAAATATCGTAATTACGTTGTATGGTGACAGATGATGACTACATGTACTATGATGAGCAAAGAATAATATACAGAATTGTTGAATCAGTATGTTGTATACATGAAAGTAATATAATGGTGTATGTTAATTATACTTCCAAAAAAAGCATTTAAGTCTACTTATTTATTTAAGTAAGCTCTACACCCAATTTGGGGCTTGAACTCACAACCCTGAGATCAAGGGTTATATGCTCTTCCAACTGATCCAGTCAGATGACCCCAAAAAAAACTTTTTAAGAGAAAGTGTAAAACCCTGACAGTCTGACCCCACAGCCGTAGCTGTAACCACCATAGTTTAACACTATTAGGAAGTACAGGGGTAACATTAGTGGACAGGATCAAAGAGGAATAAGTTTATCCAGCTCTCTATTTACTGAGTCAATGAAGCTTACATCTTTAAAAGCAAGTTTTTAAGCACATTTACAAATTCTAACTGTATTTTTTCTTTTCCATTTTTTTTCAAATTTTTATTTATTTATTTAACTAGTTAGTTAACATACAGTGCAATATTGGTTTCTGGAATAGGATTCAGTGGTTCATCACTTACATACAACACCCAGTGCTCATCATAACAGGTACCCTTCTTAATACCCATCACTCATCTAGCCCATCCCCCACCCACCTCCCTTCATCATCCCTCAGTTTGTTCTCTATAGTTAAGAGTCTCTGGGGCACCTGGGTAGCTCAGTCAGTTAAAACGTCTGACTCAGTGTCAGCTCAGGTCATGATCTCAGGGTCCTGGGATTGAGCCCCACGTTGGGCTCCCCACTCAGCAGGGAGTCTGCTTGTCCCTCTGCCCCTCCTCCTGCTTGTGTGCTCTCTCTCTCTCTCAAGTAAATAAAATCTTAAAAAAAGAGTCTTTTTTACGCTTTGCCTCCCTCTCTCTCTTTTTTCCCCTCCCATATGTTCAACTGTTTTGCTTCTTAAATCCCACATATGAGTGGAATCATATGATATTCATCTTTCTCTGGCTTATTTCACCTAGCATAATACACTCTAGCTCTATCCACATTGTTACAAATGGCAAGACTTCATTCTTTTTGATGGTTGAGTAATATTCCATTGTGTGTGTGTGTGTGTGTGTGTGTTTATATGTATATGTATACATGTATATGTATATATGTATATATATATATATATATATATATACACATCACATCTTCTTTATCCATGTATCAGTCAATGGACATTTGGGCTCTTTCCACAGTTTGGCTAATTGTATTTTTTCATAAAAAGAATAAAAAACACTCACAAAATTTGAAGATTAGACAAAAGAACCAAAAAATTACTCATAAACCCACTATCTTAACACAACCACTATGAATTCTGGGGACAGGTCACATAAAGTATTTATACAATTGTAAACAAACACCCATACTTTTTTCCCCCATACTTTTTCACTTTGCATTTTAGGTAGGAAATATTTCTTGTAAGATAGTTTTCAGAAAAACTCTTTTCATAACATGTAATTTAAGGCACTAGTCTAACTTACTCACTCACTCCCTAATCTTGGACATTTGGGGGGTTTTCCAATATTTTTACTATTTAAAAGATGTTGTGACACATATATTGATGAATAATTTTTTTTTCTGCAAGTAAGACTATGTCCTTACATTGGGAATCCCTGAGTCTGAACACTGCTTGAGACCCCAACAAATTCCATTCTAAAAGGACTTATAAAGTACACTGTCACAAGCAATGTAGACATGACATTAAAATCACTGAGTATTATTTTGAAAAGATATTGCCAATCTGGTAAGTTACAATCATATTTTAACATGCATCCTTTATACTTCTGAGGTTGGATAACTCTCCATATATTTATGTACTAACTGAATTTTATCTTCTACATCCTTTACCCAGCACCAATAGTACCTGCTACACAGCAGGCACTTAATAAATGTGTGTTGAATGAATTAATATATTCACTGGGCTTTTCCAATTTCTTATTTGTTTTTTTGTGTGTTTGTGTGTGTGTGTGTGTTTAAAGGAAAAAGATGTAAAACCTTTGTACTGAGACAAATATTTGCCTTAAGCCCCTTCATAAAAATCTGGAATATGTACTCCATGCTTCCCCAATCAGAGATGACACAGAACGTAATTTACCTTTTTTTTTAAGTTTATTTTTTTAGTAATCTGTACACCCAACATAGGGCTGAAACCCATGACCCTGAGATCAAGAGTCACATGCTCTTCTGACTGAGCCAGCCGGGCGCCCCTACTTCAACCTTTTTAAAAATTGATTCAGGGGGGTGCCTGGCTGGCTCAGTCAGTAGAGCATGCAACTCTTGATCTCAGGAGTCGTGGGTTCAAGCCCCATGCTGGGTGTAGAGATTCCTTAAAAAAAAAAAAAAAAGAAAAAAAAGGAGGGGCACCTGGGTGGCTCAGCAGGTTAAGCATTCAACTCTTGATTTCAAGACTCAAGTTACGATCTCAAGGTTGCGAGATCAAGCCCTGCATCAGGCATCATGCTCAGTAGGGAGTCTGCTTGGGATTCTCTCTCTCCCTCTCCCTCTGCCCTTCCCCCACTCGTGCATGTGCACTCTCTCTCTCAAATAAATAAATCTTTAAAAAAAAATAAGTTAAAATTCACTCAGGATAATCACTTACTGTACCAGATATTGACATTCAATCTTTATTTGATACATTTTTCTATTAAAAAAAAATCTTTTAGGGAAAGGCAGGTTTCATTTGATATTTTAAAATACTTAAAAGTTAAAGTACTTTTTTAAAAAATACAACTTAATGGTATTAGTTAATAAATAAGTAACAAAATAATAATCTCCCATATCTTTAAAATCTCTAATAATTACAAGGTTAGAATTCTGTATGAGGTAAAATAAGAATTATAACTTTGATATAAGACCCGAATTCCACACTTATGAAAGACACAGGACTAAAGAAAAAAAAACAACACTCAAATATTTTATTTTCAATCTTGATTTAAATGTAGCTTGATAGTTACGAACTATGATTCTCTCGAGAGAACTGAGTCAATTAAACTAAAGCTCTCCACAGATTTATACTCCATGGGAAGTACACTAAGTTATTCCTACCAGCAACAGAATGGCTCTTCATTGTAAACTCTTGTTCAACTTTCAGAGGCAAGACTAACAGCAACTCTAAGCATTCTCTAGATGATTTACTGGGTTTCTATATATGACACTTCCACCTTGTAAAAAGAACAGACCCATCCAGGCCCAGGTCAACAACTCATTAATGTTATATTTTCTCCCAGAACATGTTCAACCTATAAAGCCAGAACATGTGGCTCAGGTTCTATTGCTTCTTCAACATTTCTAAAAGATTTTCTTTCGCACATAAATTTGGATATTTTATTTCCAATGTGTATATTTATATTATAGTATATATAATTCTAATACAACTTATATTTAATTCAACATAATATTCTAATACATTTTATATTCTTCTTTTTAAGTAGGCTCCACACTGGGCATGGAGCCCAATGTGGGGCTTGAACTCGTGACCCTGAGATCAAGACCTGAGCTGAGATTAGGAGTCAGTCAGATGCTTAACCAACTGAGCCAGCCAGGCACCCTGAATACATTTTATATTCTACCGTATAATTCTAGTAAAACAGTCTCTTCTCGAAAACAAAACTAACAAAAAACGTAAAGACCCATTTCAGCCAACCAAACCACAAGACACCTAATCATGACAGCACCCACACTAAAGGTACCACAGTTGGCAATGAAGACACTCTGAACCAAGCATTTGGGGAGGAGTTTTCTTACTGGCAAGGATTCTCCTTCCCACGATGTTCTTGTTAGCAGTACTTTCCTCATCGCTCTGCCAGAGTTTCTATCAGCAAGAATTTCTTGGCAGTAAACTCACAATTTCCACCCACCAAAGGAAACTGAAAGAACCAAAGGCAACAACCAGCAACTTGAGAATTTTAACGTTGTTGTCTACCACAGTCCAGTAAATTGATTAAATTTCCATGTTACTAAATGTAAGAGAAAGCCACATTAAGTCCATTCAAGCCACAAACCAGTTTTCCTGTGTTTTGGATACAAACACTATTACCCCGTCTATCTTAAGAGTTGACAACAAAACTCCCAGTTTCTGTGCATTTCTATAAAAATCTCCTTTCACAAAAACGAGTCATTTCAAGTTTGCAAAGAATTTTAGTATTTGTTTCTAGTGTCTTAGTAAATGTTATTATAAAAAGGAGAACAAGTTGCCCCCAAATAACTGAGGGATATGTTTCAAAGCTTTTGTAAATAGCATTTGTGCATTGTTTTACATTTTAATTGCCCTCTTACACACATTACCTACTCTGATGTGTACAGCAACACTGTGAGGTAAACAAGAGGAACTTACCCACAGTTCACAGTTGAAAAGCCCAGCTCATACAGTTTAAGTGTCCAAGGTTATACGAGTAGAAAATGAAATAACCAAAACTCAGAACACAAGTTTTCTGTTTTTCTCATACCACACTGACTGTGTGTAAAGTGGAGCTCAGAATTTGAAATCTATCTTCCCACAAAAATAATATGGTACATGGTGGTTTGGAGTCTAAACTAATCCACAAAGACCTCTTATTCACAAAGACTGAACTATTGAAAAGTAGTACAACGCTATACAGCTAAAAATGGATTTGTGCGGACTGACCTGAGCTCCTAACTTACACAGACAACACCTCTTTAGTAATAAATATAACCTATACCACAGAGAAAAGATCTTCTTGTATAAACGACTGGCCAATCTTCCCAATGCCCAACCTCTGAAGAAGGAGCTAGACCATTCAGAACAAGAATGGAGTGCAGAGCCACAAACACATCCCCTTCCTTCTTTCTGGTCCCAGTGGCCATTGTTTCTCCCCACCAGTGGAGATAAAATACAGCAGCTTCGGAAATAGTGTTTGCTCTCTGGGATTCTTGCAGTAGTTCACTGTCAGTCCCAAGTAGAAGCTGTTTATTCAAACAGATAAGCTCTGTGTCAGGTGTGTTAAGTCCCAAGTACCTAGAGCTGGCATGGTGAACAAGTTTTAGAGCACTCCAATGGGAATGATTCAGATTAGAATGGGGCTCAGGGGCAGGAAGGGTGGATGGGAGATGCCCATCACAGGCATGTAGGCACGGTTATTCAGGAAAATTCTTCTTTATTTTATACCCAAGTTAGAGAAAGTGATGAAATCAGAAAGAAGTGACTGCATTTTTTAGATATATTCATTTTATTTGCTCAAAATAAAAGAGGAATCTGTACTTGTCCATCACTCCATAGAAAATCCAGAGAATCAGTTAAGTACCAGGACAGTTAGTATAGAGGAAAGAACCTTGGAGAGCTCATACTTATCCACCAGGCATTCACTCCTATCAAACCCCCACGAAGGCTTTCCAGGACACCCACTACCCCCACATCCAGGCTACATGCCTCTCTGATACAGCCTCGCCCCATGTAAGCCCACAGCATCATGTACAGCATTCGTCTCATGAGATTATAGCTGTTCAAAGAAAGGACTAAAGAATCAGAAATCACAGATTCTGTAGGTAATTCTTTTCTTAAAAAAAAAAAAAAGATTTATTTATTTGAGAGAGAGAGCACACGCACAAAAAAGGGGGGGAAGGGCAGATGGAGAGGGAGAGACAGAATCTCAAGCAGATTCCACCAAGAGCAGAGCCCAAAGGGAGGCTTGATCCCACAACCATGGGATCATGACCTGAGCCAAAACCAAGAGTCTGACACTCAACCGAGCCACCCAGGCGCCCCTAAATAGTCTTTTCAATTATGTGAATTTAGCTAATTAACTTCTCTGAGTCTCATCTTTTTCTTAGATGAAGAGATGGAACTAATTTTTTTTTTTCAAACTACCACCAGGCTTCATTGCTCAAAATGCAAGCTAAACACTGAGAGTAAATGAGGACCCCAAAAAGACAGAGTCTAGATCCATGGAGGCAGGAGTGGGACTGGTGGTATGTTCCTTGCAAGGCAGCACTCCACACTGGGGGAGACCAAACTAATTTCTTATGGATCCCCCAGTTATAGAACCCCATTCAAGATAAAACTATATCAAATCATAGCAAGGTTCTTCATAAGCCTGCAAAGTAAGTGGCACAGAGTATATAGTCAATAAGCATTTGTAGAATACACTGGTGTTTTTCCCTGTTTCTATTCACAAGTAACCTGGATAATAGGCAAATCTGTCTCATTTTCAGTACTTACTTCCACAATCTTTAATATCTATAGTGGCAAATGGCATGTCTATCAGAGAATCCATAGCATTAGCTTCAAATTCTTCTGACGTTTCTTTTTCTCTTGATACGTTTTCACACTCACTGGAATTTATTCCTCCTTTATCAAAAAGAAAAATGTATTATTTAACTTATTTTTTAAAATTATATCCTAAACTAAAACAAGTCAACCAAATTCAATATAAATTAACATCTGTTGAGAAATGATACTTGTATTCCAATATATTGTAAAGCTATATAAACATTATTTATACCATATTCTACATTTCTATAAATGCACTTTTATGTAAAACAGCTTTAATAATTTTCTGAAGCACAGTATTCAACTTGGGGTTAGATGAACACTGAGTTAATCAACAATCCCTAAGATCTTTTATAGCTATTTTCTTAACTCTAAAACTACATTTTTTCCACATACTTTTGAAAACAAATCAACAAAGTTCTGTCAGTCTCCTTCACATTTTTAACAATATCATGTATGTGTTTTCATTTGTACAAGTTCTGACCTTTATTTTTTTCAATAAAGACTTTTAAATTTTTTCTCTCCATTATTCTATTAACATTGGAAATTCATGGCTCCAAATATGCATGGTTCTAAATATGCTTTCCTAGAAATTCAATGATTAAAAAGCAAAAGATTTTATAGTTCTCCTGACAGCCCTGAACTATTTGCTAATATTAAAGACATTTGTTAATATTAAAGCCACATTTCACATTTGGTCTCTGTTTTCTAGTTATGGGTGGAACAATCATATACCTTGGGTGGAGGTTAAGGGAAAGAGGGTGTCTGTTTAAACTGATAAAACTGCTAAATGTATCAGTAGGTGGTCGTCCCAGTACCATTATTTTCCATGCTTTTATTGACAGAACACAAATGTTGTCTGAACTAGGACTGAACAAAATCTTGGGGTAATTGTATAATTTTTACCCTATGTATTTACTAAAGACTAATTTACCATTAAAGATATTAATGAAGTCATTTAATTCTTTCTGTTGTTGTAACCCTCTATTTCCAAATATAATACATAAACCACATTCCATTAAGAATATGGCTTACAACATACAACATAATAACTATCATGAAAAGTAAGAGTAAACATGTATACCAAAAAATCTAAATTTTTATTGCAATTTGAGTGATCTCTATTCTCACACACACCACACACATGCACACGCACATTTTCTAGATAAAAGCAAAAAAAATACAACAAAAAGATTTATATATAGTCATGTTTGATACCAAAACAAAGAAAAAAAGTAATAGTACATTCTTAATAATGATACTATTTATTTATCAAGTATGAGTGTCTGGCAAACAGTGTTCAACAAATATTAGTTTACTATGAGCCTAATCACAGACTTACAACTATTTGAAATATGTGAAAACAAGTAAATGTTTCCTCTCTATTTTTATGTCTGCACTGAAAAATATAAATGCAGTTTATACCTAAACAAAATACATCAATACATATCTTGTACCTTTGGGCACATGCAGCTACTCATAAAGAATCATCACTGACCATGAAGCCTACACTTGAAAAGGTAGCAACAAAGAGTATTTGGGCAGTTAAATATGCACAGAGCCGAATGAAAATCAGAACAAAATGAAATAAACCCAACTTTTGTTTTTCTCTATTGTATTCTTAATCTAAGAACTTAGATTCTGAAGATCTAATGTACAGCATGGTTACTGTAATTAATACTGTACTATATACCTGAAATGTGCTGAGAAAGTAGACCTTCAGCATTCTCACCAAAAAAAAAAAAAGTAACTATGTGAGGTGATGGATGTTCATTAACTTGACTGTGGCAATCATCTCATAATATATACTTATAAAAAATCATCACACTGTACACTTTACATATATACAGTTTTATTTGTCAATTACATCTCAATAAAGCTGGGAGGAAAAAAAGAACTCAGTGATATGAAACTGGCCCATTAACACTGGCATTTCAATTGTAGCTCTCAAGTCCCCATGCCCCTCAGAAACATACTGGATTCCTGGCAATACGCGGAATGGCCTACGAGGCTGACTTCTGTGCTCTAACCACATACTGTGAAGGCAAAAGGAAGACTTGAACGGCATGATGAATTAAATCTTGTCATTTTTTAAATGAAAAAAGTTATTGAAATACTTTTAGTTTATCTTGAGCTCCATTAACCAATAGTTAGAGAACAAGTGCTCTGTGGATCACTCTGGCTATACCAAAAGCAGAATCAGGAAGGGACAATGGTCACTGGTGACAACAGTGGCATTTGGATAATGATGCAAGGCAAGCTGGCCTTATAAGAGAAAGGGTTTGGTACCAGAAATGAGGAGGCAGATATTCTAGTGTTGTGTGCTGCCACCTCACTAACTGTGTGATCCCAGGCAATTCATAGAAACTCTCCAGGCCCCACTACGTATCTCCTCTTCTAGATGACATCGTTGTCCTGGTTAAAAAATTCTAAATCCTGGCTGCACTTTAGAATCACCTGGAGCTTTTTAAAATTACCAGTGTCTGGGTCCCACTCCAGGCCTATCAAATTGGAATCTCTGGACATCAGAGTAGCTGCAGGTATTTTCTTGAAGCCTCACAGGGTGATTCTAATGAGCAATGGAAGTCGGAAAACCACTGCTCCCAAAGATCCCCCTTCATTTCTTCCGAACTTCAATCTTCACCAGACCAAGAGATTATGTTAAGAGTTGAGAATAATCAACTTAAAAGTAAAAACTCAGATCAGATGTTTCCTGTTAGGGAAAACTTTCCTGATTCCCAGCTCAGGGCTGAGTTAGGCAATACCATCTCCTTCCCAGGACCTAGTGCTTCCTCCAGTCACAGGACAAATACATGCAGGCGTCCATTTGTCACTCTTCTCCATCAGACACTAAGTTACAGAGATCATATAATCTACCACCCAAACTGGGACACCTGTGAAAGTGAAAGGGGGCACTTTTCATAATTACACCCCCATCGATAAGTACGGCCTCCCTAGTCTAAGTTCCTTAAGTGCCACGTCTTATCTTCATTTGATTCCTCAATGCCTAGTACAGTGTTCAGCTCACAGCTGGTGATCAATACATTTGTACTGCATGACTGGATACAGGTAAGCACACATTTGAGAGTGGTTAATAATCACTCAAGTTACACTGTAGTACAGCTATGCCAATGCCCAAGAAAACTCATTCCTGGTGTTTAAATGGCAGCTTCAGCACATCACAGATTCTCATTTTCACAGGATGATGAAGGAAAGGTACTATTATCCCATTTGACATAAAAATAAAAGGTGAAGGATATTAGTACTTGCTCAGTATCATTCTCCATCTTGTCAAATAAAACATATATAAACTCTTGAATGCAATGTTATGTCAAAATCAACAGTCTAGAACTTGAAATACAAACTTTGTCCCATGAAACTACAGAATAATAGAAACAATTTTGTAGGTATGAATTATTAACTCAGAAAAAAGAGAATGCCACTCCCAAATCACTCTTCAAAAATCGCTGGTCATTCTCTAGCACAATGTTTCTCAACAGAGTTCAAATCTGGAAGCCTTCCTCCAGTTCTCTAAGCTCCACTGTTTGGGCGAAGGTGACAGACGGGATTGAAAGACATCCATCGTAACTGCACTTTCTTTCTACAGAAGCTGGAAGTATGTTGCTTTTGAAAAACTGCCTTAAAATAACGGACTCTTAAATAAAGCATTTAAACCATAAAATGGTCATTTTGAGTACTAAAAATGTGGTCTAACTAGAGTCAAAATAAAATTCTATCTTCTGCACAAATCCAAATAAAACGACAGCTAACACTTAAGTATGTAGTAACAGTAGGCAGAGCTGGAAGCACGGTATAGATAATGACTCATTGAATCCATACAACCATGCTATCAGGGAGGTACTATTAACTTACTGATTTTACAGACTAGCCAATTAAGTAACTTGCCCGAGGTTACAGCTAAGTTTGGGGTTGGAATCTGAATCCTGTCACTCTACTGTCAAAACTTCTTTTTCTGGCCACACACCCCACTGCCTCTCAACATCCGTAGTTTATGGAGCTGTACAGTGAGGGAATGCTTTCAGAAAACACTCTGAAGCTATGAAAATGTTCTTCTTACTAACATATCTGTATCTATCACATATGCTGACCCAGACTCACCACAGCTTTGTTTAAAGGAAAGTGGAACAACTTAAATGCCCAGTAACAGAGAAATAAATGAAGCATATTCACTCTAATGACAACTACGAATAATGGCTATAAAGACTGCAACAACCGAAAAAAGTTTATAACAAATACTGACTTTTTAAAAAGCAAATACAACATTGCATATCTTCTGTCATTACAATTATATAGACAAAGTCTAAAGGATATAAATTATTTCTAATGCTGACCTAGCTGTACTCAAAATATTTGTATTCTTCCTCATTCTGTTATTCCAATATTTTATTTATTTATTTATTTGACAGAGAGACACAGCGAGAGAGGGAACACAAGCAGGGAGAGTGGGAGAGGGAGAAGCAGGCTTCCCGCTGAGCAGAGAGCCCTATGTGGGGCTTGATCCCAGGACCCTGGGATCATGACCTGAGCCAAAGGCAGACGCTTAACGACTGAGCCACCCAGGCGCCCCTATTCCAATATTTTAAATAGAATATTACTTTTATAAAAAGAATTAATGCATTTAAAATATATTATAAAACCGTACATTAAGTATACACTACTATTCAAATATATGTGCACTTCAGCAAATGACTTTAAAGACAGGCCAACAGACGAAAAAAGGACAGTTTTGCTTTCTGTCACACAAAATGCAAGCTTCCTATTTGGATAATAAAATGTGACTTCATTAAGCAAGACTCTTCTGTTCACTCTACTAGGTATATCTGGGAGGTATGCTCCCCAAGAACCAATGGAAAGGGTCACTGCCGTCCATGCTAGTGAGGGCCTAGCCACTAAAAATAGCAGCATCTTACATCTAGATAAGTGTTGAGCTGTGTGATAATCAACAAGTCAGCTTTGGTTTCCTCTTCATAAAAAGAGAACAAAAATACAATCCACTACTAGAAAGAAATGGACTTAATACTGGGTGAAAAGGAACATAGGGAGACAGTAAACTCCAAAAACATCTTAAGCTTTGCCAACCAAGTATGAGTAAGGAAAAAGACCCAGATAATGCTACCAGTATCCTGAACTTCAAGGCCCAAGGCCACACATGAAGCACAGAGCCAGGGTGTGGGTCTCCTTTCTCCCTGATAATCCCCCACCCACTCTCTACGCCCTCCGCACCCACCCACGAGTCTTAATCATTCCCATAATGATTGTACACCTATTTCTATTCGTTAACGGCTATCATGTAACACATTTTAACATTTTGAGGCTCTTTCTCTTTTTATGCGTTTATACTACAAGAAGTGTCTCGCAGATGAGCGTCTTTTCTCTAATTGGTTTTTGGTCTCTTTCACCCCAAGTCCAACCCCTCACTAGCTCCACCCACAAAGTTCCGTTCACAATAATGCTGACCTAAACTGGAAATGAATTCTGGACCCTACTACAGATTTGGCGCCAGTTTAAAAGAGGTCATTTCCACACCTAGAATAAAATCCTAAATGAAACAGCGCGGTGGCTCAGACCTTTAAGGTCTGGGTTAGACAACGAAAACCGAGACTTTTCTGGGTTTCACTGACCACACAAACACCATGGGGGGGGGGGGCTTGAAATTGGAACTGAAGGTCACAAGATCAGAAAGGGGGAAACAAAAGTGAAACTTGGGGCAGGTCTGCACCCCTCGCCTCCCGCCACACCAAGAGCGCGCGCACTGGAACGCTGGGTTCCAAGCAGCTCGAAGGACGCCGGGTTGCACTAGGCTCCTCGGCGCGGCCCGGAGTCCCGCCGGCACTGACGGAGAGGAGACCCCGAGCGCGGAGGACGTGAGGTCGCGCTCCCCGCGCTGGGGACGCCGGCGGGGCGGCGAGGCCCGGCCCTCCCCGAGGCTGAGCGCTGAGCGGGGACCCACGGCCCCCGGCTCCGGCCGCCCCACCCGGCCCGCTCGGCAGCCCGGGCTCACCGGCTCCGGGGCGCTCCATGGCGGCGGCGCTAGCGGACAGCGCGTCTGGGTTGGCGGTGGCGGCGGCTGCCAAGCGCTGCGGCCCAGAGGTGGGCGCGAGGCGGAGGCGGAGACCGGGGCGGGGCCGGGGGCGCGCGGGCGGGGCGCACGGCCGGGGCGGGGGGCGGTGGCCGCGGGGGGCGGCGCGGGGGGCTCGGGCCGCGGCGAGCAGGCGGGCGGAGGCGCCGAGGCCCGAGAGCCGCAGGGCCCGCGGGAGCTGCATGGCCAGACCGGGCGCCGGGCAGCGGCGGAAGGGGCCGGCTAATTAGCCGGTGGTACCCGGATTGGGGCGTCCGACGCGAGCCCCGCGCGGGGAGGGCAGAGGGGGCGCCGCGACGGGCGCGGCGGAGAGCTGGGGGCGCTTCTCTGCCTCGCGGCGCTCCGTCCCCAGCTGCGCTCCCGACCGGGAGGCCTCCTGCGGCCTTTGGCAGCCCTCAGTCACTTCCCGTGGCGCGGCCTTTCCCGCCCCACGCTTTGAGATTAGGGTGAGATTGGGACCTGCCTGCAAGCATTCCATGGCCCGCGGTCTTCTAAGGATCCGTGTGATTAGTTTTGCAAAGAGCTTCCAAAATAGTTCGGATTACAAAATATTTGGAAAGAGCGAGATGTACAAGAATGAGACCATGTCCGTCTGTATAATTAAATGTCTTATTTACTTTGCTTTTTTTTTAAAAAAAAGGCAAATTGTGGCAAAGTCTCGAATTTTTAACAGTGGTTTTCTGCCTAGAAATGGAAACCAGCTAATTGATTTTTTGCAGATTAAAGCACTGGTACGAGTAAAATGGGAGAAAAAGCAATTTACTTAATTGGGGGGGCTGACCTTGGAACAGAATTCTACTGGACTTTTAAGTGCAAAGAAGCCATGCAGTAAGAAGAATTAGGTGCACCCCTCAAATTAACGTAGCCTATTTCGCAAATGCCGCTTGACTGATCTTGAATGCATCCTAGAATAGGAATGGAAGCAAAGACGACCTTGGCACAACCACGATAGTTGACGTAAAGACCATGCACAGGAAGTAATAAAGCTTGTTACTCTGATTCTAAAATGATTCTAGCAAGTTGAGTATATGATTTGCACACTCATAGCAATTATGGACTGATTAGAGAGGTACAACGGGTTCCCCTAACATTCACTGCCCTGAGGTTGTACAGGTGAATAAGACAGGTCTTTTTCTTAAGGAACTGATCACCTAATAACAGAGAAAGAAACATGAGTTTCTGCAATAAGTAATAAACTAAAAGCTGCAAAAAAAAAAAAAAAAAAAAAAGTAACCCACGCCTATATTGAAGGGGATAAGAATATGCCACCCCAGGGGCGCCTGGGTGGCTCAGTCGTTAAGCGTCTGCCTTCAGCTCCGGTCATGATCCCAGGGTCCTGGGATCGAGCCCCACATCGGGCTCCCTGCTCAGCGGAGAGCCTGCTTCTCTCTCTCCCACTCCCCCTGCTTGTGTTCCCTCTCTCGCTGTGTCTCTCTGTCAAATAAATAAATAAAATCTTTAAAAAAAAAAAAAAAAAGAATATGCCACCCCAAAAGATGTCACTTGGACATCAAGATTTGGGGCTGGGAGCAATTGAGAAACAGCAGTGAAAGAATTCTGCCCTCCCCCTTTATGCTAAAAGCAGAGCATAAATTTCACTTTGTGAGGGTGACATAAATTTCCATTTGTAAAGATGTTCCCCAATTCCGGAAGAGGTAGAAATCCTATCAGCAGAGAAGAGTAACTCATATCTGCATAATGAACCTTATTAAACAACCTTTATTTACCAGACATTTCCTAGTCACCACCTGAAAGCAGACAAAGTCTTAGTATTTCCAAGTGCATAGAGGTTACTCAATGAATAGTTGTTGAATGAATGAAACTTTTATAAGCATCAGATCTGTTTAAATACTCAGATTTGTCAAAAAAAGAAAGCAACACACCCAAATAAATTTCATAAAAAAGAAACAGTATCATAAGTAATAATGTCCTAAAGCTTCACAGCCTAAGGCAAAAAAACAGCTGACACTGACATTAACATGTGAGTGTTAATTGCTAAATGAACCTACCTGCTCTAGCAAGAACTCTGGTGAAATACCTCCAAAGCACATCTGGGGTTCTAAATGGTGTCTGACATCGCTAATGAATCTTCCAGGCTGCCTTTGCCTCTCTGAGCCCCTCCAGTTCAGTCTCCTTTCCAGGAAGCTCTTGGTCCTCACCAGACCTCGGCTGATTGGTGGTTCACCTGGCCACATGGATCGTCTCAGTCCTCAGGGTTACAATCTCTTGCAAATGAGAACACCAGTTTTCCCCCGTGCTTTACATTCTGCTTGGCGGTGTTGAGAGAGAGGCGGAGACAGAGACAACAGACCCAAAATGGAGTCACTTATGCTAAGTGTCACGTCAGTAAACCAGCACTTCATATCTAACCTAATGACAATTTCAACCTCTCTCAGTAAAGTAATCTTAAACCAGTAAATTTGGAATTTCTTGGTCAGCACTAGTGAGGTAATCCACCTGATAGACCCCTTCTATCCCCCAAAGAAAGATAATGTAATCTGCCCTTTCCTTGTCCCTGCCCTCTTTTGACTATAAAAGTCTCACATTTTGTTCACCTATTTAGAGCTCCTTTTTATTTGCTAGGTGATATGCTGCCCCCTTTGATGAATCATTGAATAAAGTCAATTTGATCTTCAAATGTATTCAGTTGAATTTTGTTTTTTAACAATGGATAAGGTGACACAGAAGATTATTTGGACCTCTGAGAGATAATTCATTGAGATAGCATGTTCCTTTTGTTAAAAACAAGACAACAGGCCCAAAACAGAATCACTTATGTCAAGCCCCACATCACCAAACCAAGACTTAATTATAGTTTCAACTGTCCTAGAAATGGAATCTTAAACCAGTCAGTCAGGAGTCACCTGATCAGCACTAGTTAAGGAATCTGCCTGATAGATCCCTGCCACCTCCTCAAGGAAAATAACCTTGCGAGAATCCACACAGTTTTTGTTCCTAGTATAACCTCCTTGTTCCCATCCCTTCTGCTCATAAGAGTCTTTCATTTTGTACAGCTCCCCATCCAGAGCTCCGTCCTCTCTGCTAGATTAGATGCCACCAGCTTCAAAACAATGTTTGCTCAAATAAACTCTTAAAAATTTAATATGACTCAGTTTATCTTTTAGCAGTTCACACGCACAGCCTTTTTCTCCCCAGAGGACGATGTACAGTGCCAAGAGAACTGGATTGGAAGGGTTCCAGTTCAAGCTGCAACAACACTCCTGGGCTCCCACCCTCTCTGACCTTCAGGGCCTGCTGCTGAATTGGCTCATGCATCTGGCCAACTCCTTGGTTCTCTTTTGGGTTATGGTCTCATCCCCATGCATTTCTACCAAAACAGTTATTGCTGCTTTAGTTTTTGTCCTAGAAGTTTCTTTGGTCCTCCCAATAAACTACATCTACAAATGGTTATCAAAGAAAATGAAGTCACACAGTTCCACAAGACATAGCCAGTTATCAGTAGAAAGTCAACTGCGGCCCTTGGTCATCCAGGGCAACTCAGGAGGACCTTTCATTTTGTTGGATGAGAAATGTGTGTTTAACAATAAAACATGTATGCTTTTAAATTAATGTTTGAGTATAACATTTGTTTAAGAAATCACTGTTCATTACATTAAAAAGAATAATAAAGGGGACAAAGGGAGGCCACGTTTATTACATTTAAAAAAATCATCACACCTATTTAATAATAGATTTATTTCAGTAGCCAGTCACAATTAAAAGGTCTGAAAAATTAAATGTCAAGAAACAACATTTTAAATTATTTTAAATATTTCTGACTTCAAATTTCTAATTTTGTTTTAAGATTTTATTTATTTATTTGACATAGAGAGACACAGCAAGAGAGGGAACACAAGCAGGGGGAGTGGGAGAGGGAGAAGAAGGCTTCCCGCCGAGCAGGGAGCCCAATGTGGGGCTGTATCCCAGGACCCTGGGATCATGACCAGAGCCGAAAGCAGATGCTTAACCGACTGAGCCACCCAGGCGCCCCTCTGATTTCTAATTTATATATGTAACTTGTGTTGTTTTATACAATTTTTAAATTCAGGAAAACTCATGGAATAACATTTAAAATTAACTATAACATATCAAGCAGAAGTATATCTCTCTAGATATAGACATACATACACACACGTGTGCTATAGCATATATTTTATAAATATAGAATAATATTGCATCTGGCCTTGTAACCTGCATTTTTCCTTGCAATATATTGTGACTAATTTCACAGTCATTAAATATTCTTTTATACCATAATTTCAATGGCTGAATATTAAATCTTTATACAAATGTGTTTCCTGGAGTATGCAATATTCATTCATCCTGTCTATCTCTGCTACTCCATCAGCTTTCTCTGCTTATATGTGTTATGTGGACAAGCACTGAGGTTCATGCGAGGGGGCCCATACTTGGGAGGTTCCCTAAGCTGCTGACACATACTTGCTCTATTGGAAAGGTACAGAGACAAGTACCCTGTCTACAGGTGTCTCATGTACACCTAATGCCTCATGATTATTAGATACCTCTTGGTCCTTCCATCCCTTTTAACATGCGTCTACATTTAACAGATACATGCTTCCTTTACTCACCATTCATCTGTATATAATACATCTTCATTCATTCATCTTTTCTTTTATAACAGAAGAAACAATTACAACAGTTTCCTTTTCTTAACGGATCTGAATATTCTTCTATATCAGATCTGAAATGCAAGTGCATCTTGCAAATCTAACAAAATTCTCTAATCTGCTGCCATTTTAGCAAAACTTTCTAACTCACCTTGGATTTCAATTTAGCATTAGAAAATCTCCACAAAGCCTGACCTTAACTTCTGGGTTGTATTTAATTCTCCTAGCACTGAATAACTCCTACTCTGTTTCCAAGGTAACAATAAAAGGAAAAGGTTGTTTACCCGTCTAGATACTCCTCTTGGTTTTAAGATTTGTACTTTTCCCACCCACTTAGCTCCTTATTAAAACTCCTCATTGTGGGGGGTGCCTGGGTGCCTCAGTCCGCTGAGTGTCTGACTCTTGATTTCAGCTTAAGTCATGATCTCAGGATCCTGGGATTAAGCCCCCTCATCAGGCTCCGAGCTTAGCAGGGAGTCTGCTTGAGGATTCTCTCCCTTTCCCTCTGCCCCCTCCCCCTGCTCACGTGCACTCTCTCTCTCTCTCTCTCTAAAAAAATAAATAAATAAATCCTTAAAAAATAAAAATTGAAAAAAGATAAAACTCCTTTACTTGGAATGTATCTTTGTATTCACCCTTGCTCTTCTTAATTCCTTCAAAGTTAATTATTTATTTAATATAAATAAATTAATGTGTGTGTGTGTGTGTGTAGAAGGGAACTGTAGAAATGGGATCCCTTTGGCTATGTGTTAATCTAAAGGTTTCAGCCCCACCTGGCCTATCCTTAGGGCCAATAAGTGTCCTCACCTTCCTTTTCCCTCCCTGGAGTTTTTTGTTGACAGCCCTGACATCTGAATTTCCACAGCAGGTTTCCACAAAAGTCACTGCCTTCCCTTCCTTCCCAAGAACTCTCACCACATATATTATAGGTGGAGTGCCCAACAGTCCTGGTTTGCCAAGGACTGTTCAGTTTTAGCACTGAAAGTCTCATGTCCAAGGAAACCCCTCAGTCCTAAGCAAACAGAGACAATTGTCACCCTAATACAGATCAAAAGAAATGAGATAATGTGTCCAAAGGATAATGATTTCCTGAGAGAGCCAGGGAAAGCTTGGAAGAGGAGGTAGTATTTGAGACCAGGTCTGAAAATGAGTGGAGTGAGAGAGTTAGAGCACAGGGGGTAACACATTCCAAGCTGGAAGTCAGGACTGTGCAAGTAGGTACGAGAGAGTGGGTCTACCAGTTTGACTGGTTCAGAGGTCTGGGAGATAAGGCTGGAAAATTAGGTTGGGACCAGATTATAGAAGGTCTTAAATGCCAGGATAAGCAATCGGGACTTTATTACATAAGAATTGGGATTTGCTAAAGACCTCTGACCTTGGAACTGACATGGTGAATGATGGCTTCAGAAAGACACATCTCTTATGTCTGTGTAGGATTTACTGGAGAAGGCAGAGAGAGTCAAAGCCCCAAGTCTAGTTAGTTCACTGTGGTACTGTAGTCATCAAAGAATGAGAGGCAGAGACTTGAACTAAGGTGTTGGCCCAGAAATGAAATGGAAATGCTAGATTTAAGAGATTGCAAGACAAGCCCTGGCAAAACTTAGCAAACAATAATGTGGAGAAAGAGAAAATTGGTTGGCACCAAGACATTAGAAGTGGGGTGAGTTGGGAGTTCTCAGAGCAATCCAGAATGAAGTGGATGAATGAGAAGTGAGAGGATGGAGAGGGGCAAGTTGAGGGAGCAAGATGACAGTAAGTGTGTGTGGGGTAATGCAACCCTTCTCCTCATGCCTCAGGCATCTTGAGTAAAATCAATAATTAAATCCATCAATTTTAAGTGTGAGCAATTTCATTGTAGAAACCAAAGAGAAGGCTGAGGAACACAGAGCACAGGAGGACAACTTGCTTAGAGGCTGGGAGGGTCCTATGGTTGTAAGTGCGTAAGAATTTGCAGCAATTGTACATGGATGGTGGGACTTTCATGTTCCACCAGAATTTGAGCAGTTTCACTAGCTTTTGAGGGGTGGGAGTGTCATTCAACTCCATTCCATTTAAATGCCCATGGGAAGGAACTAGTAGAGAGAGATACAGTAAAGGAATAAAACCGGTTAAGTAATATTAGGAGTATAACGTCAGAACAAGATGAAGGCATTGATCTTAGATAAGAGAAATAGGAAGGATTGGTAGGATAGATGGATTCTGTTAAGTTTTTGGATGGGGCTGTGTCAAGGGAATTACTTTCTAACGCTGTCATGAAAATAGGTGGTGGAATCATTTGCTGGGAGGAGAAGACACTGAAGGAAGAATTTGGGTGATTTAGAAGTTTTAGAGACATACAAGTGGTCATTGAAACTATGGGTTTGTTTGAGGACACCCAGGGAGAGTGTATGGAGTTAGGGGATGATGGATAGAACACTTTCATTGTCTTTGCGATTACAATCAGAATCTTTTTTTTCCTTTGAATACATTTCATCAGCTTCCTGAATTACTACATACTTACTACACTTCTTCCTTTCCAGGTAAAAATAAGAAATAATCACCGTAAGAATATATTCATCAAGACCATGATTCTTTTTCTTCAATCAAATGAAATGGGATCATTTAATATTATGAGGAATGTACTAGTTTGTATCATTACTTAGAGATAATAATGTTCTTATACTGTTGGTCTTGAGATAATCTCTATTTTTATACACTAAAGCAGTTGGTACTTCTGACCATGTTTTGGTCACATGCCAATTGTGAGATTAGGCTTAACAGCTCTAATTAGGCTTCCTGAATTTGATTAGTGCTGGGAATTTGTTTCTCATCTGATAGTTTATCCTATAAGATTTAGCTCAAAACCACATGTTTTCTTGGCTATTTTTTGTATCATATAAATCATGTCAACCATCATGCTTTCCAATAGACCATTTTGCATTAGTGATTTCTTGTTGTTACTTTCTGGTAAGATCTTCTGAATACTGAAATGAAAGTGTTACAAGCTATGTCAGATTCTACTTTGTAGGTCATCGGGGCTAAATATTATTTGTTGGTTTCACTGTCCTCTTAATGTGCTTGAAGGTATTGATGTGGTTTATGTTTGAACTTCTCCTTGTCCATTTTAAATGCATGTTATGATTCTTTTTCAGCAACATAGTAACAGATTATATTAATAGGATATTAATACCTGGGTTAGCAGATTTCACATCTTTCCAAATTTAATCACCTTATTGCTTACTTGGCATAAGTATTCCTCATTTTTCAGTTGTGTAATTGATATTTAAAACAATATTACACAAGATGGCACTAGCAAGACTAATCTTATTTGCATGCCCATCAGAGTATAGTTGGCAATTATATTATGTGGTTTTCTTTGAATCCTGTATCAATTAGATGATATAAGGAATGAAAAAAATAGAAAAAGTTTTAAAGTGCCGGAAAGAAATAGAATCAGAGTTGGAGGAAACTTGAGTCTCTTTTCCCTGACACAGTAAAGGATTTCCTTAGTGATAGTCATCTATTTTAATATATTCACTACCTAACAGCCCTTTGCTTAAATATTATGTGGTTTCAAATAAAAAAATATCTTTTATTTTCTGTTGATCTAGCTATATGATGAAACAAAGCCAAAATAACTATAACCAATAAAACTGCAAAAATCCCCTCATCATAAGGTGTCAACCCAAGGTCCTCTGACTTTCAATCTTTATCATTTTGTAGTAACACAGTACATTTTCTAAATATAATTTCTCCATATAAATAATATACAATAGTTTATACCACCTTTTTCTTTAATATTTTTCCAATAGCTATTTAAAAATATCTATTATATATAGATATTTTATATATATATATATTTTATATATATAGCATAATTTGCACTATGGTATAATGTTTTGTGGTATTATGCCAGTCCCTAAATCTTGATCATTTTGACAACACTATAGGAAAGTTCAAATATCCTTGGACTTTTTTCCCCTTTCATTTGTATTATTTTCTTGATGCATACATCAAAAGTAAACTTACCAAGTTAAGAGAAACTTGTTTGATTTTTAATGAATTTTATTAGTAATATATCAGATTGTTCTACAGGTTAAAGAAAAAAAGATAGTGTAAAGGCCAGGTATCTGCTCCCCAAAAGCCCTCACTGTATTGAATTTACTATTCATTTGGTACTTTCCAAATGTTTACAGTTGCTTTTCTTTTTTTTTTCCTTCCCCTATTTTTTTTTAAAAGTAAGCTCTGTTCCCAACATGGGGCTTGAACTCATGACCCGAGATCAAGAGTCAGCTCATTCTACCTACTTACGCCAGCCAGGTGCCCCTACAGTTGTACTTCTCAAATCATCAGCAATACTGAAATTTTTCTAATAGTCAAATACTTATCAAGTGCCTAATGTTTTGCCAAAAATTCACTGGATTCTGTAAATAGGCATCCTCATCCATACATAGCATAGTGGAATGGTTAAGAGCATGGACTCTGAAAGCTGGTTTGCTATCTGTGATGAGATTTTGAGGCTGATTTCTCATACAGTTAAGATTGCCTACCAAATTAAGTACAAGTTCTGTTATGCATTCAAAGCCACCACTATTCATTTCTATACACTCTTTTCTAGTGCAATATTTGGGACATGCTTATAGTAAAAAATTATTCATTGTTTATCTGAAATTCAAGTTTAACTGGGCATTCTCTATTTTATTTGGTAAACCTGGCAACCCTACACATAGGTAGCTTGAATTTGGCCTCAAACCCCCATAAGGACTTGCTTAAGGTTATGAAGTCTTAGGGAATTTTTTTCCCCCATTCTCCCAGGGCAAAGGTTGAGACAGGTAAATTTGCAAGATCTTCTTCTTTAGGATAGATTCATTTCTTGCTCACTCATACTGATAGCGTTGCCTATTAGAATCTCAAATCTATGGAACAATCTTGCATAGCTCCTTAGCTGTATCTTCTATCTTCTGCGTATTGTGTAATTTGCAAAATGTACACTCAAAGGTCCCTTAGGTTGATCATAAGGATGAACATCAGCTTTACAGATCATTTGTCTTTCAGGACTCTTTTTCTTTTCCTTTTTTTGTTGTTTCTATAGATCCCTTAATGTTCTGCCAACTCTGTGAAACATTTAAAGATATTTTTACATAGTTCATCCAATATTTCTAGTTGGTTTTGGCAGCAAGGGATCAAGGAGAAAGTGTTGTGAGGGGAGAGTAATTCAGATACCTCAAATGATATTCTACCAGAACGAGATGTCCTTCAATCCTTTGTTCTTGCTAACTCTGAAATCTGGTATCCTCTGTCTCTCTCAAGTTTTCATATTCCTTACCAGTCAATGGGTCTAGCCCAGAGTAGTTAGTATCATTTGACTTTGCTTTCATACTCCACAAAGACTGGTGATCTGTCTGGTGACAGTATGGGAGCTTTCTCTGCGTTCCATCTAATGACTTGAGCCACTACCGCATTTATTTCCTACCAATGTTCTTTCTCTCAGTTAGAACTCATTTCCCTGGTCGCTAATCTCTTGGGTTTTATAGAATATAAATCAATCTAATGCTGCCACCACCAGCCCCCAACTTGTCTTCTGATTTAGTCCAAAGGAATCCCATTCTTAACTGCTGTTTCTGGAACCACACCTGAGTCCCTCATGGGATTAGCCTTAGATTAATTTTCTACTTGCCTTTAGGAAGACCAGATTTCGGAGTGAGGTTAGATTCCCCTGGGCACCCCTGCTTTCCTGGATGAGTGATCTGGGTGAGTGACCAGCAGCTTCTTTCTCCTATTGGTTCTAATGTTTTTATTCTAGGTCCACCCAGCCCTGTACACTCTTGGTACCAATGATGAGCTGGAGCTGGCTCACGCCAGACTGCAAGAGCCAATTGTTAAACTTCTGGAACTGAGACCTGGTGAATAAGACCAGCTATTATTAAAAATTAAATTATAGAAACATATTTAAATAAGTTATATTAAAAATGATGGTAAGTATAAAGTTCTTAGAAGAAAACATAAGATTCCATCTTTTTGCCTTGAGTTAGGCAATGATTTCTTAAATATGACACCATAAACCCAAATGACAAAAATAAAAAACTAGATAAATTGGACTGCATCAAAATTTTAAAGTTCAAAGGACACTACTAAGAAAGTGAAAATACAGCCCACACAATGGGACAAAATATTTGCAAATCATATATCTGGTTAGAGATTTGTATCTAGAAGACTTTTTTTTTTTAAACACCTTTGACTCAATAATACTTTTTAAAAATAACCAAATTAAAAGACAGATAAATGATTTGAACAGATATTTTACCAAAGATATACAAATGGCCAGTAAGCACATGAAAAGATCCTCAACATATTTGGTCATTAAGGAAGTGCAAATTAAAACCACAACGAGATACTTCATACCCACTAGGATGGCTATAATCAAAAAGATAGACAATAACAAATATTGCTGAGGATGTGGGAAAATTAGGGATGTTCAGGCTAGGCATATTCATAGAAACAAAAAGTGGATTTGTGGTTGCCTACGGCTCGAGGGGAGAGAGAGGGTGATAACTTGGAATAGTCACAGGTACAACTAAACCCAAGAACACACAGCAAAGCCAATCACTGAGATATCGGGTGTGTAGCAAGGAAAGGGTTTATTCCAGAGGCAGCCAAATGAGGAGACAAAAGGGTAGCTCACTCGACTAAGGATTAGAATAAGTTTTTATAGTCATAGGAGTTGGGATCACATACATATTGATGAAAAGGGCAGGAAAATTTATACTATTGGTGAGGAAAGATGGAGCATGTGCATTGAGCAAACATATATGTAACATACATCCCATGTTCATTTTGGGGGTGGAGACTTAACTTTAAAATGAGGCAAATGTTGGCATCAGGAGTTCATCTGGAGGACAAGGAGATGGGCTATGGGCATGCTCTGAGATGGATCTTGGGGTCATTATCTCAGGTAAGGAATGCAGGGCCTTGCTCATTTATAGGCTGGAACCATATCAATGACCTTCATTTGTGTCAGTCCAGGCCTCTGCAGAGACAGCTAGTGGTTTGTTAGTGGGGTTTGAAAAGAAACAATAGCTAATTAGGGAGAAACAGGTCTCTGAAAAATAAACTTTAAATTTCCCAATAGTCTTATCTTCATTAATCCTATGGGGCACTGTTCCACAGAGTTCCTTTTTGGAATATTGAAAATGTTCTAAAATTAGATCATGGTGATGGTTGCACAACTCTGTAAATATACTAAAAACCATTGAATTTTGCACTTTAATTGTGCATTCAGTTGAATTATATGTCAATAAGCTGTTAATAAAAAAAACAGGATAATAAATATTCAAAGCACACCATTTCTTGATTATTTTATAACATTTTACTATTATCTGTGCTCTTGAAGTTATTTACTAAGAGATAGTGCCCAAGTGGCCCCAAAACTTAAGGTCAAATGGTATATGATATTAAACCAGCAAAAACTGTTTATCTCAACTAATATCTTGTTTATTTCTTCATATCAGCCTGCCAGATGGCAGGGAGTGATAATATGCTGTGCTAATCCCTAAGGAGGACTCATTTGCTTGAGATTTGGGCACAAACAATAATGACCCGCACCATTATAAGATATAGAATGATGCCATGAAGGGCTTCATGACAAAATTATTAGAACATGCGTGCGATGGATCTACTCAGTCATCCTGCTGCACTTCATCAACAGCTTTTCTTGAGTAATATAGAAACTGCAAAAATGAATTAGATCCTGTTTCTGTCTGCAGTCAAAGCTCAGTCAAGAAAGTAGAAACCAATTTAAATATTTAAAGCCAGAGAAATAGGTACTTATGAACTTTCGATGGGGCCTACAGAGTGAAAGTTGGGGAGCTGCCCCCAGCTTCCAGATTCACTAAAACAATCTGAAATTCCTTGCTTTCATGCAGAAGTCAGAAAAAAACCGCAAGAGATGGAAATCAGTGATCATGGTTGCCTTGCAGCCTTGGGATAAAAAGCAGGAAGGGAAATTGATGCAAAAAGTCCTGTCTTAAGTTCACATTTCCACCACCGCTGCAGGAGAAAGAGGAATAGCTCCTACTTCTCTCCTGCCTTCTAATCCATGCATGTATACATCTCACTGGCAGAACCTAAACTGGATTGGGAACCACTCCCACAAGGGACTATGGGAAATGTAGTTCTCATTCATCCAGCTCCTATGATGAAAGGGAGAGCATAAAGGGAATGGAAATGATGCTAAGTACCAACAAATAATATCTGACTCATTACCTTCAAGGGTAGTCAGGTAACTTTCTGAAACTATATGCAGTATGAGTTAGGAATTGTTTCTTAGTGGTAGGGGATGCAAGTTGCAGAAATTTAATCTCCCCCCCTTCCCTCCCTATAACTTGACAGGCCTTGAACCACTGGATTCCTAGGCACTTGACCAAATTAGCAAGCCCTGAACTTATTGAGAGTTTATCTTCCACCCTCTGGCACATGCCTTGAGAATCATAAAGCATCCTTGTGAATTCTCACTTGTTCCAATCATTATGTCACCATGTAATAGACCAGTGTGAAGTCCTTTGGGATGGCAAGACTATCAGATTTCCTGTGGGCTAGCTGGAGATCGGATACAGCCCTGTGACAGGACTCTCTGTACTGCTACTCTTCTGGGTAAGAGTAAGCTGTTTCTGGTGGTCTTTACTTACTAGCATAGAAGAGGAGTCAGAAAACTAGAGCTTGTAGGCTGGTCTTTTGTTTTTTAAACAAAGTTTTATGAGATCACAGCCCTGCCCACATTTACATATTATCTACAGCTACTTTCATGTGACAACAGCAGACTGGGTAGTTGGGACAGTGACCTTGCTGAACAGCCAAAATATTGCCCTCAGACAAAAGAAATAGAAATAAAACAAAGTGTTAGTTTTACTTCTAGAACAAAACCATGGCCCCTTTATGAAAAGGAAACACTAAAGTATTTTTATAGGGGTGCCTACCTGGCTCAGTCAGAGGAGTGTGTGACTCTTGATCTCAGGGTTGTGAGTTTGAGCCTCATGTTGGGTGTAGAGATTACTTAGAAGCAAAATCTTTCAAACAAACAAACACACAAATAATTAAATAAATAAGTGTATTTATAATTGTTAAAATCAAATACTTTTTTTCTGAGATTTGAAATAGTCAATGTGTATTTAAATGGGCTTTCCCCCTCAGTCTAGTATAAAATAGCCAAAATGATGCTGTTCTCTTAACTTCTGATTAAAAAAAAAAAAAAAAAGCCTGTTTAGAAAAATCTATGTATATTCTTTACACCATTGGGCAAAGTAATCTGCAATATTTGATCGATAATTCATTATAACTTCTAATGAAACACATTAAAAAAATCTTTGTACTGAAAAACCTCCAAGGCAAATTCAGCACAAGTCAGGACCCTCATTTAGAATTCACTGGGGGATTGATTACTGCTAAGTGCCGTGCTGGCCAGAATGAAGAAAGGCTGGCCTGAGGTCTGTGTTTATCAAGTAAAAAAATCTCTCTGAACTCAAAATCTGGTAGTGGGTGGGGGGAAGACAATGTCCAAGTTGACTCTCTGACCTTTGAGAGTCAACCTCAGAGAAGTTTTTCTTATATTTTTAAATTCTCATTTCCTTATAATAATTCACAATTACATAATGCTTCATAGGGTTAGTGAGTGTTTTAAAAAACATCTCATATGATTTCCATATCTCCCATTTCGTAGGTAAGAAAACTGCTGCTCACAGAGAGTCTGTCAATCATCCAGCTTCACAGAGAAAAGGACAAGAGAACAAATATTCACCGAGCATCCACAATATTGTAAGCACCATCTTAAGCCAGAACTCACATTTGATTTGTAGACTCCAAATCTAAAATTCTCTTTTTTTTTTTCTTTTTAAGTAGACTCCATGCCCAGTGTGGAGTCCAACGTGGGCCTTGAACTGACAACTCTGACATCAACAGCTGAGCTGAGATCAAGAGTCGGATGCTTCATCAATTGACCCACCCAGGCACCCCCAAGTCTAATATTCTTACTATCACAATTTATTAATCCCCATCATTATGAGTACCAGGGATGCCAGAAGTGGTGATAATTTTTTTTTTTTAAGATTTATTTGAGGGGCACCCGGGTGGCTCAGTCGTTAAGCGTCTGCCTTCTGCTCGATTCATGATCCCAGGGTCCTGGGATCGAGCCCTGCATCGGGCTCCCTGCTCCGCGGGAAGCCTGCTTCTCCCTCTCCCTCTCCCCTTGCTTGTATTCCCTCTCTCGCTGTGTCTCTCTTTGTCAAATAAATAAAATCTTTAAAAAAAAAAATAAAGATTTATTTGAGAAAGAGAGAGAGGGGAGGGCAGGGAGGGAGAGGGAGAGAATCTCAAGCAGACTTCCTGCAAAGCACAGAACCTGGTATGTGGCTCGATCCCAGGACCCTGAGATCATGACCTAGGCAAAAAAAACAAGAGTGGGAGGCTCAATTGACTGAGCCACCCAGGCACCCCAAGTGGTGGTAACCTTTAAACACATAAAAATATACCAAGCACTGCCCCCAAACTAAGAATAAGGTGACCAAGAGAAGGGAGACACAATTGCAAAACTTTATGGCCAATGCTGTTTATAAAGTTACTGAATGAATGGCCTCAAAAATATGCTTATGCTACTATATGCAGACTAAAGGTGAAGAATAGGAAGTACTTTTTAGGAGTTTAGTTGTGACCTTCTGAAATATCTAACCACAGAAAGTTACAATTGTCTCTGGATCATTTTTATTATTATTAAAGAGCAAATGTATCTTTTGGGAATGATTCAAACCTAGTTCTGCTTCAAGTCAACACCTGTATGAAATATTGCCCTTCTAGATCTATGATTCTATGATACCGTCTCTGGTTAACAAGGTGTCCCCCCACCCCGTGACTTTAACGTCCTATAAATCTGTTGGGAAAGAGCTATAATATCAGATACGGATATGCTTCTTGAAGTATGTGCCATTGAGCTCTGTGCAAATGTACAGCAGGAGGGCGCCTGGGTGGCTCAGTTGGTTAGGCGACTGCCTTCGGCTCGGGTCATGATCCTGGAGTCCCGGGATCGAGTCCCATATCGGGCTCCTTGCTTGGCAGGGGGTCTGCTTCTCCCTCTGATCCTCCCCCCTCTCATGCTCTCTCTCTCTGTCTCTTTCTCTCTCTCAAATAAATAAATAAAATCTTTAAAAAAAAAAATGTACAGCAGGAATAAGAATGTCTTTCTGTAGTTTCTTGCTGAGGCCACATGTTATCAGATGCACCAGTTATTTATTTTTTTTTTTAAGATTTATTTATTTATTTATTTGACAGAGAGATAGAGAGAGAGCACAGATAGAGTGGCAGGCAGAGGGAGAGGGAGAAGCAGGCTCCCTGCCGAGCAGTGAGCCCGATGCGGGGCTCGAACCCAGGACCCTGGGATCATGACCTGAGCTGAAGGCAGACGCTTAACCAACTGAGCCACCCAGGCGCCCCCCAAAATAAATCTTAATATTAGCACATCTTTAATTTGGGGGAAAATGATTTGTCATAAGACAATCAGCAAATATTTAAATGGTACAAAAGAGTACCACAGTTATTCCTCATCTCACAAAGTATCATGAGGATCCTACTATATTTTATACTTTTGTTTCTATAAATTAACCTCATATTTACAACATCGTTCAGAACTTTGTAAACTTCTGGCTACAATTTCTTTGCTTTAGTAACTTGCCTATAACGACACCGGGAATACATTTCATAGGTGG
>NC_138376.1:100729335-100754099 GCF_054177405.1 Leptonychotes weddellii | reverse complement strand
TTTCTTGGCCGCAGGAGCTGGGATGTAGGATTCTCAGGCTTTGAATAGTTTTTACTGGGAAACCAATAGTACTTACTCCTGTTCAGTTTCTGTTCGCAGCCTCATTGCTGTGAGAAATCACTGGATTGCTGTTGCAGTCACTGATGGGGCTGCATTGCAACGCAATCTTGGATTAGGATAAGGGCCAAACGACTACCATACATCAGGCTGACACAGTTTTTAAAGAGCCAGGCAGTGTCACCTGTTAGAGCTCCCGTGATCAGTTCTGTAATTCAGTTTGAGAACCACCATCAAACCTCAGATATCTACTCTTTGGAGGTTACTGGAGAACTGTACAAGTGATAATGACTTGGAACAATGGCGTGGATTTAGGGCTCATTTAATCCTATCCTGTCTTCCTCACTTCTTGGGCAGAATTCCCACTGAAGTCAGTAGTGGTCTTGTGTGCAGAAGGACTGCTGAGAACAAGAGACTGCTCATTTAGAGTAAGGGGAGGGGACAGTTTCTTTCCTTTTAAAACACCCTGCTTTAAGAAAGACCTAGTCATAACAGTTTTTTAATCTTTTACCTCCAGTCCTAGTAGTTAGAGCACTGTGTGCAAAGACCTTCCAGAGAAAATAGGTGGGTGACTTGAGCCCCCAACTTCAAATTCTTAGTGTCTGAATTGGATGGGGATTGCTTAAAACGATTAAAAGTGATAATTTAACAAAGTTAGAATTTTGGTGAAATTATTACTAACTTCTGTAAAAAATTTAAGCTGTTACGGAATATTTTCAACTGGGATGTGTTATTAAATTGGGTATGTATGCAACTGGGTATGTACGTTAAAATCAGAAATTTAATCCCGAATAGAAAGAAGCAAATTTGCAGATTTAGGGGATGAATCTGAAGGGAAAATAACTGTGCAAAAAATAACTGTGCAAATGTAAAACAGGGAAATTCAGATAGCTCTTACTGTATTTGGAGAAGTAGCTTTTAGTACACATACAGGTGTTAGTGACTCTCCGGGTCCATCATTATTAGATTTGTGAGTACTCGACACTTTCCAGTTTAGCTTTGTGCTGATCTGAGTTGGTGAGCTTGTTAGGTCCTTTGCTTCGTAACGTAACGTTCCTGTGGCTTACCCTTTCCAAATTGCCAGTTATAAAGAATCGAGTTTAGAAGACCTATCCAGTCACCAGATTTTAAAATAGATTTTTAAAAATCATAACCATGTCCATGTGTACTACCCAACCATTTGCTTTCAACTAAAAATACTTGCAAAGATGACAAAGCAGTCCTCAACCAAAATATTTATTGGTAAAATTACTCTGTGATTGGTAATATTGTATAGTTATGTTTAACATCAGGTTTTGCTCTGAATCACCACTCTCATATTACTGTGGCTAGAGAACTGTAAGGGTTTTTATCTTTGCCATTTTATTTAGCAATGTGGGGTTTATATTTTATATAGTAGAATGCTAAGTATTTTTAAAGATTTGACTTTGTTTCTGTTTCCACAGAAAAGTATGGGCCTTTTGTCTTTGTTTTTTAAACCGAAGTAGTCTTTTTGAAAGCTGTGTGTCACCTTTTTGGAAAAGTATGCCTTGCTAATATTTTTGTAAGGCAATATAGTAGCTTATAGGGATCTGTACTGCTGAGAGTCAAATTTTGCATTTCTAAAAACTGTTTTTACTTGGAGAAAACAAAGGAAATGTGCCTACCTCCCCCGCCCCACCTTTATTTAGAAACATCTCCAGTGGCCTTGTTTGCTTTCTCAGATTCAGAATTACTGTACCTAACCACTGGGTAGCCTTACAGATTTAAAAGCTGTAAGTAAATGTTTATGCTGGCTTCAGTAGTCTAGCAAATACTAGCCAAACCCTAATTTACTGCCCTTTTATAGAATCTTGGAATCTCGGGTCTGGACCTTTAGGAGTCAGCAAATCCACTCTCAGCCCTTGTCCTCTTCCCCCAACAAACATTTCCAGACTCTTTGGAAGGCCTGAGTTAATAGAAGATTTGTATATAAATCCCCCACAGATTCCAGACAGAGCATCCTTTGGAAATGCCACGTTTTGGCACAAATCAGCAACTCAATATTGATAAGATATCTATCATTCATCTGGGCAGTGCCCCAGACTAAAATCTAACATGGAGTCATGGCTGGTATCATTAGCTATAGGGGAATGGCCTCCCAAGTATAAATACTTGAGTTATATAGAAGTTACAGGTAAGCCAAAAAGGAAAGAGAGGAATCATCTCTAATAGCTAGAAATAACTGATAGTGATAACCAGTGCTTTTTAAAGCTTTTCTGTAAAGTGTGTATGGGTGTGCATTTTGTATGAGAGAGGGAATATATTCATATATATATGTATATATATTTGTTATGTGAAGTATCTATAACATTGTACTTAATATATTTGACAAATCTATTCATTGAACCTTTGTAGAATATTTTGGAGGTGCTTTTAGTGAAGATTCTTTGAAAGTTGGAGTTGATGTAGAACCTGGTACTATTTCATGTAGAAATGTCATGTAGGCAATATTTCATATAGGGGATTTGCTTTTCTCACTTTGTGGTTGGAATGAGATCTGTGTGGGTTTCTTAGATGTGTGTTTTTCATGTCTAACTTCTCTCAATACCCAGTGTTTGGGATAGTATTTATTTTAATGAGAATTTCAGTGGTTTTCTCAATTTTCTCATTTTTAAAAAAAGATTTTATTTATTTATTTGAGAGAGAGAGAGAGAATGAGAGCATGAGTGGGGTAGAAGGGCTGAGGGAGAGGGAGAAGCAGGCTCCCTGTTGAGCAGGGCACTGGACGCAGGGTCGATCCCAGGACCTTGAGATTATGACCTGAGCCTAAGGCAGACCTTTAACTGACTAAGCTGCCCAGGCGCCCCTCAATTTTCTCATTTTTAAAGTGACGTCACTTACCCGTTAGTATAGGGACAATACTGCATTTTATACTGCTTCTGGATTTTTTTCCTGAAGATTGAATTTGGGCTAATATCATATTCTCAATTACTTATAATATGGAAATATGTTTTCATTTCACGGATATTGCTCTGCCTATTAATATTTTTTCACTTTAGCAAATTAGAGCCATAAAGGTCTAGATGTATGTAGATTGCCTCCTAAATAATCCTTATAGTAATATGGAATACATGTGAGGAATAATCTGTTTATTAACTCCAAGAAATATCTTCAGTAAGGCTTTGTTTTAGGTAGCCAAGTTAACATTTTGCATATGTAACTAACTTCAGTGTCATGGGGATGGTGTTCGTTCTTTCTAGGTTAAGAACTAGAGCGCATGGAAAGGGTTCCAAAGTGATTTGTCTGTTCATCTGTGGACACCTTATTGTCTAGATCAGGTAGGGAAGTTCATTGTATCTAAACTAAAGCTTGCATTCTGTAACTGAAAAGCCAGTTTCCTTTTGCTTTGCTCTTTTTATGGCCTCACTATCAACCTCTTTGAAAAAAATGTTCAAATACATAAAGACTTATGTTACCTTCTGATTGCCTTATTCCAAGATAACTGTGATTTTTTTTTTTTTTAAGATTGAATTTATTTTGACAGGGAGAGAGAGTGTGAGCAGGGGGAGGGGCAGAGGCAGAGGAAGATAGAGAATCTCAAGCAGATTCTGCTCTGAGCATGGAGCCTGACAAGTGGCTCCATCTCATGACACTGTGATCATGACCTGAGCCGAAACCAAGAGTGGGATGCTTAACCAACTGAGCCACCCAGGCACCCCAAGAGAACTGTGATTTTGGAAACTTTTCATATAGGTCTGATTATCTCCTCTCTAATCATCTTTTCTAAACCCTGAATTCAGGTTTCTAGATCTGTTGAGGTGGAACCACCACCCTGATAACAACAGTGCTGAGTTTAATCATATTTTTGAGTTTCCTATGTATTCTACCAGTATAAATACACATCCCACTATCTTAAAGACATTAAATTAAAATGTAATTTACACTTTGCCATAATTCTTAGGTTCTTTTTCTTTTCGTCCAGACAGGCTATCCCTTAGGTTCATTCACCTTAGGGGCCAGAAAGGAGCATCAAGAGTATTTAGTTTAGACACGCTTGATGTGGATTGGGGTTAGTGGGGAAGGTACTGCTCAGTGTGGTTTATGAACTGCCTGAGACTTTAGTAAAGTGTGTGTTTACGTGCGTGCACACGTGTGTGTGTGTGTCTGAGTATCAGAGAGAGATTTTTGGGAGCAGTTTTTGAAAGCATTTTGGGAAACAGAAGATCAAAAACTGCTCTTTTAGTTCAGTTCTTATTTGTGAGATTAGGAAACCTCCATCTTGCTGGATTGGTTTATTTCTGGAGCTACCATGCAGCTGTATTCTGGGAATTCCCTTTGCCTTTCTTACTGGGCTCCCAGGTTACTGGGCTCTATGTCTGTTTCTTAACTCTTACTTTGTATGACTATATCCTCCAGTAGTTTCCAAGAAAGTGCAAGTGGAAAGTGAATTTTTTGAAACCTTGCATGTCTTAAAGCAGCTTTTTTCCCACTCTTAAAATGCCTTTTTTTTTTTTTTTTTAAGTAGGCTCCATGACCACTGTGGGGCTTGAACTCACAACCCTGAGATCAAGAGTCACATGCTCTACTGACTGAGCCATCCAGGCGCCCCTGAAATGCCTGTTTGTACTCTTAAGGTGAATGCTTTTATAATTTGGCTGGGTATAGAATTCTAAGTTAGTGATTACTTAACCTTTGACTTTTTCAGGCATTATTCTGTTGTATTCTGGCATACCAGTGCTGTTGAGAAGGAGCGACACAATTCTAATTTCTGCTTCTGTGTTTGTGGCTGGTTTGTTCTCCTTAGAAGTTTTTAGGATTTTCTCTTTGAACTTGGTGTTTTGAAATTTCATGATGGTGTGCTTTGGGTGTGGGAGTTTTCTTACTCATTGTACTGGACACTCAGTGGGCTCTTTCAGGTTGGAAACTCTTGTCTTTTAGAAATATTCCTCTATGATAATTTCTCCCTCTATGTTTTCTGATCTTTCTGAAACTTCTGTTATTTGGATGTTGAATTTTCTAGATTGACTTTCCAATTTTATTAGTATTTTTTGTTTTTTTGTTTTTTGTTTCTGTCTTATACCATCTCTTTGTCTTTTTGCTTGGCTGTTGGCTTTCTTCAGTGTTTTCTTCTAATCTCTCTACTGAGTTTTTTTGTTTTCCTATTTTCCAAGCTGCTCCTTGGTCACTGAATTTCCTTTTTGGTAATGTCCTTTTTTTCCCCTGTGTATAGTATCTCCAATCTAACCCTACTTGATGGCCCTTTGAACTTGTTTTCCCTTTGGAATGCTCTTCCCTCAGATACCTGCATTGCTTGCTCCCTTAACTCCTTCAGATCTATGTGTTCTGTGATCATTTATTTGAAACTACAGCGCCACTCCCACACCTAGCCTAGTATGCCTTAAATCTCTTCCTTTTCTTTCTTTCTTCTATAGCACGTATTATTATCATCTGAGTGTAAACTACAAGAAGGCAAATATTTTGTCTGTTTTGCACTTTGTGAATATGTGTTGACTGAGTAATCGGGCCTCCTTGTTTTCTGTGTGCCCCTCACATCCGCTCTCTGGGTCTGGATTCTGGAGACTTCCTTCAACTGCTTTATAGAGTGAACTTCTTGTCTTTTGGCTGCAAAGGTTGGGAGAGAGAGGGAAAGAGGAGGAGGACTTTTCAGTGTTCCACGAGCTGTTTTCAGCTCTGTCTCTCATCTCAGCCCTCAGTGGCATCTGGAACCTCCACTTCCTAGGCTCTCAGGGCCTCTCCCAGCATGCAGATTGCTTCTTGTGGGCCTCCACCAGAATGGGGATTCAGCTTTGGCTTCCTCTGCTTTGCCAAGTCAGTTACTTTGTACATCTGTTTCCCATCTTCTCAAATTCTGTTGATATATTGCATCTGCTGGCCTATCCCGTCCCTTTTTTGTCCCTCCCCTTTAAAAAAAAAAAAAATTTCCTTACTGTCATTTTAGTGTGGTTTTGGGAGGGAACAGAAATTAACTCATGTTCAATCCACTGATTTAGGGTTTTAAATTGATAAAAATAAAATTCCCAAGATGACTATGGTAGTCACAGTTTGGTAAGGACTGCAGCCATAATAAAATTGTCCTTTTTTTCATGCCAGATACTGAGTTGAACTTCAGTTATATTTTATGTATATATATATATATGTATATATATATTCATATTCATATATATGAAGAGAGAGAGAAAGAGAAAGTCAGATGATTGAGCTAACATCTAGGGTGGATGGGAGTGGATGACTGATATATCTTTGAACAAGAAGGTACTTCCTAGGAAGACTTCAGCAAATGTATTATTTTTTTTTTCTTGTGATAATTTCAAGGATTAGTTCAGTACAAATGCTTACAAATCTTACAGTATGTACTTGAATTAGATTTAAAAATACACAGTAGGGACACCTGGGTGGCACAGTTGGTTAAGCATCTGCCTTCAGCTTGGGTCATGATCTTGGGGTCCTGGGATTGAGCCCCACTTTGGGCTCCTTGCTTAGCGGGGAGTCTGCTTCTCCATCTCCCTCTGCTCCTCCCCACTGCTCATGCTCTCTCTCTCTCTCTCTCCCTGTCTCAAATAAATAAAATAAAATCTTAAAAAAAATACACAGTAAAAAGTTTGGTGGATATGTTTCAGAAATGACAACCTTGGGGTGCCTGGGTGACCCAGTCAGTTAAGCATCTGCCTTCGGCTCATCGAGCCCCACATTAGGCTCCCTGCTCAGCGAGGAGCCCACTTCTCCTCCCTCTGCGGCTCCCTCTGCTTGTGCTCTCTCTCTCTCTCAAATAAATAAAATCTTTGGGGAAAAAAAAAAAAGACATGGCAACCTAATTTTATACTGTTCTGAATACCTTAGTTTATCTTTAGACTGATACATGGTTTGCATACATGTATTTAAATATTCTTTGAATATTGATTCAGGGATTAGAGGAAACTTTGAACTCCTGTGGATTCTGTTAAATACTTTCAGGGGAAAAATTTCATTACTAGGGCATGAATAGGAAGTGGGAATTACACGCATGTGAAGATACACATATGAGGGATTTTTGTGTATGGAGTTTGGGGCAACAGAAATGGAGTTCTGAATAAGGTAGTGGCTGGAAGGTGTGAGGAAGCCCCAGAAGACCCAAAGACTCATATGTGTGTGTGGTTAGTGTAGGTTAAATTGTTTGGTGGGTTTTTTTTTTTTTTTTAAGATTTATTTATTTATTTGAGAGAGCGAGAATGAGAGAGAGAGAGTACATGAGAGGGGGGAGGGTTAGAGGGAGAAGCAGGCTCCCCGCCGAGCAGGGAGCCCGATGCGGGACTCGATCCCGGGACTCCAGGATCATGACCTGAGCCGAAGGCAGTCGCTTAACCAACTGAGCCACCCAGGCGCCCCTGTTTGGTGGGTTTTACAGATTCATAAATTCAAGTACTCTGTTCCTTCATGTAGAAGGTGTTGCAGACAGTAGATCAGGATAGTATTTCCCTAAAGTGTGGTGGTATGTTAAAATGAGTTAAGTACACAGATGAATCTTTGTCTTTTACTGGTTAAATATATATGTCAGTGTACATCAGAAAAACAGACAAGTGCTTCAAACCTATGATTTCATTGATATTAACTTAGCATAAGGCTAAAATAAAGTAGGTATTTTTTAAGTAACTTGATTTAAAAATAACTATCTTTATCTTTAAGTGTTTGGATTTGGCAAAAACTATAAAGTTGGTATGTGAGTGAAGTTTGAGAAACATTGGGTGTGTTCAAAATATCATTTTCTTCATCAAGGTCATTGATAGATTTTTTTCTTTCTCCTAATAGATAACAGCATAAAACTGTATGTGATGGTCGCGGCAGAGACTTCTAATGGTTTTCTTTTCTTTTCTTTTCTTTTAAATTGTTTTAATTTGTAAAGCTTTTTTTTTTCTTTTCAAAGTAAATCATTAGAACATTTTTTCACTTGATTTTTTTTTTTTTTAAGATTTTATTTATTTATTTGACAGAGAGAGACACAGCGAGAGAGGGAACACAAGCAGGGGGAGTGGGAGAAGGAGAAGCAGGCTTCCCGCTGAGCAGGGAGCCCGATGCGGGGCTCGATCCCAGGACCCTGGGATCATGACCCGAGCCAAGGCAGATGCTTAATGACTGAGCCACCCAGGCGCCCCTCTCACTTGATTCTTAAAACGATTTCATACCCTATGTCTGACAGAGAAGAAAAGTGAGTCAGGAAGAGGTTAAACTTACCCAGAGTCATTCAGTTTCGTAATGGGGTTTCAGGCACAGCCAAGGCCTCCTTGTGTCCAGAGTTGTTGCCTTTGCTCTGTGCTCTTCTGCTGCTAATGGAGTTGCCAATTGAATTTTTCTTGGAGAACTCAGGAAGCCTGCCAAGTTTTGCAGCTAGAGGTCTGTCCTGTAGCTCTCATCTATTTGTATCTTGAACCCTGAAGGTAGACAGAGCTAGGTCTTCCAAAAATAGTTCAATAAGTGTGTCAACATTTTGAGATACTGTTGAAAAAACAAGGAAGTAGAAGTCCTACGGGATTATTAGAAAATGGTGCCAAAGGCTTTCACTAGGATTTGAAAAGCAAATGTGGCAGGGTCATATGCTAGACAATGGTGCATATTCACCCTTCATTTGGGGAGCCCGCTCTCACTGTGGTAATCTTTCACTTTTCCCCGGTATGCTCTGTTTAATTGCTTTTGGATTCTGGTAGAAAAGCTGCTAAATGAACACCTTCCTTGAAAATTTTTCTTTAATCCACTTCTCTTAAGGAGAAAAAGGGAAACTCGTTTTTCTTAATAAAATGAATACAGATTGTGTATGGGAAAGGTTAAAGTGTCAAGAAATGAGTTGGGTCTGTCTACTGACAAAGGAATCAAGAGTTTATCCATGAGCTTGTAACCAGAACTGTTTTTGGATCTTAGCCATTAAAATCAACATCAGTAAAGCCTGCGTCTTAATTTCTTTAATGCCAAGATTGTCTGTTTTAAATTGCACACATATGGGAATATGAATACATTTGTTCACCCCCCCCCACTTCCCCCACCTGCAACAGAAAAATAAAGGTATGTGGAAGATATTCTTAACTTTTGCAGCTCTGCAGTGAAGAGCTGTAGATGTGGGCAGCATGGTAGTGGAGATGTGGCTCGAGCTTTTCTCCTCATTGAGGCCAGTTCACTTTCGTCCCCAGTGCTGCAAGCTTAAGTGGGAAGAACCACGGGTAGGTTTTAGAGCATTCCATGGATCTGTGATCTCTGTGTTTGTTACTTGCTCCGTGCAGCACACATGATAGCAGTGAAGGACAATGTGGCACTTTTCTCAGGACCTGTTTTTGGTTGGTGGAATTTTTTAAAGTCATGTTTTTACTGTATCTGGTTATTTATTGACATGGTTTTTGGCAAACGGAATCTACCATTGTTTAGTTACAGAAAAGTGTCTTTCTTTTTAAACTTTTTATTATGGAGAGTTTAAGATACATTCAGAAGTAGAGAGAACACTAACATAGTGAACCCCAGGTACCCTCACCCAGCTTTGATAATTACCAGGCCATAGCCAGTCACGTCTCATCTATATTTTTCTTTCCACTCTCGATACTACCCTCCTCCCAGGATTATTTTGAAGCAAATTCTAGACATCATATAATTTCATTTGTAGATAGGTAAGATATTTCCTCCTGCCCCTTCTTCTTGGCATGTGCTTTCTAGTCTCCAAAATAAAGTTCTTGTTCATTACTGCTTTTTTAGAATTATAGAAATTAGTTCCTTTGCAACATGGTCAGCTGCCATGTTTTTGGAATAAATATCTGACTCTTGTTTTGATCAGTGAAAGCAGTTTCATCTAAATGTAGCATTGTGGACATAGGAAATGCTTTTTAGCCAGTGCTAAAAACCCCAGTATTTTCTAAACCAAATCAGAGCTGATCTTCAAACTCCAGTATATTCTCAAGGTGGTGTTGCTGTTCTATACATTTTCCCCCCTCATGGCTCCTATATTTACACCAGACTTGAATGATTTTAGATTTTCCTTTTTTTCTCCTTTCCTCTCTCCCACGCTCCCTCTCTCTCTCTTTCATTCTTCTTTTGCTTAGCATGGTTTAGTTGGCAATATGTTAGAAGTAGACCAAGTGAAACATTTTTTTTCAGCTGACTGAATTTTAATGGGACTACATAGTTATTGTAAAATCAGATCAACCTGCCATGTGTATGGTCTGGAAGTATAGAGGGAAAGTGCATGATTCAAACATGGATCATATATTTATAAATTCTATTTGTAAATCAAAAGGTTGGCATTATAGCTGAAGCTGACAATCATTTAGTAGTTGAAATGCATTTCCTAATTAATAAAGGCAGGATTTTTATGTGAGATGTAGTTTATTTTATATTTTAATTTTTACTTTTAATTAATTAATTTTTTAGAGAGAGAGTGCGTGAGCAGGGAGGACCAGAGGGAGAGAGAGAATCTTAAGCAGGCTCCACGCCCAGCACAGAGCCCAATGTGTGGCTAGATTTCACGACCCTGAGATCATGACCTGAGCTGAAATCGAGAGTCAGACACTTAACTGACTGAGCCACGCGGGCGCCCCTAATTTTTACTTTTAATTAAAATACAGTTTAGTATGTTTCCTTTGTAAAGTCATTACATGCTGAATTATTTTAATATGTACTCTATTGAAATATATTTTAATGTCTAGTTTATTTTCTTTGTAAAGACATTACGTGTTGAATTAGAAGATATGATAACATTTCTTGAATACTTAATATGTGTCAGATACTGTTTTATGAGCACTTTTGCTTAGTGTTTTTGTTGAATCCTTGCTGTGTGACCCAGTGGGGTAGGTACTGTTGTTCTAGGTTCACCTGTAAGAAAACAAAGGCACCACAAGGTTAAATAACTTGCTCAGGGTCACTCAGCTAATGAATGGCAGAGGAGGGATTTGAACCTGGGCGGTCTGGCTCCAGAGTGTACAGTCGTAACTGCGGTCCTCTATTATCCCTAAGATACATGTAAATTCCTTCTTCATATCCTATTCCTACTTGCATTCTCCTCCCCAGTGGTAACTATTTTGAACCGTGGCCAATCCTACACTATTGCATTAGTGTGTAATTTTAATTTGATCACTGGGGGTAGTTTTCATTGAGAAACTGGAAAGCAGTTAATGAGATTCTACTCTTGTTCCTTTACTGGCTATAGTTATAAAGGAGAAAGGGGGACAGGTAGAAGCCTACAGATCCTAGAAAGGTGGTAACTACTGATGTTTGTCTTACTTTCCCCCAACTGTTTTTTTAAATGGAATGTTGAGTCCAGCTGGAATGTTGACAGGTCACAGAGGAGTTGCTGAAGTCAGTAGTTCAAAGTACCATTGAACGATCAAAATTTTTGCCTTTACTTGAGTACCTTGAAGTGTCAGGTGTATTGGAACTTCGGCTATCATTGATCTGTCCTGAAAGAAAAGACTTTTGTGGGAGTTTGTCCTGGGTCTTTAGTGACTGGAATTTTAACAAACCAGGTACCTGATACTTTTTTTTCTTCCCTTTTTTCCTGGGAGCAGAGGGTAGAAAGAAAATTGTTCTAGCCCCAAGTCCCAGCTCAACCAGTTACTAAGTGTGACATTGGGGAAGTGATGTTGCTTCTTGTGCCTTTC
Source organism: Leptonychotes weddellii (assembly GCF_054177405.1). NCBI lineage: Eukaryota > Metazoa > Chordata > Mammalia > Carnivora > Phocidae > Leptonychotes > Leptonychotes weddellii. The sequence goes on along the minus strand of NC_138376.1, from coordinate 100,742,457 downwards.
TTTTAAATGGTTCAGGTGCCCTGAATTAAGTCCTAATCCATATAAGATGTCTGTGGCTCATTCCTTCGTCTCTATGGAGAAAGTCATTTAAAGTGCCCTTCCTTAGAGGAAAAACATAGACATAGGATTTTGGCAAAACATTTGATAAAGCTTTCATGGTATCTTTTTTTAAAAAATATTTAATCGAGAAGAGAGAGGAGAGCATAAATGGAGGGGGGAGGGGCAGATGGAGAGGGAGAAGCAGACTCCCCATTGAGCAGGGAGCCCTATGTGGGACTCGATCCCAGGACCCTGAGATCACAACCTGAGCCAAAGGCAGACGCCTAACCGACTGTGAGCCACCCAGGCGCCCCTCATGGTATCTTTATAGCAATTTTGGGAAAATGCTGTTCAGTTGTGGGAAGTCTGTGGCAGTGATTATTACTGAAATTTTAATCTTGGCTATCTCCTATCTAAAATATTTTTTTTGCCAGTGAGTTTTATGATGACAGACAAGGACTGCTGATCAGATTTACAGATGTCATGGACGTTTGTAGGGAAACCTATTAAGCCGTAGGCAGATTGTCTTGTTAGCTGCAATGGTTGAAATAAGTAAGATGAAATTTTTTTTTGAAATGAACGTTAAGTCTGCTTGATTATAAGCTCCTTCAAAGAGTTCTAAGTGCAGTGTTGGCCTTCTTTTCAATGGGAAGATTTATTGAAAAGTAGTAGATGCCTTTGTGTTCCTCAGTACGAAGCATGTTGACTTGTGGGCTCACCAGTGCGCTGACATCACTCTAATCCAGGTAATAGATGGACCTGTGGTCAAATCTACTGAATGATTTCTTCCCCTGTATTATTTTTGACATTCCTGACATAGCATTGTCTTTGAAATTCTCTTTTGACATGTTGCAGTGCTTTGTTCCACTTCTGTTCTTTGAAGACTTCTATTCCTCTCACTATCTCTTCAGCCTTTCCCCGTTTCCTGGGATTCTGTCCTCAGCCTTTGACTCACCCAAAACTTAACCTGCCATCATAATCTGTTAAGTCTTTCCAAGCTAAGTCTTTTTCACTGTGAGGAGTCTCTGCCAGTATCTCAAAGCAAGTTTTTAAGTGAATATGTGAAATATGTAGGGTGGAATGTGGGCTGTCATTGATTATTCTGTTTTGACTTGGAATATTTTGTTGGTTTTTAGGTACTGCATTTTAAAGGCTATGTAGTATGTACTACATAGTGCATGATACTATGTTTGATAAAAATCAGTGGAAGATTAGACAAACTAAAGCCTTGTCCTTGAAGGGTGCCTGGGATGTTGAGGTTAGGAGAAACCATAACAACAGGAGGAACTAGCTGTTGAGATAACTGAAGGGCGAGCAACTTGTTGCGGTGTTTTGAGAGCTATCTTTTGAGCACTGGATTGCTTTTTTTTTTTAAATTTATTTGAGAGAGAGAGAGCGTGCATGAGTGGGGGGAGGGGCAGAGGGAGAGGGAGAAGAGAGAGAATCTAAAGCAAACTCGCCACTGAGCACAGCCCGATGCAGGGCTCAATCCCAGGACCCTGAGATCCTCACCTGAGCTGAAACCAAGAATCACACCCTCAACCGACCAAACCACCCAGGCGCCCGTTGAGTGCTGGGTTTCTAACTTTTTTTTTTTTTGACAAAACCCACCATAAGACAGATTTTATATCTTGGCCCTTTATCAGTATGGAAGTCTGTGTGTGTATGTGTATATGTGTGTATATATATGTGTGTGTGTGTGTGTGTGTATGTAAAGAACAGAAACAAGCTTCATAAGTTTGGTCTTAGCTTTACTATGTACAATTCACTCTGAGATTTTCTTTTCTGCGTAATAATAATAATAATAATAATAATAATAATAATAAAAATACCAGTCAACAATTTACTAACTTGATTTCACAACTCATGAATGGACTGTGATCTGTGTTTGAAAAACCATTTTTTTCATGGGTAAAACAGATCTGGAGAAAGAAAGTTTCCTTTTTGATGTAAGAGGAGTTTTTTGACAGTCGGAGCAGGCAGAGACTGGAGTGGGCTGTCTTGGGAGAAAGTGACTTTCCTACGGTTTGAAGGACTTCCTCCAGAGGCTGGTAATTGCCTGGTGGGAGGTGGGAGGGGGAGTCACTGGGTGGGAGGTGGGACTTTGAGGCCACCAAGTCTTAAGATTTTATGGTTCTCATTTTCTGACTTGCTAAAATTTTAATAAGGCGATTAAAGTTATTTCAAGATGAAAAATACTAATTTTAAATTATTTGTTAATATTCTACTTTAGGTAAAAAAATGTCTCACTGTTCTCTTTTAGATACTAAAAAATTTTTTTAAGTTAAAAAATTCATAAGTTAACTTTGTTATTCCTTTTTTTAATGAAACAGCTTTATTTGGAAAGTTTTAAATATGTACCAGGGGAAATTGAATAGTATGATGCCTCTCCCCACCCAGTGCATCCCCATCACCCAGCTTTAACAGCGATCAAATGGTAGCTAGCCTTGCTTTATCTATATCCCTAGTCACTACCTGCAACAGGATTATTTTGAAGCAAATCCTAGGCATCTTTTCATTCCATCTACATATATTTCGATATATCTTTCCTTTTTTAAAAATATTTTATTTATTTTAAGTAATCTCTGTACCCAACATGGGGCTCCCAACTCATGACCCTGAGGTCAAGAGTCCCATGCTCCTCTGACTGAGTTAGCCAGGTGCCCCTCAATATGTTTCTTTTTTTTTTTTTTTTTTTAAGATTTTATTTATTTGACAGAGAGAGAACACAATCAGGGGGGAACGGGAGAGGGAGAAGCAGGCTCCCCTCGGAGCAGAGAGGCTGATGGGGGGCTCAATCTCAGGACCCTGGGATCATGACCTGAGCCGAAGGCAGACACTTAACCGACTGAGCCACACAATATCATTATTACATCTAAAAAAATTAACGGTTAATTTTTAATATCATCAGATATTCACTTTGTTCAGATTTCTAATTTGTTTTTGTTTTCTTTCAGTTTTTGTTTGAAATAGGATCCAAATTAGGTGCCTACATTGTGGAATAGTGATTCTCTTTATAGGTTCTGTCTCTTTTTCTCTTTTATATTTTCTTTTTTTTTTTTTAAAGGTTTTATTTATTTATTTGACAGAGAAAGACACAACGATAGAGGGAATACAGCAGGGGGAGTGGGAGAGGGAGAAACAGGCTTCCCGCCAAGCAGGGAGCCCGATGCGGGGCTCGATCCCAGGACCCCGGGATCATGACCTGAGCTGAAGGCAGACACTTAACGACTGAGCCACCCAGGTGCCCCTCTTTTATATTTTCTTGTAATTTATTTTTTTTGAAGAACTTGGATTGTTTGTCCTATATCATTCCTACAATATTTATTTTGCTGATTTTATTCCTGTGGCATAGTTTTAACCTGTTCTTCTATTTTGTAAATTGATAGTTACATAGATGCTTTTTATTAGCTTCAGGTTCAGTTAAAATTTTTTTTTTTGCTATGAGTATGTCTTTGGTTCTGTTACTTCTTAAAACCACTCAAAGAGTATACCAAGACTAATTGTCAAGGCGATTGGATTTCTTACTTAGTTCTTCATTTTCTCAAATCATTCTAAGCCAAATTTCCCATAAAAACAGATGGAACCACTTAGAAATTTGGGAAGATAATAATCCTCTGCAAACACCACATCCAAATACAAATTACACAAGAGTTTCTAGTCCAGCTTCCTTTCCAAAAAAGAAAGGGAGAAAGCAGATGCCTTAGCAATTTCTACAGACCACAAACCAGGTTTTCAGTTAAAGTGAGACATTTTACAGTAAAATCAGTCTTGATTTTTCTAGCACGATATGGAAACATTTCGGTTTTGCTAGTTAAATTTCCCACCCAGTAGGCAAGTATTGTTGGTGACCATGGCCTCCGCCCCCTCCCTTGTCGGTTGCAAGTAAAAGGATAAAAGTGGGAAGACAGCAAGTCAGAAAGCAATCAATATGTGTGGAAAATCAAGTAAATGTGTTCTGTGGTGATCCACTTTTTATCATGAAAAACTTCAGATGTACAAATAGAGAAGATAGTGTAATGTACATCCATATGCCCCCACCTAGTTTCCCCCTCATGTTTAGTACACTTTGTAAAAGTTGGGTATGGGTTCACACTGCTATTCACCAGGCTCTTCCCTTTTTTCATTTGTGGTGGGGCTTGTGGCATACGCCTTACAAGCTTCTTCCTTCTCTTGTCAGTGTTGGTAAATCTTTTGCTAGATTTTATTTTACCTTAGTTGGTATTTATTATGTTAGGTAGTAGGTGAAGAAGATTCTGTGATTAGGTAAAGGTGCTTTGATGAGGCTTCATTCCCTGCTTTCTTTCTTTTTTTTTAAACTTTTTATTACAGAACCTATAAAACATGGAGTAGTGAATCTCCATGAACCCATCTTCTAGCTAATTATTAACATATGGTCAATTTTGTGTCATCTACATGCCACCAGACGCCTGTCTCCTTACTCTGGCCTTGCTGGATGGTTTTATTTTATTTTTATTTTTTTAAAAGACTATTTGAGAGCGAGAGCGAGTGCACGGACAGCAGGGGGAGGGGCAGAAAGAGAGGGAGAAGCAGACTCCCTGCTCATCAAGGAGCCAGATGCGGGGCTCAGTCCCAGGACCCTGAGTTCATGACCTGAGCTGAAGGCAGATGCTCGACTGACTGAGCCACCCAGGCACCCCTAGCTGGATAGTTTTAAAGCAAGTCCTAGATATTATATCACTTTACTCAAATACTTTTTTATATGTCTGTAGTAGATAAGCATTTATAAAAAAAAACAAACCACAAATCCATTGTCACATCTAAAAATTTAATATTACCTTAATAGTAAATATTTGTGAGTTTCATGTGTTCCCATTTGTTTCATAAATGTTTTTATGGTTGGCTTGTTCAAGTCAGAACCCAAATAAGGTCTACATTTCATTTGGTTGATATGTCTCTTAAGTATCTTTATATGTAGTTGCTTTCTCCTCTTTCTCTTTCAGTTTCTCTGCTGAAGAAACTGTGTTGTTTCTTTAGAATTTCCCACATTTAGGATTTTGTTGATTGCATCCCTTTGGTGGTGGTTAATATGTTTCTCTTTTGTGAATATCCTCTTAAATCTGTAGGTAGATCTGGGGCTTAATTGATTCTGATGGTGGTGGTCACCATCAGAATCACCATTGTGTTTCTTACTGCATTTCTTCAAGACATATAGTGTATGGTTGGCTGTCTTCTTGGGGTTAAGGTTGATCAGTGGGTTCAGGTATTGTCAGTCAACTTGATCCATCCATTGTAAATTTCCCATCAAGCTTTTGCCTAGTGGGTTTTTAGCAGCCATTGATGATCATTGCCTAGATACTTTTTTTCATTGCATTGACTTTTTACCATATATTTTTTTCTCTGAAGTAATTTAAAATAAGTTATGGAACTCATAACATTTCACCCTAATTTCTTTATTATGTATTTGTAAAAAGAATATGGACATTTTCCCATTTAACCAGAACACTATTCTTATATATAACAACCGGTTGACAATAGTTCTCCCATATTATCTAATATCCAGTCTATATTAAAATCTCTTTAATCATCCCTGTGACATCCTATATGGCTTATTTATCAAACCAGGATCCTTTCAAGGAGCGCATACTACATTTGGTTATTGGTTTTGTTACTTAAGTCTCTTGTCATCTCAAATTGTTCTCTTCCCATCCCTTTTCACTGTCTTTTCATGACAGTGACCTGTTGGAGAGATATAAGCAGAGGCCCAGTGTCTAGTAGACTATTTCTTTTTGACTCTTTCTTCAGACTCTTTGATTATCTCCATGTGGTGGTATTCAAAGTCATCTTCCATATTCTTTATTTAACACAAAGTACAATTTAGAGCTATAGGCTCAGTTAATTGAGAGTAAACATTTTTGGTAAGAGTATTTAATAGTCAAATTGTATGTTTCATATTACATCTTATCAGGGGCCATATCATGTTTTTTCACTATTATTGTAGCTAAGAGTGATTAAGATAAAGATTGATCTCATTATAAAATTATATTTTCCCCTTTGAGAGTAGCATATAATCTGGGAGGAGTGAGACTTTGGCACCATGCAAACATCGACTTCCTTATCATCTAAATAATATTATTCATTGGTGACTCTCACTCGAATCAGTTATGTCATTGGAGGTGGCAACGTGATCATAAAATGGGATTTAAAGAAGAGTGGTGATCAAATACACATAACATTAAAATTTAACATCTTAACCATTTTCAGGGGTACAGTGACATTATTGTGCAGCTAATCTCCAGAACTCTTCATTTTGTAAGACCAAAACTCTGTACGCTAAAATGGAATTTTTAAGTTTCATCATTCCTTCAACTTTATAAGCTTGCAATTTTCTGTGCAAAATAGCTTTCCTTCTTCAATGCAGGCTATTTGATTTCTGTGAAATACAATTTTTATTTGAAGTGCAGGATAAAATTTTTTCCCTTTATCACATTTCAGAATAAGCCATTAGTGTAAGAGTTAGTTCATGTTTTTTGTGTTTCTGTTTTTTGAGTGTCATTATTGGCTTGCGGATTTTTATATATTCATCGTATTTCAATCAGGTACAATTAAATCATTCTTTTATTTTTTTAAGATTATTTATTTATTTATTTGACAGAGAGAGACACAGCGAGAGAGGGAACACGAGCAGGGGGAGTGGGAGAGGGAGAAGCAGGCTTCCCGCGGAGCAGGGAGCCCGATGCGGGGCTCGATCCCAGGACTCTGGGATCATGACCTGAGCCGAAGGCAGACGCTTAATGACTGAACCACCCAGGCGCCCCCAATCATTCTTTTAATGTTGAAATTGTCCCAATTTTGGCCAATGGGGACCCCTTTGAGTTGGTGCCGAAGTCCTTTTGACATGATCCTATCAGACTCTGAAAGCAAGGAATATGTTTCTTTAAATGCGGTGAAGTTTCATTTGGAGAGCAGGGTCAAATCTTTATTAGCCATAGCACAAAAAAAGCATCTGTGTCACAGAAAAGTGCTGTAGAGCAGAGTAAAACCTTGCTACCAAAGTCCTAATTCATCAACAGATAGGAAAGCAGGGTGAAGTTAGTGATCTCGAAAGTCTTTTCTCGTTTTATGTTCTGTGATTTTTTTTTTTACCATCTATACAGTTGTCTTACTATTTGGTTTTTATTGGAACAAATACTTCTTTTTTTTTTTTTTTAGTTTATTTAAGTTATCTCTGCACCCAATGTGGGGCTCAGACTAATAACCCCAAGATCAAGAGTTTCATTCTCTTCTGACTGAGCCAGCCAGGTGCCCCAGAACGAAATATTTCAAGAGTGAATGTTGTCAGATTTTGTCTTGAACAACATCTTTATTACTTTCTTCCTATTCTGATGGTCTGCTTCCTGAGCCCTGGGTTAAAGGACTGTGAATTTGGAAAAGCAAGGGTTTCAACATATTTCAGAGTTATAAAGTCCATCATCAGGAAACAAGAAGAGGTTTGTATCCTAACCTTTGCCATTTAGTCCAACGTAATGTGGCTAAACATTCCACATGGAGAAGGTCAGCCTCGTAATGCTGGATCGATAAGCTGCTGCCTGTTTCCTACAGACACCTTTATTTCCTCTGATTTGGGTAAACAGATCAAGTTTCATCAGAAGTTTAAATGTATAACTGAATTTGTGAAGATCTGTTTTGTACATCATAAGACTTATGTCTTGTTTCTGAACCTCTGGGAAGTTACTGTCTGACATTTTAAAAAACCTGTTACTTTTCTAAATTGACTTTTCCCCTTCTACAGTTTAATGTGGGGAATGGTTATCCCATAAGCAATCATTCTTTTCAGTTTAGTAGATTTTCTTTTCCAGAATAAATGTGGCTCAGTTTTATTGTTATGTCCTCAGTAGTCACTATCATGCCTCTTTTGTTAAGTATTAAATACGAATTGCCAGTTTTTAAATACTTTGAACATTTACTGAATGTTGGGCAGAAGTACAAATAATACAGCTGCATACTATACTAATAAAAACAAAATATTGTGTCTTGAAAAACCATTTCTTCTCTGAGAATAGAAAGAAGTACTATGGAATTCTGTATTTATTCATCATTGACTTAAGTTTGGGAGTAAATAAAAGATTATACTGTGTTTTAGAAGTATTCCTTTTCAGTGTTAGGCATGTTTGGTTTGTTAAGATAACCTCATAAGATCATTTTTATATCTATAAGACCATCAATTTTTTTTTTTTACAAAAGCCAACACTTTAAAAAATATGTGAAATTGCTTTAACTGCAGAAACTATGAATATCATCATATGTAGTAAATAAACTTTATTCTGTAAATTTTCCAGATGGTGACAGCAACTGGAACAATTTGATTGATTTCTTTCCCATTCATGATATTAATGAATTGTGAATTAGTGCAATTGAAATCTGGATTGTCCATATAACACCATACAGGCTTGGCGTCTCTTGTGGGAGAAATACCAGTCTGTGTATTTAGAGAGGTACTTATTTTCTTCATCACTGTAACAAAGGATTTGAGGCATCATATAGGCAATATATATGGTAAAATTGCTTAAGTAAAAACAAGTGGAGGTCAGGTAAATTAGAAATAAAAAGAAAATATCAAAATGAAGATCTGCCCTCAATACACCTTCGATTCCTGAACATAGGTAACTGTAGCCTATCATACATTTTTATTGATATCTGTTTTTGTGTATCTTTGTGTATATATATGTGTATGTTTTATTTTTACACAAGAAATATTTTTAAGGAAATAGAATGCTTGTTAAAGCCATTGCTCTTCTCTGAAATATCTGTTGGAAGTGATTGAAGGGCTGTCTGGGGGGCTCAGTCAGTTAAGCGTCCAACTCTTGATTTCAGCTCAAGTCATGATCTCAGGGTTGTGAGATCGAGCCCCTTGTCGTGGGCTCTGTGCTCCGCAGGCTCTGTGCTCAGCACGGAAGTCCGCTTGTCCCTCTCCCTCCACTCCCCACTCTGCTCGTGCACTCTCTTTCTCTCAAATAAATAAATACACAAATCTTAAAAAAAACTATTGAAGATTTTTTTCTGTGAATAAGATCCTTAGATGTTTTGGCCTTTTTTTTTTTTTTTTTAAAGATTTTATTTATTTATTTGACAGAGAGAGAGACAGCGAGAGAGGGAACACAAGCAGGGGGAGTGGGAGAGGGAGAAGCAGGCTTCCCGCTGAGCAGGGAGCCCGATGCAGGGCTGGATCCCAGGACCCTGGGACTATGACCTGAGCCAAAGGCAGATGCTTAATGACTGAGCCACCCAGGCGCCCCGACGTTTTGGCCTTTTAAAGATAGATGACATTTTTGAAGAAAAGAAATTAAAGGCACGGCTCACATGTCAGCTTTTTTGTAAAGTCTTCTCTGATTTCCACAGTAGAATTAATATATCTGTTTTCTGTGTCCACCAAGAAATGTTGTGGCACTTACCAGGTTGGATTTTAAAATCCTGAGAAGATCAGTTTTTCTTACTATATAAATTTGTGTATTCTTACTTCCTATATATTGTCTGTCTATTTCCAGTGACTGACAGCAAGCAATATACAGATGTTTGTGGGGTGAATGAAAACCAGCAACGAAACAGAAGTTTTAATAGAGTCAGACTATTAAAATATTTAGCTTGTTTTGGAGTAAATGAATATATTGACTGACTTTGATAATCTTTTTATCATACAGAAATTTCTGAAGTACTCATAGTACTGTGAATTGACTTAATAATTGGTATTTGAAACCGATTCTTGATATGGAGAAGAGGGAGATGACCAGCTGACAACAACTGGTTTTCTACCCAACACTGACTTACCCATCCTTATTACCTCCTTCCTGCCCCTCCGTGGGAAAGGTGGCTTCCTTCCAGTCTGAGGATAAGTTAGCTCCTATCAGTTGAACCTGAGAATCCTGTCCCCATCGCTTTTGGCCTACCCAGAGATGTCCTGTGAAGTAATTGCTACCTGCTCCCTGTCCTCTTTCTCTTCCTTGAGACAATGATTCTCAACTCTGATTGTATGTTAAAATCATTCAGGGACCTTTGGGGGAAAAAGCCCAGGCCCCAAACCAGATTAGTTGCATCAGAATCTTAGAATCCTAGAATTTTAGAATTGGAAGAAATAAAAGTTTGATTCTGTAAGGGAACCTAGAGACTTTAAGGGGCTTTTCTAAAAGCGATGTTTCAAATTAATCTAAAGACTTTGGGCAAGAATTTGGGGATTTGTAAGTCTTCTCCATGGCTAGTTCCCATTCGTTTCCCATCCATCACCCCAGAATTCCATCCATTCAGTTTCCAGATTGTTTATCACCACCTTAATCTTCGTATCTCAGTTTATTCTGCTCTCTATGCTGTTTTATCACATCCTCCTTCTGTTGGTTAGATGCTATTTTCTTATGCTACTCTCCTGCTCGGGAACCTCTAGTAGCTCCCTTGTACTGGAAGGGGAGTCAAAATGAGCAGTCTCATCCCTTGGCACCCCCCAGTTGGATCCTATGCTCTAGCAAGAAGAGTCTTCCCTGTCTTTTGTACAGCTGTTATTTTTATGAATTTTTGTAAGCCATTCCATAAACTGTATCTAGGATTCTTTCCCTTCACTGTGCCTACCTGGCTCCTACACCGAATCACAGAATGTTGGCTCCAGCAGGTTTTAGCAGTCACTTAATTCAGCCTTTTTCAAGTTGTAGATGAAGAAACCGAGACCCTAAAGTGTTAGATATTCCCCCACTGCCCAGGCCACAAAACAAGTTAGCTAGCTTCAGAACCAGGTTATAACTCAGGTCTCTTTGTTCTCTTTCCACAAGACCTTTCTCTTAAGATGCAACTTGAATGCGAGCATTTCTCTCTCGGACTTGCTTGATCCCCTCAGTAAGAGTCTGTTCTGGTCTCCACACTTTGATGCCATTTAATGCATTGTGGCAGCATTTGTGTTTCTGTTGTAATAATAACGAACAAGGATATTGCTGACTTCTGAGCACTTACTTTGCACTAGTCACTGTGTTAATAAGCATGTTGCTTGTTCATTTTTACCTCACAGTCACACTACAGGATAGGTATTGTCCACATCATCCATCATCCATAAGGTAACTGAGTTGTAGAGAGCTAAAGTCTTAAAAGGTCAAAGCTTAGGTTTTAACTCAGTTTGGTCTGATGCCAGAGCCAAGCTCATCTACACGTTTGAAGTTTTTTTTTATGTGTAAACATCTTTTATTTTCCACTGGATTATAAGGCTCTTGATAACAGTGAACAGGTCACTAATGACTTTGTAGCTGCGATAGCATCTTTCACAGAAGAGCTCAGTAAATATTTGGTGACTGCACTTGGAAGAAGTGTCACTTGGGGACCACATTTCGAAGATTAAGGCATTGGTGTTGAGTGGAGAAGTGGAAGGTGATATGTGCAGTTTTTCTCAAATTTTTAGGCCCTAGATCTTGGAGGGGGACAGAGGTATGTGTTTGATTGAAGTTTCTGTGGAATATGGGCAGGAGAGTTCCATAACTTTCCTTGTTTAGTGGCCGTAATGAGAGTTTATGTATATATTTACCTGTGAGAGTTTGTGATAGCATTTTAGTTGCTCATTGTCTTTTCTGGCTTTGCTCGTTGTATTGTGTGTTGCCTTCTTTAAATAGTCCTGAATCTCGGGCGCCGGGGTGGCTCAGATGGTTAAGCGTCTGCCTTCGGCTCAGGTCATGATCCCAGGGTCCTGGGATCGAGTCCCACATCGGGCTCCCTGCTCCTTGGGAGCCTGCCTCTCTCTCTCTCTCTCTCTCTGTCTCTCATGAATAAATAAATAAAATCTTTAAAAAAATAAAAAATAAATAAATAAATAAATAGTCCTGAATCTCTTTCTAAACTAGAAGATTAGCAAATAACTTCCCATATAAGATTGGTCTTTTTACCCAAGTGAGCTCTTGGATGCTTTTTCTCAAATAGTGTCTTGAATTTTGTCAACTTAACTGAGAGCTTCCAAGCTAGTGGGATGCTTAAGCTGTGCAGGTACATTTGATTACGGATGTGGGTGACGCCAGTGATTGTCCTTTTGTAGTCAGGCATTTAGGTGTGAAGACTCTTTTGTCCCTTCTACCTGTTAGCAAAGTGAAACCCTTAAGCTGTTTAGGTATATTGATTTTCCAGTTTTCTAGGATTTGAGTTTAGTCTTTGTTCTTTTGAAATCACCTCCATCGGATATTGTGTCAGCTTATTAATTCTTTAGTGATCAGGGGTATGAGAATGAGCCCTCCCCAACTCCCCCTGCAAGGGAAGTTGATTTAAGAGTTGTAGGGTGATCTTTGAAATACAGCTTTCAGGACATTTGAATAAGCTTTTTAAAAATGAATGCTATCTATATCTTGAGAGGGAGGATAAGTAATGTGGTCAAACTAAACTGAATATGGAAAGGCATTGGTTTAGGAGAAAGAAGAGCCCTGAGTTGTTCTAGTCATTATTATATCATTAACTGATTGTAGGGTCATGGAAAGGTAACTGAGCTTCATTTTCTTCATTTCTAACTTCTCGTGAGTTGGATTATATCATCTCTGTCTACCATCTCTCTATATCAGGTATGTTGGTCTTAGGTATCAAATTCATAGTTTGTTTCTGGCGGATCTGAAACCATGGGTAATATTCTCACTTGCTTGGGAAAACAGGTCTGGTGTCAGTTGGCAACAATATTAAACCTGATTTATATTAGAAGCTGGCATGCTGACTTTATGGTTCACTGTATTCATTAGGGGATGTTTTAACACTTAGTACTTTCTTTGCTTATGTCTTCAGTTTTTGGCGACTATAGATTTAGCCCTTGAGTTTTATTTTTTTATTTATTTTTCTTTTTTTTTTTATTCTTATGTTAATCCCCATGCATTACATCATTAGTTCTAGATGAAGTGTTCCATGATTCATTGTTCGTGCACAACACGCAGTGCTCCATGCAGAACGTGCCCTCCTCAATACCCACCACCAGGCCAACCCATCCTCCCACCCCCCTCCCCTCTAGAACCCTCAGTTTGTTTTTCAGAGTCCATCTTCTCTCATGGTTCGTCCACCCCTCCGATTTCCCCCGCTTCATTCCTCCCCTCCCGCTACCTTCTTCTTCTTTTTTTTTCTTAACATATCTTG
>NC_138376.1:100703393-100728835 GCF_054177405.1 Leptonychotes weddellii | reverse complement strand
AGTGTCTATCACCCAGTCACCCCATCCCTCCCACCCCACCCCCCACTCCAGCAAACCTCAGTTTGTTTCCTGCAATTAAGAATTCCTCATATCAGTGAGATCATATGATACATGTCTTTCTCTGTTTGACTTATTTCACTCAACATACTTGAGTTTTATTTTTATTGTGGTAAAATATACATAAGATAAATTAAAAATACATAGAACTTACCCTTTTCTCCATTTTGTGATGTACAGATCAGTGGAATTAAGTGCATTCACAATGTTGTACAGCTATCACTACTATATATTTCCAGATCTTTTCCATCATCCCAAACGTAGACTCTGTACCCACGAAACAGTAACTCCTCCTTTGTTCCTCCTCTCCAGCCCCAGGTAACCTTTATTCTGCTTTGTCTCTGAATTTGCCTATTCTAAGTACTGCGTGTAAAAGGAATCATATAATATTTGTCCTTTTGTGTCTGGCTTATTTCACTAAGCATAGTGTTTTCAAGGTTCATCCGTGTTATAACGAGTGACAATTTCATTCCTTTTTAAGACTGAGTAAAATTCCATTGTATGTGATACCACATTTTGTTTACCTGCTTACCTGTTTATGGACATTTGTGTTTCTACCTCTTGGCTATTGAGAGTAATACATACTGCTATGAATATTGGTGTATGAGTATTTGTTTTGTTCCTCCTTTGAGTTTTTTTAGGTGTATATCTAGGAGAGGAATTTCTGGGTATATAGTAATTCTTAAATTTTTTTTTAAAGATTTTATTTATTTGAGAGAGAGAGAGAGTGAGAGTGAGAAACAGCACGAGAGGGGAGAGGGTCAGAGGGAGAAGCAAGCTACCCAATGAGCCGGGAGCCTGATGTGGGACTCGATCCCAGGACCCCAGGATCATGACCTGAGCCGAAGGCAGTCACTTAACCAACTGAGCCACCCAGGTGCCCCAGTAATTCTTAAATTTTTGAGGAATTTCTGGGTCACAGAGTAATTCTTAAGTTTTTGAGGATCCCTTGAACTCTCTTCCCCAGTGGCTATACCATTTTAAATTCCCACCAGCAATTCATAAGGGTTCTAATTGCACCACATCTTTGCCTACACTTAATTTCCTTAAAAAAATTATAATAGCCACCCTAGTGGGTGTGAAGGTAGTTTTGATTTGCATTTTCCTAATGTTGAGCATCTTTTCAGGTGCTTATTGGCTATTTGTATATCCCCTTTTGGAGAAATGGCTATTTAAGACCTTTGCCTGTTTTTGAATTCGGTTGTTTTTTGTTATTGTTGAGTTGTTAGCCCCTGATTTTTAAAGGTAACGCAAATGAGGAGGTACCATTATGAGGTAAGTTTACCTTTTTATTATTTTGTTATTATTATTTTGGCAGGGCTGGTGGATAAGAAAACATCTTCTTTCATATAGTTTCTCACAAATATAAGTTCTCTGTGATTTGGGACATTAAGTGGTGTAGTAAATAGAACTTAGGTTTTAAAGTTCAAGACCTGAGACCTTGCCTTGGGCTACTAAACCTGGCGAGTGGGCCTAACCTATAATATTCTGAGGTGAGGCCGTCCTGCCCCATTGGTTCTTGAGATTAAAGTACGAATCTGAAAATACTCTGTAGAGGGATAGCGCCATTTGTGATTTTTTACTTTGGTCCGTTGAGATTCTGTTACCTGTGCAAGCTAGTCTTTGATTTGTGAGAAAAAAATAAGATTTATATAAGCAACTTTGTTCAAAGGGACCAAAATTGTTACTTCATTTATTCCCCTTACGTTCTCAGGAGCTGAAAAGAGGTAGGAGATAAATGCCACTGTATTTTATGGATGAAAGAAAATGAAGGAAAGATGAAGCCTTTGTTCTGTTACATAGCTTTCTAAAGTACTCTGCTAAACCCTTATTTATTTATTTATTTTTAAAGATTTTATTTATTTGACAGAGAGACACAGCGAGAGAGGGAACACAAGCAGGGGGAGTGGGAGAGGGAGAAGCAGGCTTCCCGCTGAGCAGGGAGCCCGATGCGGGGCTCGATCCCAGGACCCTGGGATCATGACCTGAGCTGACGGCAGACGCTTAACCGACTGAGCCAGCCAGGCGCCCCTTCTCTACCATTCTTTATAAACTTTTGAATTAGTTAGAGCCTTTGGCACCTCTAGGTGAAGGATGTCATTTAATTTATTAGCAGCTGTTGCTGTATACATATAATTATATTTGACTACAAGTACATTTTTACAAGATGAGTCTGGTGGAGTCATTACATAAATGATTGAGATTAAGGAAATTATGCTTGAGAAATTGCCTATTTAGAAATGCAGTGCATTTTAAAGAGGTACTATTTGAGGATCTAAAATATACAGGGGAGGCTGCATATTTTACTTTGACCTTATTACCATACAAAGGAAAGCCTACATAAAAATGACTTGTCAGTAACTTTCTGTTTTTTGAAGATATAACAGTTTACAAGTAAGTTCTGGCTATTAGGCAATGGAGAAATACTTTCAGTAGAAGTCTGCTGATGTAGTTCTGGCAATTTATGGGGCACCTGCTGCAATAGAGGCTTATAAATGCTTTAGAACCAAGGGTTGGAAGGGCAGTGGTGAGAACAGGAGGTTCGCACAGCCCGGAGGGTCCGTGAGCCCCGCCAGGCTGGGAGAGGCAGCGTGGCCCAGTGGAAGGCCACAGGCCCTACAGTCGCTCAGCGCTTACAGGGCACCTTTGCCCCTTGTTGGCTTTGCTCTTCAGGATATCCCTTCTCCCAGCCTCTAGTCCGGAGCCCCTGATAGTTGAGTCCTTACTCTTCTTAGCCTTCTGAGCTAAGAAAGCCTTCAGAAAGCCTTCTGAGCCTTTTGTTAAAATAGTTGAAGAACTGCCAACAGTGGTTTTGAATAGGAGTGTGTGTGTGTGTCTCTGTGTGTGAGAGAGAGAGAGAGAGAGAGAGAGAGAGAGACTGTGAGCATACATGTGATTGTGGATGGCCGCAATCCACCTGTTATCCTCATTGGGTTGGGGGTTGCTGCATGGATAAAACAAAACAGAACAAATCCTCCCCTGAGGATTTCCTTGTTGGGTAAAGGGCTCAGAACAATCAAATCTTGGTTCAGACTCTGAGGTGGTGTGGCACTAACAGCTGTGTCCGATTAAAGATCAACGTTGAACAGTTTGGTGGCAGTTAAATGTCACCGGAATGTTTGTGCAGTTGGTTTGTAATTTGACAGGCGTCTCAAAGTTTCCAAAGTAAATTTATAAAGTCTAAGTCATTCTTTGACATGTGAATCAGGATTCCATGGAGGGAAATGCACTTTTAATTTCTGGAATTAACTTGGCTATTTAAAAATAGAGCTGTGATAGCTCTAATCCTTTGTGGGTGTTTTCAAAAATTTATTTCCATAGGAAGAAATTGTAGAATGTAAATTTAGCTTTTGAAAGGACAGTGATTAATGTTCTGTTTACCCAGGTCATTCTTCAGAATTTGACTAGTGGAATGTACTAACAATGTCTTTTCATCAGCGCTCAAGTGGGGAGAAGGGTGAAGTGATACATTCAGATTTTTGCAAAATAACACTGAACTGTTCAGCTTTTCAGTCCTAAGCAAATAGAGAAGACCACAGCATTCACTTGATGCTTTCCCCAAGTATAGCCCCCCAAAGGGGGAAATAAGTCATAAGGAGATAAAGTCTTGTATTTCCTTACCTGAATTTTGGAAAGGAGAGACACCAGGGAGGAAAATACCCATGTAAATATGGAATGTTTAAGATTTTCTTTTTCCCTCCAATATTCTCTCTCCAGTGTTACTACTAATGAGTTACAGTGATGGGAAGGAAGGTTGAATTGTTTGCCCTTTGATAAAAGCAACTGATCAAAACTTGAGAGAGAATTGTGCTGCCTTAAGAGTAGATCCTTTTTTGTTTTGTAGCACTCCAGCTGAGTTGAGCAGTCATTCTGGGGTACCCTCAGTAGTATGGCCAGTCACAAATGCAACAAGACTTTCATAGGATGTGTGGAGTATTGGAGACACAAGGAATAAAGATATGACAAGTTCAGATTATTTCAGAGTGAGAAGTGTTGCTTTAAGTAATTATTTATAACATTTGTGTCCCCTGATTGCTTAAATATGTTTGGAGAGTAATGAAGAGAAAAATACGTGTATAAATATGTATTTACCTATAGTAGATAATATACTCTGGAGAATGTTCCATGAAACTGGTATAACTTAGTATATGATTTAGATCATCTGTTGTATGATTTAGATGTTACATAACCTTTTCTTCTGATTATGGAGACATAAAAAGTTCTGTTGTCTGAGGGCTACTTCGGTGACGCATACTTAGTATAGTGTTTTAGTGTTCAAGGTACTGGATCAGTTTTAACAATTTCATCATACATTCTTAGTTAACATTTTCTCTTTTAAAATAATAAACCAATTAGAGTCAACTTTTTGTATAGTCTAGTATGTCCCGAGCATCAGACAATGGAATATTTTTATTTCATTGCTTTATTCTCTGGAGAGCAAAATCGTCACACTGAGGAATGATCCAGTCTGTTAGTGACAAATAGCACAGGACTAGGCAGTCTCAGAAGGGGAAATGGGTTCTGTACACAGAACAGAAAACCACTTTGCCTGTGTCATGAAGGACTTGTTTAGCTCATACTTTTCTAAGGGGCCTAATAATTGCTTTTCCCTCTGTGGAAATAGTCTTTCAAATAGGTATTAATTCTTAGACGGCATCCGTAATTCTGATATTCTAGAGTTCTTGGTAATGTGAGTTGGTGATTTGCTATCATCTCTTTGTTTAATAGTAATGGAGGACAAATCTACTTCATGAATTATAACTGCTAACTTTTAAACTTTGATATCTAATTTATAAACACATGTTGGAATACTGGTTTTCTGTTACCTGTTATCATTTTTTGGTCAGATCTTTTGAAATTACCTTTGCAGTCACCAAATAATTACACTATATGGGGGATGTTTTGAATTTTGCATAGGCACTTATGATAGAAGTTATGGTACAGAATTTTCACTTTGCCTTCTTGAAAATATTCCAAGCATTGGCAGTTTGAATAAACTATTTAAAATTGGGTATCAGCAGAAACTTGAATTGACCTTGGAATATTGCAAGACTCTTGGAAACATGAATAAATACTTTCTAGAGCATTCTTTTTAATTTTTTTAGGGGGGAATCAAACTCATGGTCATTATTAAATCTCTAATTCCTAGCTTAGGAACTCAGTACATTTTTGTTGCATTAATGGATTTTTTGGGGTGGGGGAGCCTAATAAGTTGAAGTTTTCCTAATTGGGGAACTATCTTCAGGCAGTGCTGTCTTTTTTTTTAAATAAAGATTTATTTATTTATTTGAGAGAGTGAGAGAATGAGCAGGAGGTGCAGAGGGAGAATCTCAAGCAGACTCCACGCTGAGCATGGAGCCTGGCTTGGGGCTTGATCTCAGAACCCTGAGATCACGACCTGAACCAAAACAGAGTCAGATGCCTAACCCACTGCGCCACCCAGGTGCTCCTACGCAGCGCCTGTTTGAAATGCATATTTACCTAGGAAGCTACATGCACACTCAGCTTTGTAAACTATTATAATGAAAAACATCACAGTTTCTTTACATGCTTTGCTGGTGTGATGCAGAAAGGGTTGATCATTATAGGGCATGAAAACTGAAGAATGATTAAAGGGCCCTAGAGATATCCATTATTTAAAAAAGATGAACAAGCTGCTATCCTTTAGCGAAGCATTGCCTTGTGATAAACATTGGGATAAGAGCTTAAACCGCACAAGTATTTTCTTTTTTGCTGATGTAATGTCCTTATAAACTCTTCGGAGTGATGCCAGTCCCATTGCTGTGACGTTTGGCTCATGGAGGCACCATTAAATAATCATTGGCTATATTCACCATTGGCCCTGTATCTTTTTGGCAAACATTTGCGTCTCTGCAGGTTTGTGAGGTAATGGGTAATAACTGTTTGACTTGCTAGGCTGCAGCCTGCCGAGCCCAATCTGCTGTGTCCCAGGGGGAGCTGTAACAGTTATGTTGGGGCCTGGCCCTGGGGAAAGGAAGCTTATTTGCTTTATTGTCAGTTTTTGCTGTATTAAAATACATACTTGGATGGGAGTCTCAATTTATAGGCCTTGCCGTTTTGATTAAGCGCATTTCAGATTTAAAGGACTCCATTACACCTAATGGTGTGGGCTTGCAGAAAGAAGAGAAAAAAATTTCACACCCAACACTGACGTAGACAGGAAGTTTAACTTTTTAGTATTTGGTTTTCATTTATTAGGAAAACTTGTATTTTTCCCGTGTATTTTGTCTAGCCCCATACCCGGCATGTACTTGGAATAAGGGATATAAAAGTGGTAAGAATTCTGGTATTTGAGCTTATGTATAATGTTAGACAATGAGCTGAATAGATGTAACAGAAACAGTAATTTGAAGACCAGTGATGTGTATTATTGAAGTACCTAGAGGACTTTATAATAAGGGGAGAACTTTGGGAAGAACTGATGGATTAGATTGGAAGAGCAGGGGGTGGGGTAGAAGAATGATGGTGGGACAGCCATCCGTGCTAAGACTGGGGTGACTGCAGAGGGGCCCTCCCTACCAACTAGAGGAGCTGAAATCTGACCTGAAAGACAACAGGGGGCCGTTATAGCTGCTAAGTGGTGGAAAGATGAAAATAACATTTAAAAAGATAAATAGGCTTTGGCAGAGTCATGCAGGGTAGTGTGTGGGAGAGGCCTGAATTGGTGTTGTACACCAGGAGAGACAAGGCTGTGATGCACACTGGCTTCCCTTACCGTGTGACATTTACGTTGTTCAATGCACTTGAGCCCATAGTGTGAACCTTTCTGCCTACAGACACAGGTTCGATTTGTCAGTCAGTATCCTGTTAATCATGGGGCTTGAGGAAGCCAAGTCATGCCCTTTTTCCTCCCCCACCAAGCAAGAAGACCAAAAGTCAAAAACTCAACTCTCCTAGACAAATAACGAACCTTTAAAAGATACGGGCACGTCTAAATGATTAGGATGCAGTTTATTAACTTAGAGTGGGAAATATAATGGGCGAGAGAAATACGCACATCATCTTGTCTAGTTCTGCTTGTTGGCCACATGACCCATTGGCAGGAGGTGAGTTGTGAGGGCGAATTCTGAACTGGAAGGTTGGTTATAATGCTTAAGAGAAGGCTTATGAGTAATTCATTGCTATTTTTTGAATCTGTTATCTGCCTGTTCTTGGGCTCGGTGCTTTGTCCTGTTCATACAGCATCAACAAAATGGACCCAGTCCCTGCCCTCTTGCATCCTCACAATAAGGCTGTTCTTGCTACAGGGGACTAGTATGTGGGTCAGTCTGACCACATACTCTATCCCTCTGAATTTATCTCTGTTTCCGCACTGCTGGCCACTCTTCAAATTGACAAACTTTTCTTAAGTCATTTTATTAACTTCAGTCATTGTGCCTCAAGTCTTGGTGGCCCAGGGGCCATCTGGCACCTTTTAGGTGGTTTTGCACAGCATTGCTTTGATCCATTTTGTGATGATTTTTCTGTGCTCTTGGAGGATAATCTTATATTTAGGTTTCCTTTTGCTTCCATGAACTGTGTACAGTTTGAAATAGACCCAGACTGCTAGCAGGGAGGTAGACCAGGAGGCCGGTGCACGGGTTCAGCTTCTACTTGCAATGATACTCCGGCTCTGAGCTTGCCTTGCTGCTTGTACAGTATTTCCATACCTTAAGGGGCTCGGAGTAGAGAGTTTGCTGTGGAAATAAAGACAAAGGAATGAATCTACCAACCTTTGCAAAGAACAGGGGACAGAGTCTAGTTAAGACAAACATGGGTGAAGGAGAAGATGGAATTAGAGGCAACCCAGAAGTGAAAGCCCAACGGGAAGTTGGTTTTGTGGGGAGATTGATTTTTTTTTTTAGAAGATTTTATTTATCTATTTGAGAGAGAGAGCGCGCTAACGCACATGAGCAGCAGGGAGGGGCAAAGGGAGGGGGAGAAGCAGAATCCCTGCTCAACAGGGAGCCTGACCAGGGGCTTGATCCCTGGATCATGGCCCAAGGCAGTTGCTTAGCCAACTGACCAATCCAGGTGCCCCAAGATGATTGATTTTTGATAGAGCCCCAGTAGACTATCTAAGCGGAGATGAATATGGGCCAGTGATTTGATACTGTGACTTTGGCTATTGATTAAGGCCAGAAATGTACATTTGGATAGTCTGTATTAGGATTAATGGCTGTCTGATCTTGAACAAGTGTGTTTAAGAGGTAATAATTCATTCCTTAAGGTATTGAAGATGTTAGTTTAATGATTCATAATAAAATAGCTAACACTGTGGTCTTATCCTAAGTACTTTGGTATGTACTATCTCATTTAATCTTCAAAACAAGTTAGGAATTGGATCTCCCTATCCCTATCATTAGGGAGAGAGGCACCTAAGATCCCATACTTACCAGGGGTGGAGTTGGGACTTGTGGGCGTTTGAGTGCTGAACTTACACTGTTCACCACTGCATGGCATTGCCTCTCAATTAGATAATTTATACACAAGCAATAAAAAAGCATGTGGCTTAAAAAAACCAAAACGAACTTGAAATAAGTAGAGTAGTAGAATGAGGCCTCCAGTGGGGAAGGAAATGGGCTGGACTGAGTTTTGGGATGATACCCATAGAGAATGAGGACTATAGGGGAAGCGGATTAGGAAACAGAAAAAGGAGGATGGCTTTGACTCCAAATAGAGGTGTGTTAAGGAGGAGGTTCGTTATTGTTAAACATCAGCAGAGAATGTAAGTAGATGATAGGAACTGAGAATCCTACAGGCTGGCTTTTCCCTCTTCCTCAGGTATCACCTTAAATATCACTTCCTCAGAGAGGCTCTGAAATTAGTTGGGCTGGGACAGTATAAATTCATGAATATCCAGTGCTAAGTTTGATTTCTAGTGCATAGTAGGCCCTTGACATCTACTAAATAAAAGAAATGTGGCAGGAGTCCTTCAGGATATAAATAAGTCATGGTCCTGGCCCTCAGAGACTGCTCGTTCTCATTGGGGAACTTGATTGTTTCACACATCAGTGAGTTGTCCTGTGCTAGCGAGTAGCTCTCATCGTTGCCCTGAGTGCTCGGCTCGTGGTCCTCCTTATTCACTGTCTGTCACATGTAATCCGAAGACAGAAATGGGAACCTCTGGAGAAGGGGAGGTTTCATAGTGCCTTGGCCTGGATGTGAGACCCTTTTGAGCGCACACCCCTCCTTCCTGGCCGCTTTGCCCTTGTTGCAATCGCAACCATAAACCCTCCACTTCAGTGATACGAACTTACCAATTACTCATTCTCCTCCTGAATATGCCGCATTATTCTATGGCTGGGACTTACGTTATCTGTTACTCCCTCTGCCTGTTTTTCCTTTTCCTCATCTGTCAAACTTGTACTGGCCTTCCAAGCTGAATTGGAAAGGCGGTCATCCTGGTGAGGTTTGCTGGCACTGCCCGCCTGCCTGGAGCAGTTCCTTCCTTCCTCTGTGATTCTGCCCATGCCCTAGATCTTTCGTATTGCTTCACAGTTCTGTGTTGGCATCCAGCGCCAACAGTGACGGGGAGTGCTTCGGGAACGTGGGCCATGTTCTGCCGTCCTCCTTTCTCAGGTTAGCCTCGTGCCTGAGTCATAGGGAGGCTTCCATAAATAGATCCTGAGGGAGTTAAATAAAAATGGCTCCATGCCACTTATAAACTGGCAGGTTTCTCCAATATTTGTTTTTAAAAAAGTTTATTTATTTGATATGAAAAGGAAGTTAAATACTCCTGTAGACATAGAGTTCTTTTCAGGAAAGGGAAATTTGTATTTGTAACCACTGAAAACTTTGGCTCACTGAAGATTAGATGGAACTAATTTTAGAGGGACAACAGGAAAAGAAATACAGAGTAAAATTGTTTACATCCTTCAAATGATTTTTGGGTCATTGTGATTGTGTAATAAACTTTTAGGGTAGCAGGTTAAATAATGAACTCTTTCCAGGTGTTTGATTTACTGCTTAGTAATTACATATGCATATTAAAATGGCAGTATAAAATAAAGATTTTATTTATTTATTTGACAGAGAGAGAGAGCACAAGCAAGGGGAGCAGCAGGGAGAGGGAGAAGCAGGCTCCCCGCTGAGCAGGGATTCCCGATGCAGGACTAGGTCCCAGGACCCTGGGATCGTGACCTGAGCCGAAAGCAGATGATTAACCGACTGAGTCACCCAGACACCCCTGTGTAAAACTTTTTATCTGGGGCGCCCGGGTGGCTCAGTCGTTAAGCATCTGCCTTCGGCTCAGGTCATGATCCCAGGGTCCTGGTATCAAGCCCCACATCGGGCTCCCTGCTCGGCGGAGGGCCTGCTTCTCCCTCTCCCAACTCCCCCTGCTTGTGTTCCCTCTCTCGCTGTTTCTCTCTCTGTCAAATAAATAAATAAATAAAATCTTAAAAAAAAAAACTTTTTATCTAATACAGTTTTCTAGGACATAACCTTTTCCATTTCCTTCTAACTTGTTTGAGATTAAGCACTTTTTTACTCATTTATTCAACAAATACGTGTCAGTGCCAACCAACGTTGTAGGTAATGGGAATAGAATGATTTATAAAACAGACAAAAAAATCCTTTTTCCATGCAAATCATGTTCTGGAGTCGAGTAAGATATGATGATGTCACAAGAATTTTATCCATAGACATATTTGATTACTTAATTATTATCTGTGATATCCACAAGAGGTTAGCCTTATAGAATCCGATTTTTAACAGATTTTTAAAAGGCTTATAAATGATGTTATTTATTTATTATTTTTTAAAAAGATTTATTTATTTATTTTAGAGAGAGCATGAGCAGGAGGGACAGGGGGAGAGGGAGAGAGAATCTCAAGCAGACTCCCCCACTGAGTGTGGAGCCAGACGTGGGGCTCGATCTCATGACCCGAGATTAGGACTTGAGCCAAAACTAAGAGTCGGTTGCTTAACTGACTGCGCCACCCGGGCGCCCCTATAGGATATTATTTATAATTGGAAGGAAATACCCCCTAAGAACAATGGCTGAAAATGATGATTATACTATTCTTATAATGGCAGCTAACACAGATTGCTCACCAGGTACAGGTATTGTAATACAACTAGAACATTTCAATTTATTTAAACCACACACTCAATTTATGAGATCGGCGCTATCAGTGATTTCCATTTTGAAGCTGAGGAAATGGAGGAAAGGAGATTAAATCACTTGCGTGGCAGCTAATTGGTTGAGCCAGGCTTTGAACACAAGCATGTTAGTAATTTATTAAAAACAAAATAAAACAATTAAGAGACTGTTCCCTTTGATGAGAGACACAAAGATTAGAATATAAAGCAGATGGAGAATTATCTATAGGAGATAGTAAAAAGCATGGAGTATTCAGGTGGTATATAGTGTAGTAATTAGGATCACTACTGGAGCCAGAATGCCTGGGTTTAGTCGTTGTGTGCCTTGCTTTCCTCATCCATGAAATGGGGACCAGAGTAATCCCTATTTCATAGGGTTTTTGTAAGGATTAAATTAGTTAATATACGCAAGAACTCTTAGCAGAATGCATAGGAAGTATTCAGGAAGTGTTAGCTGATGCTCTTACTATTTTTGTTATTATTGCCATTTTTTAAAGATTTTATTTGAGAGAGAGAGGGAGAGAGAGAGCACAAGCAGGGAGAGCAGCAGGCAGAGGGAGAGGGAGAAGCAGACTCCTCGCTGAGCGGAGAGCCCGATGCGGGGCTCGATCCTAGGACCCTGGGATCATGACCTGAGCTGAAGGCAGACGCTTAACCGACTGAGCCACCCAGGTGCCCCACCATTTCTTTTTTTTTTAAGGATTCCCTCTTTCCTGAGGTTTTGCTTGTTTTTTCTTTTTTAGAAAAACATGTTGCCATGTATTTGGGTGTATACCTTCCTTGCTTTCCTAATTGAGTTTTCTGTTTTGTATCAGTTTGGTGTTTTTGGCTGGGTTTTTGCTCAGGAGGATGTTGGAATGTGGTTCTTTGAGTCTATGCAGGGTGTTTAGGTATTTTTCAGTAATTCTTATTTGCTGTAGTTTTTAACAGATAGCCACAACCACCAGCATATTACATAGTAAGTCCTCCACAATCTTGAGATTATGCTTGCTGAAATGATATTCTTCTGGGTGAGTCATTGTGGCAGGATTCCAGCACTCACTAACCCCTGTGAAGCAATGAGAAAGGGAGGAGTAAGAGTGAGCTTAAGAATTGTTCCAAGAGCATGAGCAGCACCGTGACTGAAGTGCTGGGTGTCATGGGAAAGCCCGTCAGTAAACTGAACAACTTTGATTCTAATCATCAGTGATGGGCTTTCTGATTTGGAGCCTAAATTGTTGATTTGCATCTCTCACCAAATACACCGTAGATATTTAGCATGGAAAATCAACTCATTGGTCTTGTTACTGTCATTTCATTCAGTTGTGGATAACTCCAGTGTTGGTAGCATCTTGGAATGTGTGTAATAGAAAGGGAGAGGAGACCACTTGGGGTCAAGGAGAATATGGAAGCTAGAACTACAGATTATTTAGAACACAGTAACAAGGAGAACACTACACAGCAAAAGTTGAGAGAGGCTGTAGGAACTGTAACCAGACATTCCTAGCTTTATTTCATTTATTTTTTTAAAGTAAACTCTACCTTCACTGTGGGGCTCTCGAACTCAAAACCCTGAGATCAAGAGTACCATGCTCTACCAATTGAGCGAACCAGGTGCCCTGACATTCGTAGCTTTAAATTACGGTCAAATGAAAAAAAAAAAAAAATGGAAATTAACATTACATTTATGACAATAGAAAGAAAACCAAGAATAAGCCCCAGTAAATAAGGAAGAGGGAGTCAATGACTTGAACAAAAATTGGAAGAGGAAAAAAAGATGTAAATGATATCTAAGAGCCAATTTTGTGTTGGGAGGAGGAGGGATGGGAAGTCATCAGATAAAGGACAAACCTGTAGCTATTTTAGCTGGGGAAAAAAAATGAGAAAAAATTTTCTAGCCTTAGACCAGGAGACATTGTAGAGATACACCTCTGGTAATAATTTAGAAATTAATCAGCAAAATAGAAACATTCCCAGGAAAATATAAATGTTTTCCTTCAAAAGACATAGAAAAGGGGCGCCTGGGTGGCTCAGTCGTTAAGCGTCTCCCTTTGGCTCCAGGACATGATCCCAGGCTCCTGGGTTCGAGCCCTGCATTGGGCTCCCTGCTTAGTGGGAAGCCTGCTTCGCTTCTCCCTCTCCCACTCCCCCTGCTTGTGTTCCCTCTCTCGCTGTGTCTCTCTCTGTCAAATAAATAAATAAAATCTTAAAAAAAAAAAGGCATAGAAAATCTTGGAAGTTAATAATCATAGAAAAGATGTGGCACCTGGGTGGCTCAGTCAGTTAAGCATCTGCCTTCAGCTCAGGTCATGATCCCGTGTTCCTGGGATGGAGACCCGCATCGGGGTCCTTGCTCAGTGGGGAGTCTGCCTTTCCCTCTCCCTCTGCTGCTTCCTCTGCTTGTGCTCTCTCTCTTGCAAAAATGAATAAATAAAATCTTAAAAAAAAAGAAAAATAATCATAGAAAAGATGAAAAAATATGAGTTACTGGGCCTCAATTATAGGAAAGTGTTTTTATACTACCATGGAACAGAATACTCCTTTACTGTTCCAGAATGTAGAACTATATTAAAGCATTCTTTTTAAAATTTGAAGGCCAACATAACCCTGATAACAGATACTGATCAGAATAGTGGGAAAAAAATAGGCTAATGTCACTTATAAATATACGTAAGGACCCAGTAAACCCGTCTCCCCCCAAAGTCTATTATAACCAAATGGAACTCATTTCAAGAATGTAGGAGTAAGGGATGCCTGGGTGGCTCAGCCAGTTAAGCGTCTGCCTTCAGCTCAGGTCATGATCCCGGGGTCCTGGGATCGAGTCCCGAGTCCAGCTCCCTGCTCAGCAGGGAGTCTGCTTCTCCCTCTACTCCTCCCCGCCAGCTTATGCTCTCTCTCTCTCAAATGAATAAATAAAATTAAGAAAAAAGAATGTAGGAATAATATACCATTTCAGATTCCTTTAATAGATTTTATCATTGCTAGATGAGCAATTTAGTGAAAATTTAATATTCATGAAAATGCTAACTAAATTAGGAATACATATAATTATTTAATATGCTAAATAATGTGTTTTCAAAATAATGTCTAATATTATACTTAACAGTATGATAATAGCATATCCTTAAAGTCAAAATAAAAAATACTACTTTTTGTCATTTTTATGTGGTTCTTGAAATTTGTCAATACAATGTAACAAGAAATGAGCATTAAGTATTGGAAAGGAGGAATGAAAATTATTTTTTCACAAGTTACAGAATATTCTGAGTGCAAAACCCAAGTGAATCATGGGATAGCCAATTAAAAATACTATGTAAAAATCTTATTTCTAATTCCTAATAGTGTAGAAGTTCTATTTCCTAGGAACAAATCTAGTAAGATTGAAATCTTTGTGGATAAATTATGGAACATCGAAGGATGTAAAAGAAGGGCTGAGTAAGTGGAGAGCTGTTCATTGTTGGGAATGCTTGATACTGTAAGGATACCAGTTTTCCTCAGATACATCTATAGTTTCAGTGCAAATCCACTCAAAATCCAAAGCAGGCTTCATCCTAAAATTCATATGTAAATGAGCATGTGTTCAAGAATATCCAAAATAATTTTGAAGAACAAGTTGGAAAGACTTGCCATACCACACATATCCAAGTTACTAAAATGTGGCAAGGATAGGTAATTAGACCAGTGAACCTGTTATAAACCAATATAAGCCCAGAAACTGATATAAACCAAAATAAGGAAACTTGTTATATTATAAAAGTGGTGGTCTAAATCAGTAGGGAAAGGTGAACTATTAAAGAAGCAGGGTCAGTACATCCATTGATTGTTCATATGGGGAAAAAAATGAAATTTCATTCCCCACTTCATACTATATGCAAAAATTCATGGTAGATGCATAATAGAGTTAAGGGCAGAAAGCCAGTCTTTAAAATTTTTAGATGAAAATATGAGCATTGTTGGGGAGTAGGGAACACAGATAATACAAATGATAAAAATTGAGAAATTTGACTCTTAAACTTCCATACAAGAAAATATACTACATTGGAAAGAAAAGTCTTAGATTGGTGGAAGATGTAAGACATTGTTAGTTGCCTTCCTTTCTTTACAAACACAACCCTATTTTGTGCCCACTTAAAAATGGATGGCTGTCTCCTTTGATGTCCTTCAGAGGTTGTGTGCAATAGAGGTAAGCTAAGAATTTCTGGAAAAGCTTTGCTTTCTGAATATGGGGTCTTGTCTTTGTCTTTCCTGTTTCCCCTCTTGCCTGGAATGTGGGTATCAAGTTTAGAGCTGCAGCAGCTTTGTTGCAATGAAGAAGTTGAAGCTACATGTTCAAGATGGCAGGGCAGGGGGATAAAAGGCTAGTTCCATGATGATCTTGACTAGATGCATCAGCCATGAATCACTTACTCCCATACTTGTAGTCAAACGAGAAAAATGACTTTGGTCTATTCTAGCCATTGTAGGTGGCTTTTCAAGGGAGGATTACTATAGCTCATAAAATATAAGGATTAAAGTCTAGGTTATATGAACAACTCCTATAAATCAATAAGAAAGGCAACCTAATAGAAAAATTGAGGATAATTGTAGGCAGTTCACAGAACTGGAAACCCAAATGGCCAGTAAATAAGCATATAACTCTCATTAATAGTTAGGAAATGCAAGTTAAAAGAGACTTTTCCATAACCATCATAATATGAGTGTAAAAATATCAAGCGTTGAGGAAGATGTAGAGAAGTTGTTGCTTGTATTCACTTTTGATGAAAATAGAAATTGGTACAAGCATCTTGGAGAACATTTCAGCAGTATCAGGTAAAATTGACCATACCTCACTAGCCAGCATTCCACTAGATACGTACTCTAGAGACTCTTGTACCTCTGCAAGGAGACATGGAAGCAGTGGTCATTGAGATCTCTTAATAGCAAAGTAGTGGAAACACTCTGTCCCAGTTGGGAAAAAGAAAGTTTATTTATGATGGAGTACTATATGGGAGTTAAAAAGAATGACCTACATGTATGAACTACATAGAGCTACATATACGAGCATAGATAAATCTGAAAAAAATTAATCTTGAACTAAAAATGCAGAAGACTATGAATTTGGGGATAATACTTATAAAAAATATGAAAGCAACATTGAAACTATGCAAAACAATGTCATCAGCTACAGCCACTGAGAGAGATACATACCTTAAATAAGCAAATATTTCTACTCATGAGTGAATTTTCTGGAAGCCTAAAAATTGATTTTTTAAAATCCGGCTAATGTTAGTCACTGTTTTATTCCTGATAGTGTCTTATTTACTGGGGATGTTAAAACCAGAGTTGATCCTTGAGCAAGTGGTATTATGTTAAATTTTTTTTTTAAAGATTTTATTTATTTGTCAGAGAGAGAGAGCACAAGCAGGGGAAACAGCAGACAGAGGGAGAGAGAGAAGCAGGCTCCCCGCTGAGCAGGGAGCCCAATGCAGGACTCGATCCCAGGACCCTGGGATCATGACCTGAGCTGAAGGCAGACGCTTAACTGACTCAGCCACCCAGGCGTCCCTATGATGTTAAATTTTTAAAGCACTTTGTAAAAATACTCATGTATAGCTTCATTTAATTATTCTAATTACTTTCTGAGATAATACACATGCAGGATTTTTATTCTTATTCAAATTAAGTGGCAGTAATTGGATTTAACTTTCTGATTTCTAGTTCTTTTTATAGTAGTTTTATAGTTTTTTCCAGCAAACACTTTAATGTGTAGGTATACTTCATTTATGCAGTGGAACAATTTATATTTTATTTATTTTTATTTTTATTTTTTTAAAGATTGTATTTATTTATTTGAGAGAGAATGAGATAGAGAGAGAGCATGAGAGGGGGGAGGGTCAGAGGGAGAAGCAGACTCCCTGCTGAGCAGGGAGCCCGATGCGGGACTCGATCCCAGGACCCTGGGATCATGACCTGAGCCGAAGGCAGTCGCTTAACCAACTGAGCCACCCAGGCGCCCACAATTTATATTTTAAATAGAATTGCAGTGGCTGTCTAATTTGAGTGATCCAATGGTGAGTCTTTTTTGTTTGTTTTTCAAGTAGACTTTCTGATTTATTGCCTTTTTTGGTTTTCAGGGGTGGGGGGGTGGGGGGATGGGGGGCGTTGAGTGAGCACAGTCCTTCAATTTTGGTGTGCACAAGAATCATCCAGTGAATTTACAACAACACACATTCTCTTATGTACCCCCTCCTATTATTCTGCCCTTTCTCTTCATTACTAGACTGGTTTATTAAGGGCTGTGAGCTTGCTCATTTTGGTGTTCTCCAGAGTGAACAAGCAGTCTGGTGGTGGTGTGTGTGTATGAAGAACTTTCCGGAAGTGAATACCTGGACACAATTAGTACTATATTGTGGCTAGAGAAGACTAGGGAGGATTTAATTTAATTTATTTATGTTTTAGGAAAGATTTTAATACTCCACAGTTAGACGTGTGCTGAAATTGGTTTTCCATTAAACTCTCAATAAGCATCATTTTCAAACATTCTTTTCACTAGCCAGATCATTTAAAGACACGATTCTAAAATTCCAGGGAAGGATTTCACTGGAAAAGACGTAGCAGAAAATAAGAGTAAATAGAGAAGAATCTCATTATCTCACACCAGTATGCTAAGACAGCTGGGAAGTGAACAGTTTTCCTCATAGAGAAGTTCTTCTCCAGCCCAAGCTACTGAGAATCGTTCAGGCTATTGGCAGCAACACCGAAAACTGCTCTTCTCACCCTTTCCAGCACACGGATGTAGACAATTCGGAGCTGGAACCTATCCTCAAGAAACTGCCGGCTTGATTGAAGCCACGTGTGTAGAGGTTTTCCCATGAAGGGCCTTCAATGCCCTTGCCATCCATAAAGTAAACCACACAGAGATACTTAAAAACAAAAACACACAAACAAGCAAACAAAACACCCTGAACACATTTATTGTGTGTAAATACAGATGCAAACATAACCCATTGGGTAACAAATACATCAGAGTCTTGTGCGCTCTTTATCCCTCTCACTGTCAGCCCTGTGCTTTTTTTTAAATATAGTAACTGCACAATAAATACTAATTGAATATGGGGTGGAAGTGGGATGAGAACTGACAGAAATCAGTGCTCAAGTCTACATTTTCTGTCTCTTCTGCGGGTTATATTTTAAGATGGGTTTTCTAACGTGTGAGCAATTGAAACATTGAACAGTAGTAAAGAGAGTCCTTGGTTGCCTATTTAGCTCAAATCTGAAGTAAATTTTCCCAAGCTGATTTTTTTCTAACATGGGCCAGAAAACCCATGTGTTTGAACTTGAGTGCTTTGAGTTCTCATGCCAGACCTCTGGATAACCTTGGGGCAACTCTTCTTATGTTGCTGTTTACTTACTCGAAAGTAAGTCGTGTGAGGATGGGGACAGTTAACTGGGGAAGGGCTTTCTCTGTTCCTTTGGTGATAGTCTCACAGTCTGTTTCATGCTGGTGTTCTGCAGCACACAACACTACCTCCTGCCTACAGAGTAAGCCTCCAGCAAGGAGGCCATTTCTTCCCGATCCTTCCGTAGACACTTTCTCATAAATATTAACAATGCTATATCCTTTGAAGATGCTGATAAGCTGAAATCCCTCTGATACTCTGTTTTGCTTGTGGAGATGAAAGATGGTTTGGTTTATTATCAGTCAGTGCAAGCAGTGAATGAAAGTGTGCTTGCAATTAGCACTTGCCCCATGTGCCTTAATCTGTTTAAATTGGGAAGATTACCTAAAATAACAAGGTGTGCCTCTTGTACTTAGATACAGGCAAGCCAGGTCTCTACCTACCAGACAGGTAAGAATTTTCCTTTGAATTTTAAATTTGGATTCTTTGGTTTGCCTTCCGGGTTTTTTCCCTGGTATAATCTATAGGATCTATTTTGCTACAATAATTCAGTGTATCTTTGAAAAGGAGTTCTGAACTTGACCATATTTTAAATTACAGTTAATGTTGGACTCTGAAAAATATTCTTTGGATTATCTTTTATTAAATCAAAGTAATGGGTGTGTATAATTGAATCCAGGTTCCTTTGCTTATCATTTTGGTCTCGGTGGTTTCTGGACAGTTTCGGATATTGTACCCTTCTGGAGAGGTTGCCTTTGTGTCATACTGGAACTTGTTCCGAGGTTACAAGTCATTTTTGGAGACAGTAACCATTCCCTGGAAAATACTGGGCTGATTTTCTTTTTCAGTCTGTGAATTGTGAGCTTGATTCATCAGATTGCCTTTTGGCATCTGATTCGCCCTGGGCAGGATAGTGTACAGCTTTATTTGGTGAGTGGCTGCAGATGCTTCTTGCCATTCAGTCTTCTTTATTTGTTGTTGTTGTTGTTGTTTTTAATAAATGCCCTGTCTGTGAAATTTTAAACCAAATGGGATAAAAGGAATCCTGGTTTTCAAGGGTTCTTTAATTTTGCATTCAAAAGGCAATTTCAGCTTTACTGTTTCAAATTGAATGTTCCAGTTGTTGAGTAACTTACCACCTCCTACCCTCACCTCCACTTACGTATTTGAGGGAGAAAAATATAGTTTGATTTGTATGCCCGAATAAAAAGTGGAGAGAAACTTGCACTTCATCTGTGTGGCTTGCCCAGGTACCTTTATGGGATCCTTAAGATTATGGAAAAACCCCAGATTCAAAGGGAACATTTGAGGTTATTATTTTATTTAAATCGAAAGGCAGATGTACCTTTTTTTTACCTACTTACTTGAAATATGGCGAGTTGAGAATAGTGGGAAGCCAAGGACAGTTAAGTGCTGGAAATGGCTTCATGTGTTGCCTATTGCATCCTGGACGAGCTGGATAAAATAGAAACAGCTGGAATGCCAAATGCCCTATAAATTTCAGAGGCCGGTATAAAGTGTGGTGGAGCACACTTTATGAGCTGATTTCATGCAGAGCTTTGTCCACAGGTCTTCAGTGACTTGAGTTCAGTTTTCTTCACAAAAATGCAAAATATTTGGGGCCCTTTCGAATTGCTAAGTGAAAAATGGCGTGCATTTGGCTCCATCAAGCCAGTAGCCTTGGGAGATGGGCCTGCCTAGAAATTGACTACATTTTTGTGGGAGAACGGGTGAAAAGGGCAGTTTCCTGTGTTGCTGCCAAAAGGTCTGAACAATTTGTAGTAGCTTGTGGCTAGAAAACAACTTCTGTGAGGCACAAACAGCAGCTTCAGACTGGCTCCGGGTATGTGTGAGAAAATGCTCTTCTTTCCCACTTGACTGTTAGGCTTTGTAGAAAATGTATAGAGTGAAGTTTTAAACTCAGCTGCTTTAAGTGGTGTTATTTTGGTTGATTTGGATAAAAACTTGGGGAAATATACTTGGAATTAGCACAGGTGGTGCATAATGTGGTACCTAAAAACAACAAACAAACCCTCAGCATTTATATTTTTTTGTAACCATGGGCTTGAATGGTAATTCACTTTTCTCCTGCCTTAAAAAAGTATTGGTAAATCTTGGCATGTAGGGTGTGTATTTTTACAGGAA
Source organism: Leptonychotes weddellii (assembly GCF_054177405.1). NCBI lineage: Eukaryota > Metazoa > Chordata > Mammalia > Carnivora > Phocidae > Leptonychotes > Leptonychotes weddellii. Next base: position 100,708,169 of record NC_138376.1, on the reverse strand, counting down.
TTTTTTTTTCCTAGTTGACTTTATAGAAGTGGTTTCTTCATTTTGGCAGTGTGAGAAGTATGTTTATAAAATATGTATATGAAGCTATTGGTAATTGCCATAGAGGTAGTACTTAATTACTTACCAGGCACTATGCTAATACCCTCATACTGGTTAAGTCGTTTACTTCTCTGGATGAGAGAAATAGCTTAGGCAGGGCCATCATGTAGCTAGAAAATGGTTGGGGGCTGTTGGATTTGGAGTCTGGTCTGTGTGTTCCTAATTATTTCAAAATAGGTACGGTTTCAGATATCAGATACTCATTTTGTAGATTTAAAGTCTGTTAAAACTTGTGGTGTTTTTCTTTTTTTCCCTCGTAGAATGGGCTTGGATATGTGGAATGAGGATAGACTTGATTCGTTTTTAATGTTTTCACTAATCTTTTTCCCAACTGCAGCTTCTATCACACCTGTACTAACTGTGGCTTAAATGTTCCAGACTTCGCTTTACTTTTTTGGCCTTGGTTTTGATCTTTCTCTTCTGTTGGGGATATCTCTTAGCTTTTCATTGAGATGCAGACAATAGCTGGTCAAGACTTAACCTTTTTCTTAATATTTTGCCCTGTTAATGTCACTTTCCTCTTCATTGTATATTTAATAAATAACCTGATGCTCAAAATCTAGCGCACTTGTTTTCAACTGGGGAGGAGGTGGGTGGGTGTTTGTTTTTGTTTTTGTCCCAGGAGGGACATTTGGTGCTGTTTGGGGACGTTTGTGATCGCCAAGACTTGAGGGTGCACTGCTAGCATCTTGCATAGAGACTAGGGTTGCTGCTGAACATCTTACAATACACAGGACAGTGCCTCACAACAAAGAATTACGGGCCCAAGTGTCCATCGTGCAGAAGTTGAAAACCTTGATGTAGCTATTCTAGGACACGGATCAAATCTAATTAATTAGAAGTGGTTTCTGTCTTCATGAGATTTTTTTTCATAGCAAAACAACTGCATGGTAACTAGGTGAGTTTTATTTTCTATTTGAGAGGTGAAGGAAGAGGCTCTCCATCTATCTGCTCACCCAGCCCTAAGCCAAATAACACAAGTTGACCTTACATTGGAGTGTCTTTCTGCTGCTTCCTACTTTACCTTCAGCCCCCATCCTGACTTAGAAGAGATCACAGCTTTGACGTATTATTTGCCATTATCTCAGTTACGATAAATGCACTGCCTGTTACCAATGGTACATGAACTACCTGGGTTTGGGGTGAGAGAGAAGCAAAAGAATAAAAGGGATGCCCACCCAAGTTTTGACTGGACTGAAGGTCCGAGTGTGCCTCTCATAATTATATTGAGTAGCAGAGTATGCAGTTGTGAATGCTCTACGTATGTAGGTCCGCACATATCTACAGGGTCAAGCACTGATTAACTTTGTAAACTGAAAACTAAAATACAGTGGATAAGTGGAATTTTTAGGTGAGCTTAAAAAGAAGAAGTCTCTAGGTACAATGTTTAGCAAATAACTACCACGTTAGGGAAATTGACTTTTTTGTATTTGATTACCTTGTGAGTTGTTGGGTCTCATCTTTGTGATTTGGATTGAATGTTAAAAGTTGAAAGGAACAACTCCTAGTGGTATTTTTTTTTTTTTTTAAGATTTATTTATTTGAGAGAGGGAGAATGAGAGAGAGAGTACATGAGAGGGGGGAAGGTCAGAGGGAGAAGCAGGCTCCCCGCTGAGCAGGGAGCCGTATGTGGGGCTCGATCCCAGGACTCCAGGATCATGACCTGAGCCGAAGGCAGTCGTTTAACCAACTGAGCCACCCAGGCACCCCACTCCTAGTGGTATCTTGATGCTGTGGCAAGTGCGTGGGATTCTCCACCTTTCTTAGCTCCTTGGTCCTTTAGAGATGGCTCCACTTTACCTCACTCCATTCTCTGCTCTTAGCTTTTTTTTTTTTTTTTCTTTTTCTTACCAGCTTGCTTTATGTAGGTATTTCCTACAATGAATTTGTAATCGGTGGCTTTCTCTTTGTGTCGCTTACTAGGTTGTGATGTCCTAGCACAGTGCTAGGTGCATAGTGACCCCTTATTCCCTAAATGTTGAATGACTGAATGGTGGAGGAAGAGGAGAAGCAAACAGTTTAGCAACCTTAAAACCAAAGGAGAAAACAGTAGGTATTTGAAAGTTAAAGTGTGCTGGGGAAGGAGTGTAAGTAAGGAAGGTAGGAATTGTTACATTAACTGGACCATTGTGCACATTTTTTTTTTTTTTCATTCTGCTTGACTGAGGCTGGTAGGCTACCATGGCCTTGGCCACCAGTGGATGGCAGGTCCAAGTGGTGTTTATGTCCTCTTCCTGAGGTTCCTTCAAGCTTGATTGTCTTCTTGTGTTCTCTGCCTGTGCTGGAACATAATCTGCCTGTTTGCTGGCAGTGTGATTTCAGTCTAGATTTCTCAACTGTGTGAGTCGTGTGTGTTCCCTCCCTCTGGGGAAGAACTGTGTTTTAATGTGATAGAAATGACCCTTGGAGTCCTGCGGTGATTTCCCTGTAGCAGTGCTCCTATCTAGTATGTTAAATTCTGGGCTTGACCTTTTATGGCCTCCTCAGGCACATTATGTTTTCTTAGCTTTCCTTCTATTGGCCCTTGAATTCAAGAGACGCAGACTCCTTTTACTCTGGGGTTTTTCTTATGTGCATTAGTGTCCCCATTAGTGGCCTGGGTTAGAATAAATAGCAACTCTATAATGTATGTGTCTTATTTTTCTGTTGAGTTACATGAAAGCATTTATTTGACATTTTGATTCAAAATAGAGATAATGGAAAAGCTTTCTTTCAGCAAAAGGCCCCCTAACAGGGCATCCATTCTTATCACTGTGGCCATGCCATTGGACTTGTCCCTTGCAAATTGAACATGCTTGATCTCACAGGTGTTTGCATGGTTGAACAAATTATATTTGGACAATACACTGTTCTGCCTGTCTGATTAGAGAGGCAGGGTGGAGTTGCACATGGACTACTTGGTAAGAGAATTAAGGAGAATATTGGCAAACATTTTCCAAAAAAAAACCAAAAACACTTCTGAGAGTAAATACACTTTTTCTTTTATTCTTTAATGGCAAAATGCTCTTAAACTTACTGGAAGTCAGCCTTGTACTGCAAAGTCTTTTTTTTTTTTTTTTTTTTTTACTCTGGTAACTTCCATTTACAACTATGAGATCGTTAAGCAATACCTGGTTTTCCTTCTTGGAGGACAGTTGTAGTTAGATTGTGGCTGAACCCATAGGAAGATCCAATTTCCAGTGTCCTATATTTTTAGTCTGAAGTTTTTTTAGCTTTTTGTCTAGATGTGAAATCTGTGTCCAGGAGAGTGGAAGTGTAGGGTGGGTTGATGAGGGAACTGTCCTAGGATTTCTGGAGATCTCTGAGTCCAATTAAAGTCTGTGGTTGTGATTTTTGAGAAAAGTTATCATAGCTATTTTTGTTTTGCTGCATGGTTGCAAGTAAGTAAGGCCAGAGTTAGGTGGAACATTCGAACATGCTGGAGGAGAGAGGAGCTGGGAGTTAAGGCTATCGTGGTGGCCCATGGGATCCAAGGTGCTGAAGGAGGGTAACAAAGACTTGGCATTGGGAAGTGGGAGGGGCACAGGCTGCTCAGATCAAAGAATTGTTGGAGTTGGGGTTCGAGAGGGATTGAGCTAGAAAGATGGAAGATAATCAAAGGTTGAGATGCAGGAAATTAAGATAATGGTAGGATTATAGGTCTAGGGCAGGATTTTTCAAGAAATCATTTAAAAAAGCTTCTGCACAGCAAAGAAAACAGCCAACAAAATAAAGAGGCAACCCACAGAATGGGAGAAGATATTTGCAAATGACACTACAGATAAAGGGCTAGTATCCAAATCTATAAAGAACTTCTCAAACTCAACACCCAAAAAACAAATAATCCAGTCAAAAAATGGGCAGAAGACATGGACACTACTCCAAAGAAGACCCATGAATGGCTAACAGACACATGAAAAAATGTTCAACATCATTAGCCATGAGGGAATTTCAAATCAAAACAACATTGAGATACCACCTTACAACCAGTTAGAATGGAAAAAATTAACAAGGCAGGAAACAACAGATGTTGGAGCGGATGCGGAGAAAGGGGAACCCTCCTACACTGTTGGTGGGAATGCAAATTGGTACAGCCACTTTGCAAGACAGTGTGGAGTTTCCTTAAAAAGTTAAAAACAGAGCTACCCTATGACCCAGCCATTGCACTCCTGGGTATTTACCCCAAAGACCCAGATGTAGTGAAAAGAAGGGGCACATGCACACCAATGTTCATAGCAGCAATGTCCGCAATAGCCAAACTTGGAAAGAGCCGAGATGCCCTTCAACAGACTAATAGATAAAGAAGCTGTGGTCCATATATACAATGGAATATTACTCAGCCATCAGAAAGGATGAATACCCATCATTTGCATTGACATGGATGGAACTGGAGGGGATTAATCTAAGTGAACTAAGTCAAGTGGAGAAAGACAATTATATGGTTTCACTCATGTGGAACATAAGGAATAGCATGGAGGAGATTAGGAGAAGGAAGGGAAAAATAAAGGGGGGAAATCGGAGGGGGAGATGAACCATAAGTGACTATGGACTCTGAGAAACAAACTGAGGGTTTTAGAGGGGAGGGGGTGGGGGGATGGGTTAGCCTGGTGATGGGTATTAAAGAGGGCACATACTGCATGGAGCACTGGGTGTTATATGCAAACAATGAATCATGGAACACTACATCAAAAACTAATG
>NC_138376.1:100599620-100702893 GCF_054177405.1 Leptonychotes weddellii | reverse complement strand
CGGCCTTATAAAAAGGAGTAGAGTATGATAATAAAAATGATTTCAATTTGGAATGCATTATACATGTGAAGGTTTGGGATTCAGCTCCCCTCTTCCCTAGTAACTTGGAACATTGTAAGGTGGTGGAGAGAAGTGTGGCTCAGATATAGGGTGAGCTCTGACTCAGCCCTGGGTCTCTGCAGCGTCACTGTCCGATTAGGGAAGTACCAGAGTCTGGGTCATCGCTAAGATCTTTTAAAAGCTAGGCAGTGAGGAGAGGAGACTGTTGGTGTGCTTTGGGTCACAGGGAGAGAGCTTTCTGTGATTTTCAGTGATGGGTTGACTGTAGAACACATAGTCAGCAATAGATAGTTGAAAATTTTAGAGGATTAGGAGGAGATCAGCTCTATAAAAAATCAAGTAGACGCAGTCTTGGGATTTGGAAGATATAAGTTCTAGCGTCTTCCTCCTACTGTGTTCAGGATTTTTTAAAAATGAAGAAATATTAGCATTAGCATCCGAGTGTGAATTTTGGCTTTGGCCTTAGAATGTAAGTGAAAACAGGCACGCACACTTAGCCTTTCCTCGGCCACGTCCCCGTTGTTAGGAGTAGTAAAATTGTGGTAGTAAGTTGCAAGGCCTGGGTTGCTTTCTAGACTGAACCTGGGAGGTGGAGAGTCTAGTTTCCCTTTATACTGGATCATCTTGGTCAGGCGTTGGCAGTGGGAAGGAAGCAGGAGGCTACGTTCTGTGGCTCTTAAAAAGGGAGGGAAAGGTAACCAGGCCGTGGTGGGTAGGGGAGTTAGGAGATTGGGTGGAGGTCCAGGATCCTGTAGCACTTCAGCCCATTACCCCGAGTTCTTACCCCAAGCTCGTGTCAGGTACCTCATCTCTCGGTGCGCCCCTTGCTGGAGGAGTGGCCGGATAGGGATTCTTCCGTGGATGTTTTCTACTATGACTAGAGAGTGGCAGAAAGGGTCATATCCCACCCATTCTTCCTGGAGAGCAAATATGTTTGTATTTAACAAGTAGTTAAAACTCCTTGTGTATTTTCCTTAGAAGTGTTGAAAGTTTGCCATTAATTTTTCAAGTACTTTCAGGCACATTATAGATTGATTGGATCTTAAGTAAACTGGAGGAGTTCGTATTCCCTTTAATGACCGTTACTGTGGGGCAAGAAAATAATAGCTAACATGAACTTAGTGTTTATGTTAAAAACCGTCATTTTACCAACAGTATTTTATTATTATCTGTATGAATAGCCATGCATTGTATTTTCTTAGCCTCATTTTACAGAATGAAGATTGAGGCTCACCTCTCAATTTTACTTTTTTTTTTTTTTATGATTTTACTTTTAAGTCCTCTTTACACCCAAGGTGGGGCTCAAACTCCCAACCCTGAGATCGAGTCATGTGCTCCACTCACCGAGCCAGCGAGGTGCCCGAGGATTTCACTTTTTGACACCTGGCCTCATTCCCCGCTGTGCCCACCCCTTTCGCAACCAAGTCAGTCACTTCATTTGGAGCTGGGGTGTATGTGTGGTTCTTTTTTTTTTATTTTCAATCAGGCCTGTCATGAGTCGGGAGTCCCTATATCCTGCTTGTGGACAGGAGTGCAGAGTTAGTCCTTTTCAGGCCTGCCAGATACTAAATACAATTTAGAGCAGCTAAGCGTAGCTCTCCAAAGATGGTCCAGACGGTATTTGATGCTGTGCTCTACAAAGTGTTTAAAGCTGCAAAGTTGCAAGTATAGGGCTTCCTCAGCAGAGCAGTCAAGTGTGAGTGAGGTTTTCTAGGGCCAGGAAGGACTGTTTTTGTTAAATAGTGTGAGGTCGGCTTGGGGATCCTAGCCACAGCTTGTTTTCTAGAGCCACGGCTGGCGATGACATCACCCCCACAGGTGCCACATCGTTTTGTCCTACGTAGCCTGCCCTGCCCCGCCCCGCTTCTCCCTTTTTACAAAGGATACTTAAGGACTACTGTGAGCTTTTGTTGCGAAAATAAGTATGAAATTCAATTCTGTGTGTGTAGAGGTAGCGAGATGAAAATACAGTACTTTTTGAGAAGCAGACAGTCCCAGAAATTCCAGTTTTAGGTTACTTGCGTTCAATCACTCCCAAGAGATTTTTAAGGGGAAGGGTGGGGACAGAGGAGGGGTTTCAGACTAGATGAGAAAAATAGCTGTGGAAGAACAAGTTGAGTGTTTACACCCCTCTGCTGCCCCCCCTAATTGAAGGTTGGACTATAGTATTTCTAAGAGAACTCTGATTTCCGGCATATTTCATAGAGGCTGAAGAGCTCTGATTCCAAATGGTAAGCTTGGAGTCAAGGGATTGGATCTTTTTAATCATAAACTTACATGTTTGTTGAATAAAATTTGGAATACAGAGAACCATAAATAGTAAAAGTTTGATTCTCACTTTCAAACACAATCACTATTAGTAGTCTGTGTCTATCCTTGTACCCTACTCCTAGCTTATAGAATAAAGACTTTGGGGCTCATACTGTATATTTGGATTTGATGTCCATTTTCATCCAACTTTATTTTGTGTGCAGTTTACCATGCCAAGTATTTTTCTTTTTAAATGTAGAATTTTAGAACTGTAAGGCACGTTCAGAGAGAATTCATCTTTCTTCTCTTTTCTAGAAGAGGAAATTTAGAAAAGTGGGGTTAAGTGACTTGCTCAAAATTGTTTCGGAGCTGGAATTGGAACTGGTTCCACTGATTCCTATTTACTTCTCACTGTACCGTGCTGCCCATTTCACTTTATTTGCTGGGGAGAATTTGTGAGGTATTATCCTCTAGGATACATTAGAGATCATTAGATTTGCCTTAAAGTGTTAAATCCATCTAACTTTAAGTTTGACTACGAAAAAAAGTAAAACCTTGAAACTCCCCAAACACAGCTGTGTAGCTAATTTGTCCCAGGTACTTTGGAGAAGTTTGAAAACCATTGTGATATGGCTGAATTGCTGCTATCTTAGGGTTATTTGAGGTGAACCCGAGAGGAGTGGAAGTTAAAAATGTAGGCTTTTCATTTAGAATAAACATCCGTAGATTTGAAGCCTTTCATTTCTTCCATGTTAAAGCCAATAAGTCTCTTAAAACTTTTTAGTGCTTTTACCAAACTCTTATTTCCTGTGCCACATTTCTTCTACTCTGGAATAGATTTGCTTTCTTCTGCTGCATTCCCATAGGAATTCTTAGCGGCATCATTCCTCTGGCATATTGCTCACCCCGTCTTATGGCTTGACATTTTGAGTATTTGATGAATGGTAACTTTCCCTGGGGTTGCATGTGTTAGTGTCTAGTTTATGAGCTCCTCAAGGATGGGGAGGTTGTCCTGTCGTTTCCCTTCCGGCCTGCCTCTCTCTTTCCCCTCCTTTTGCTGTGTCTTCACAGTTCTAGAGGAGCACCTCCTAGGTTCGCACTGTTATCAATCTGACTTGTTAAAAAGGTGCTGAGCACAGTTAGGGCAAATTAGGGCACATGGCCTCTTCTTTCACCTCTGGGAGCTATTAGTCATGCAGGCACCGTCGATCGCAGGAATATCTCTGCAGAAGAAACAAGTCTAGCATGATTTGCACATCTGTTTTGGTCAACAGGTAGTTAGATGTCCTTTTTGAGGCAGTTACGGATTCAGACGATGTACTGGTGCACGCATTCTCAGACTCACCCTCACCTCTGTTTGACCCTTGGTCAATGGAGAACAAACCAAAACAGCTGAAGTGACTTTAGTGGGCTGGGAAGGATGTCTAAAAAATAGGTGATGGAGAATCCTCCGTTTTTGTTTTTCTTGGAAAAATTCCTCCACAGGAAGTCTCCAGCATATTAAATTCTGCATCTTGAAGACTTAATAATTTTGTACGTCTTGGCTTTCTGCATCTTGAGGGAAGGATTAAAGACAACGAAGGGAATGAAGAAATTTAGTGTAGAAAATCTGAGGAGTAGGGAGTGGGGAAGAAAGGAAATAATTACTAGGATATATTTGTAGGTGGGGGCCAGAGGACAGGAGAAAGAATGGAAAGAGTTCAAGAAATAAGGATAAATAGCCAAATATTAGGGTGGGGACAGAATCTGAATGTCATTTGGCAAAGCTGATTATACTTTTGGTGCTTTTCCAGAAGTTTTTCTGGTGATTGGGGTGGGTGGGGAACTTGACTAGAGATGACAGCTTAAGTGCTGGAGAAATAGGATGGACATAGCCTGAGCAGCTAGAGTAGGAAGACACAGAATTAAAAAAAAAATTCTTTTTTTCCTGACGGTGCTCTGCATTTCTTATGATACTGTACTTAATTTATTCTCTAGTGTTGTACCAAAAAGTTTGTTTAATTTAGTATAATATAAAGAATCAAATCCTTTTGGATCAGTGGCTTGCTTGTCTCCTGACTTGTTCACTGTAGAAAAGTGTCAGGACACAGAAGATGTGTTGCAAAAGGAGACCGATTTCAGGAGCTGCCCAGGAAAGCAGCCATATCACTTTATGGACAGGGCACCCCGTGTGCGATGTATTTGCGCATGCGCCCATGTCTGCGCTTTTCCCTTAAATGTGTAGTTGCAATGTGCTTGTGCAGATGGCTTCACGTGTTGCTAGAGTGTGAGTTTATTTCTCTTGGAGTCTTTTTTTGTTATATTTAAGCAGTGATGGTCTGCATACCCTCTAGGCCTTTTGGAATTATTTTCACCTGTTTGGTTCTGCAAAAGGAGTAAAGTAACTTGGGAATTTTATGATTGGAAAAGGAATTCTACTTCCTGAAAATACTTCTGTTTACTGTTGGATTCTAGTATCTGTCGTATTATTGCCTGCCCCGGGCTGGGCCCCCTCTGACATAAGCGTTAGGAACTGAATTGTGTCAGCACTGCGACTTAAGGCGTTTATCCTAATCCAAGTGTCCTTGGATTGTGCGCTGCCACTGAGCAAGGTGCTACACTGATTGCAGACCTGGGCTGCAAGTGTGAGTTCTGAAGAGCTCTGTGATTACCCAGTGAAAGCATTACTGGTAAACGTGAGTTGGTGTTTTTCTTTGGATGCGCTGTTTTGACCGCTTGAAGGTAGTGGTATTTGTGTTAGTTACAATGCCATTCTCCAAGAACGGAATGAATATCCGTGAATTCTATCTGCTAAGGGTGCTGTCCTGCAGCAGAAGTCAGTAGAGAGTGATGACCAGTGAGAAACCCGCACAGATCTGGTCCAGATTTGGGTGTGCGGTAGGTATTTGGGTTGGCCGGGTTTCCTGGAAGACAGGCTTCCATTGTATTTATATAGCTATATTCTAAAAGTTCTGTAACTGTTGCACAATTTTGAGTGTGTGTTCCAGAAGCATAAAGTAGTGAATTTCTTGTCTGAGGTCTCAGTTCTGATAGCCATAGCTGCTGCTTTTCTGGACAGGTGCCCCTTCTCTTTTCCAGCCATTCCTCGTCCAGCTTTCTGCTGTGATTTCTGTACCCACTAGAGCGGTGAAAGGAAGATCCTCCGTGCTTTCATCAGATAAATGCTACGCACGAAGGAGAGATTATAGTAATGCCCGTGGCTGTTGTGTTTTAACTACTACTCGACAATTTCATACTGTTTTTACACCTGTAGAGAATTGGAAGGTCAGCAATGTGGGGTGCATTGAGAGAAGATACAAGAGAAAAGTGTGTTTGGGAAAAGTAAGCTTTTCAGAAAGTGCTCAGAGGCAAATTCATTCAGAAACGTGAGCTCATCACCTGGTTGATTTAACACATTAATACAAATGAGAAATACCTGGCCGATATCCTTTGCCAGGAGGTTAGGTTTCTGCCTCTGCTCAGGACATTCTAAAAAGATCTCTGTCGCTTCGCTCCGTTTAAAATTTCTTAGATTCTCTAGTATCTGTGATGTAAAGGATTGGCTAAATTCTTTCAGGTCCCTCTCGTATCTGAAATTATATGGTTCAGGGGGACTGTGTATCCCAAAACACATTGTCGTAGGACTTACTTTGGAACCACTTTTTTTTTTCCCTTGTTTTTCTGAGAATTTAATACCTTTTTGAAGATAATGGCCCTTTAGGTGAGTCTTAATCCATGAGAACCAATCATGCAGACTGAAGGTAGTAAATTCCACACACCTCACACTTCACTAATATGAATCTTAAAAGATGGTCTGAGATTTCTCATTATAAGTGTGCCAAAATAATATTCCATTAGAGTGCTGTTTAATATTAGGCCTTCTTTATTGACTCATTAAGATGATCATGTTAGATAATAGAAAAACAAGCTTATGATGCCTGGAATTGTTTGAAAAAATAGGTGCTTAAGTTTCTTAAAGATGTTTTCTTACAACCTCATTTCTTTCTACGCAAACATACTAAGTATAACTTGGTGCATAGGGGTGTGTTTTTTTGCTCTGAAGCATCCAGAGAGGATTAACAGACGTATTTAGTAGGTGAGATGTGGGCATAGGGCCTGGCCTGTGGACAAGTGCGGAGGGAAGAGGGGGAGGGAGGGGTGGCATTGAGCTGGGAGTGGTGGGGAGGTCTTTGGCAAGCTCCTAGCCTGGGAGCTGGACTGGCTCCGTGGTAGGGGAGATGATGGGCATGCTCCAACCAGCTGACTTTTGAGAAGAGGCCAGTGGAGTGAGCCTGCAGATTGGAGTAGATTTTCTTCAACAGTAGAATTCTTCTTGGACAGACCTGAGCAGAGAGATTGGAAAGGAGGGTCCAGCCAGAGCCTGGAGGACTCTGCGTTTTGCATGGAAGAATTTGGGTTTTCTTTCTGCAGTTACTGAGTTTGTCTGAACAGATGAATGGTGTGATCATAATCGGAGTTGAGGAAGATTAGTTGGGTAGAGATTCAAAGTAGGGCTAACAATTGATGAGAAAGAAATCGTTATGAGAAAAATGTCCCCGTTGGTAACATATTTACTGGTTCTACTTATTTTAATCAGAGTCTGCTGTTTATCATTAAAACTGTTTTTTCCACAATGTACAAGTCTTCAAATTGTTGTCTAGGATACTATCTACTGCAGATGAAGTACACAGACTTCAAGTAAAAGAGGAACAATCAGCATAAGGTCCTGATTCTGATCTTTCTTCATCCAGCATGTTCAGATATTCACTTTTTGTAATGAATCCTGGTCCTTGGCATTCTGTTTTTTTTTTTTTTTTACCCTCCCTGAAGATGTTTCTTAAGCCTTTCTCTTAATAATGTTTTGAAAATGTTACTTGGTTGATTAAAAGTGGGTATATCCCGATATCCCCACCCCCAATTTATTAAGCTTCTAGTTCCATTGTAGTATGCTATTTTAGGAAAGTTCTTGGACAGTAGTTTGTCTTTAATCCTTGTGAATATTATTTGACATTGATAGTCCCAAAATTTAAAGTAAAAATGTCTTGGAAAGAAAGTCAAAGTCCTAGCTAATAAGGGAGAGAGTTGGAATTGATTAGATCTGTGTGATACTGAGTCACTGTCCTTATCTGTAAAATGGAGGCATTGATACTACATTTCTGAGTGGTCATGAGAAATGAAATGATCTGTGTAGATTGTTCAGCATAATGATGGCATAGTTTGTTTATAAGCTACCTGTTGTACAGCATGAATCATAGAAGCACAGTGTTTATGAACCTAAAAATCTTAGTTGGTTTGGTTGCTGAGATAAGTAATTTTATGTTCTCAGTTTTGGAGTTGTAATTTTTCTTTTCAAATTTAATATTTGAAATTGCCCAGTTTTTAAAGAACAGTAAGGACTCTTAGTTTTGTGTGCTCCGAGTGAAACTTGCATCCTCAATACTTTCTTTTAATTCTGCCCTACAGACTGTCATTCTACTGGTTCAGTTCTGTTTTGTGTTAATTTTTATTGCCTTCCCCCCACCCCCCCTTGAAATGCAATAGTCCTGTAGTGTCCTAGTGGAAACATTGTTCTCTTTGTTGGGGCCAAAGAAGTGCCTTTGTCATTCCTTTGAGACATTCTGCAGATGCCATTTTGCAGTTCTGAAAAATATGTCCCTGTCCTCCTTGTGCTGTGTTAAATTGTGCGTGTGTATGGCTTGGTATTTTAATGAAGTTGTAGTGAAAACTTGACAGTGATACTTGTCATATGAGAACAAAACAAAGAAAGGCTCTTTCTTGATCGAATGTAGATATGCGTTCCCCGTCTCTCCGTAGTGTTGTGTGGTCCGAAAGTCGATCCCTCCTGCACTCTGGCCCTCAGATGTTTGCTGCTTTTTGACTAACTTTATAGGACACTGTTCATGCAACTAATTCTGAGCCGGAGTTCTAAGCCTTTTGTTGATGTGTATTGCTTCTCAAAGATCTCTTAATTTATATGTTTTTAATAGCATTTTAAGTGGCAAGAATGAGCTCTAATTTGCTAAGTGGCTTTAATCCTTGTATTAAGAAGTGGGGGCAAAAATCTGTTGGGAAATTGCCCTGATAAAATCCAGGAAATTCCTTTCATTCTTTTAAATCCAGTTAAAATCTAACTTTAAAAAAAAGGCCTCTGATGTAACAGTGTCTGAAAGTGTGTGCTTCTTAGAGTCCAGTAATTTCTTGTATACAGTGCCAAGCTCAAAGAGGGATAGTATGAATGTACCTCTGTGTTTCAGGTAAATCTATACCACATGGCATGGTACCAGTTTATTATAATTTTACTGGGATTTACTCATCCTGTTTTGCGCTGCCTTTAAAACTGCTAAAGCTGGGAATACAGAACTAACGAGAGAAAACTTCATATATTTTGTTTTAATGGACCTTAAGCTATTTAAATTTTTTTCTTAATCATAGTAACCTAGTCACTGAAGAAAACTCAATAATATAAAGAACTACAAATAAAGCAAAAAATTTCTCATTGTCTGCATTTAGGAACAACCACTGTTATCATTTGGACTGAGCATTTCCTGTCTTTTATCTGAACATGTACACATGGGTTAAAACAACAGCATTATCCTTTTAAACCTGCTTATTTTCCCTTGGCAAAATATGGCGAATGTGTCTCTGTAAATTCTTAAGCTGGTAGTACTTAATTTTGGAAAGGTGAATCCATAGGGCACTCATTTCATTTATATGGACTCACTTGGAAGTTCTCCATTAGTAGGAAGCGTGTACATTTATTGCCTGAAGATACATGTGTCAAAAAAGGATAGGCTGATCATTTTGGATGTTTTCCAGGATCATAAAAGCATAACAAGTCTCTATTAGAACTGTTAAGGAGCCTTTGAAACAAGTAAAGATCTGATCACATAAGCCTTGGCTCCTCCTGGACAGCTGGCTCACTGATTTCCAACAAGAGCTGATTCTGCTGTAGCCCAGCTCCTGTCATCTGGGGCAGAGGTACACAGGGATTACAGTGTTTGTATATGTCTAGCCATCAGCTGGACTTGTTTTATATAATGATACCAAGCCCTGTGTCATGCCATTCCATCTGTTTTGTTTTGTTTTTTTAAAAGATAAATATACAACTGGTACAGGACCGATCCTGTTACAATAAACTCAGTGGCAGAAGTAAACTCTTTCTTAATATGGATATTCCTATAGAGTTTAGGGGTGGAAGTAGAAGGAAACTCTCCCCAGGGAATTGGTGGATACTGGGACCCATTCTTCTCCAGAAGAGAAAAACTATCCTCCCCCATTCTCATTACTCTGGGGTTCAATGGGGGAGAATATTTACTTTGATCTGTAGATAATACAGCAAAACCAAATTTTCTTGTCATAACTGTTGTTTTGTCAGTTCATTGAGCGTTTATTGAATTCTGATGTTCCAGTATGGTTAACAAATGGAATTAGAGGGGATAATGAGATTGAGAAGGATAGGAGATAGCCAAATTATGGCTGAACCCAGATGGTTTGAATAGAACTAGTTAAAATCCTTAGACTGGGGTTGACTCTGGTGGGAGGAAAAGGTCAGGGAGATGGTGACAAAGGGGAAGTTGAGGGTGGATGCTGAGTGGTTAAGAGTGCTGCTACATATCATCGGTCTTGTCTATAGATACGTATGTATGTACACACACCTTTCTGTACCTCTGAGGACAATACATAAATGTGTGTGTACTTTCAGCGTAGCTTCTATAGGCATATTGCAAAGGTCCTTCCCTTACCAAGGGCAGACTGTGTAAAGTACTGTTGACCTACTGCATCTATAGGCAGTGTCTTTGTCTCAGAACACGGTCTCCTGATGATGTTCCTGCCTCTGGTTCCAATTCCATTCAGCCTGTCTGCAGTGGTCAGTCCCATTGTTCAGGTTTCCCCCAGGACCATGCTTTGCCCTGTCCTGTCCCTTTGAATAGCTGTAAATCACATTCTATAGGTCATGAGTTGTGTGGATCATGGGGTAGATAATTAGATAAGTTAATAACAGTGACTGCTCTAGGCATAACCTGTCTTTGAAATGTGATTCCTGATCAGATCCTCCTGCCCCTGGTTCTGTCCATTGGGAGGATTGCCTTGGTGATCTACCATGTATATGTCAGGGCTGTCTCAGAGGAGGGACCGCACTACTCTTCACCCATTTTAGTCTGACTTCACTGTTCTTGGTATCCTGGTTACTCTTTTGGTGGGTATTGTTGGAATGGTAGAGGGTCCCTGCTGGGTTGGTTTGCCATCTACTGGACTTCTCTTTCATGGCCTTGTGATTGGTGAGCGTGTGTATGTGTGTGTGTGCACCATAAACTACCAAATAATTTGATTGGGCTCCCCCTGACCCCACATTTTATTCTGTGTATCCTCTGGCTTAAAAATCAGTAGAAGAGTTATTGTTAGGTTTGATCACAAACTGCTTATTTTTAACCTCATACCTGGAAACTTGGGTTGGATTTTTTTTTTTTTCTTCCAAGGATAGACACGGGAAGTAGACGGTCTAGACAGAGGAGAGAGTCAGCATTAATGAGGACACGGAAGCATGAAAATTTATTTTGTGTTGAGGAGGCTGGTATGGCTGGAGGTCAGGGGAGGGGAAGCAGAAGACAAGCTGAAGATCTGGATTGGAGCCAGCAAGGGCTAAACCCAGTAGCTTATACTGAGGCATTTGGTCTTCATTCTCCCTGCAGAGCCACTGGAAGCCTTTAAAAAATTATTATTATTATTATTATTTGAAGAAAGAGGCCTAATTACAGATACCTGTGTTTTAGAAATAATACATGCCAGGTTTTATGGAGAATACCTGTTTACCCTGGGCATCTGTTCTGGTGACTTTTACTGTTCATTAAAAGAGCCTACCCAAGGAAGCCTCATTTTGTATTTCTAGTGCTATGAATTTTCCTTTGTGGGTACTATTTATTATACAGGGGACTAGGATCAAATATTTAACTTAATTGTGATAGTAAATCTTGTTACCAATTAAGTATATTATGTTTACTATAGAATAATAATCTGAAGCTTGGGAATATGATTTAAGCAGGTATTTTTGGAATTTGTTGCACTTTATTATGAGACAAATTGGAGCCCACTCTTACTGTGTTCTAGGCTGGGGATTCAAAGATGAATAAGCCTGAGCTGCTGCTAAGTTCACAGTAAGACCAACTGATACTAAAAATTCAAAAATGATCATTTCAGCCTTAGAAGTACATACAGAGAGAGGACAACTGAGTGAGCTTGGATGAAGAGCGAGGAAAGGATCTGGTGATTCCTGTACTGAGTCTATTTCAGTGTGTTACTGGGATTTTGTTTGTAGCTGCATACTAAATGAATATGATCTGATTACTCATTCATCATCAAATGTTTCTTTGGCTACCTTACTATATGCCAAGTACTGTGTTAAGCTGTGGGGATATGGGTGTAAGATTGCAGTCTTTTCTCCTAAGAATTGGATTGTTTACATGGAAAGGGAACCAGTCAGTAGCAAAGAGAAGGGAGAGACATTTTGGGAACTACGAATGGCCCTGCAAAACTGTGGGTAAACAAATTTTTCTTACTGAGCCATTTTGCTAATATTCAGTGGAATCTTACTGTGTATCAAGTGTGTGAGAGGGGGAATAGTTCTATAAATCTTCTTAATAGTTGTTCTAGAACTATTCGTTGAATGAATGAATGTATCTTTTGTGCAAGAATAGGTTTTTATAGATTGGTATTAATTTAAAAGAACGTTTGCATTATTTGCTACTGGTTTTCCCTTCACGGAAAGGATACTTTTTCTTTTTCTTTTCTTTCTTTCTTTTTTCTTTCAATTGAAATTCCAGGAAGTATCACTGTCTCAGGTTTCTGTCCAAGCACTTTTCTGAAGCCAATGGGTGGGTGTATGTTTAGATCCAAGAGAAACAAATTACAACCATGGATGTGAACTTTTCAGTCTTCTCAAAATAAAAGCTCAAAAAAATATTTTTTACGCTTTTCTTTTGCAAAGACCATCTTTTTCTAAAGAGGGATGAAACAAAGATAACATGCTAAGCATATTGGATCTTCATCATACTGTTCCCACCTTTCCTAGTAATTAGCACCACTCACAATGTTCTTTGAGAATTTTATTTCAAAGTTTAAAAAATGGTAGAAAGAAGTGTTTATGTGATAAAGTTCAAACAGCCTTTGTTGTGTATCGCTATTTTAAAGAAGGTAAGCATTTTGGGAGTCAAAGAACAGAAATAGCATTAGATTTACAAAGGGAGGCAAAATGGGTATTCAAGAGCTTTCTACTTTATGAGACATAAATTAGACATTTGAAAAAATCTTAGCTTAAATTTATTAAATAGGAGTGCAATGGGGAAGAGGTGAAGAAGGCTTTGTTAATTGTTAAGGCCCTGAAATGCATACTTGGTGTAGCACACAGATTTCCTAAGGCCCCACCCCCCACCATGTGACTGTCATCGTGTTTTGTGTGGCTGTGGAAAAGGACACAGCCATGGAGGTGCACATTACTAACCTGGTAGAAGAGGAAAGAGGAAATAAGGGTAGGAAAGGAGTATTACAACCATAAAGTTGACATATTTTAGACAGTTTAGTAATTAAAATTTGTGTGATTAGGTTGTAAGAACCTTCAGGACATTTACTTATATACCCTAAGCATTGTATATGGACCACACTTATTTGTAATATTATGAGTTTTTTTCCTAGACTTTTTCCCCCCTCACTCTTCCATTAATCAGAGATCCTCATTTCTGTGGTCTAGGGCCATCTCTTTGCTTTGCTGTTACAATTCTGTATATCACAGTTTGCTTCTTAATACCATTTCTCTTGTTCCTAGTCCTAACATTTAAAGTAGATTTCTTATACACAGAATAGAATTGGGTCCTAACTTTTTTCAGTCTGATGATCTCTGTCTTTTATTTGATGTGTTTAGATCATTTATATTTAATCTAATTATTGGTGTTTGTGGGACCATATTGCTATTTGTTTTCTATTTGTCCTGTCCTTTTTCTTTTTCTATCTTCCTCTGAATAATATTTTTCTGATTCCATTTTATCTAATGGCTTATTCTGTTCTATATACCTCTTTTTTCTGTTACTCAATTTAAATTGAAGTTATTAACTTGTCTCCAGACCTTTTACTCCTCCTTTAACTATTTCAGTGAATGGCTTT
This sequence comes from Leptonychotes weddellii, assembly GCF_054177405.1. NCBI lineage: Eukaryota > Metazoa > Chordata > Mammalia > Carnivora > Phocidae > Leptonychotes > Leptonychotes weddellii. The sequence continues at coordinate 100,689,453 of NC_138376.1, read as the reverse complement.
GCTATCTAATTAACTGCTCTTTATCTTTGTTTTCTTTCTCTCGACCTTAACTCTCATGTGTCACCAGAGTCTTACCGTTGTCCTAATTGAATATTTCTTGAATTTATCCACCTCATTTCGCTGACACCTTCCATATTCAGACATGGTAACTTGCATAAAGCTTAGCTCTCTCATGGTCCATTTTTAACCTTGGTAGCCAAAGAAGTGTAAGTCTCAACTTTGACAAAAAATTGACAAACTATTTATTTTTACTGTGCTCTCTTGAAAAACAAGTGATTTCGTAAGAACAGCAAACAAATTCTCTTTATCGGTTTATAAATTTTTCTGATACCTTCTCATCCCAGTATAAAGCAGCCTTCAGACTCTTCCTTAAACCAACCTCTTCCCAAACAATAAACACCAACTCTATCAGTTTTAGCTTGAGTCTCTCCTGTGTTCTTTATGGATCTATTCTTTAGTAACTCAGCCCATTCCATAATAAGTCAGTCAAATTGCTTTCAGAATTGAAATTACAATGGCAGAATTCACTTTGGAAGAGAGGGAGGCGGTGACTATGCATTTGTTAATATTTTATTTAAAAACAATGCAGTTACTATCTCTTGTCTGGATAAATATGTCATGATCTGTCTGGTTTTCCTACTTTTTTCTAGTTTTTATTTCACCTGTTGTTTAAAACTACTACCCTGACTACAGTGTAAAGTTTTTTTAGTTTTGTGCATAAAATCCTTTTATAAATACCACTTTCCAGAAGAAGCCCAAGCTTTTTTTTTTTTTTTTAAATTTCTTTGAGGGCACACACACAGGAGGGAGAGGGAGAGAGAATCTAAAGCAGACTCCACGCTGAACTCAGAGCCCGATGTGGGACTCGATCCCATGACTGCGAGATCATGACCTGAACTCAAACCAAGAGTCAGATGCTTAACCCACTGAGCCACCCAGGCGCCCGCCCAAACTTTTTAATGTAGCTTTTACCTTATAAGGTTCTTGCTGTTGTAGATTTCAGCATGCTAATCAGGTTTCCCTGCTCACATGTCCAGTTTCTCTCCTCTCTAGACTTACGTACATGTTGCCACTCATATTCTACTCTTGGGTCTCAATGTAGATATAATTTCCTATGGGTAGCCATTCTTCTATGGTTCTTTCTTCTACTGGGCCTCCTCCTCCCTGTTTAATGTACCTACTGAATAACCTCCCTTCTCCCCAGTTGACTCTTTATTTGCCTTTCTCCACCATCAGGTTCTAAGCTCCACAAAGGCAGTTATCATATCTGTGTTCACAGCTGTCTGGCATCTAATGGGCTCTCAATAAGTATTTGCTGAATGAACAAATGATTACTGAGTGATCTGATACTGGCTTCCTGTCCTTCATCCTTAGCACTTATCTTGTCCTGCAGAGCTAGTTCGCAGCCAGTGTTGCTGTGGTGCATTTGCCTGACACTGAGGCTTCACGTAGGTGACTCTGTACCTCTTTGCGTGGGTAGATTCCATCTACCATGTTTAGTTTTTATAGTACCTGAACTCTGTTCTTGTCACGCAGACTTTTATCTAGTTCTAGCCCCTTCTGATGCCCTGCCAAATAGTCTTTTATTTTTTTTATTTTTATTTTTTAAGATTTTATTGATTTATTTGACAGACAGCGAGAGAGGGAACACAAGCAGGGGGAGGGGGAGAAGGAGAAGCAGGCTCCTTGGTGAGCAGGGAGCCCGATGTGGGGCTCGATCCCAGGACCCCGGGATCATGACCTGAGCTGAAGGCAGATGCTTAACGACTGAGCCATCCAGGCGTCCTCAGATGGTCCTTTAAAAAAATTTTTTTGAGGAAATTCTGGCTCCTAAGATGCTCTTTTTTTTTCTCTCTCTCTTATGTTACCTGAACTTTCAAGAATAGTCCCTTCTTGGAAATACAGTAAAAAGTTAATAGTAACAAATGCTAGAATTAGGATAATTTTCTCTCTGTTCTGGGGTGATTCCCTAATCATCATTCCTTTCCTTGATTTCTGTAATCTTCTCTAAGAACTTTGGTATCCTGTCATCACGTCAAACCCTAGTGTCTGAAAGATCCGAAATCTTGCAGCCTTTCCTAGTCTTCTGGGCTTGAAAGTTCGGTATTATTTTTTAGTTATGCCTCTTCTTTACTATCTATTTAGATATCAACTTCTATGGATTTTTTTTCTCTGAAATTTAATATCAGTCCTTTATTTGTCTTTACTATTATTGCTTGCACACCAGCCTATTCTCCTCTCCCCAGCTTTATTGAGGTACAATTGACAAAATTGTAATATATTTAAAACGTACAGCATGATGATTTGATATACAGATACGTTGTGAGAGGATTCTCACAATGAAGATTAAACATCCATTACCTCGCAGTTACTTTTTGTGGGGAGGTGGGGGACAGGAGAATGCTTAAGATGTACTCTCAGCAAATTTCAAGCATCCAATACAGTCTTATTAACTTTAGTCATCATTCAAGTGTACATCAGATCCTCAGAACTTACTCATGACAAAGTTTGTACCATTTGACCAACATCTCCCCCATTTCTCCCACTCATAGGAGCTTTTTGTCCCTTAAAGGTTTTACTTATTTTTTGAGAGAGAGAGAGAGAGAGCGCATGCGCACACGTGAGCAGTGGGAGGAGCAGAGGGAGAAGGACATGCAGACTCTGCGCTGAGCGCGGAGCCCAACACGGGACTGGATTCCCAGACTCTGAGACCATGACCTGAGCGGAAATCAAGAGTCCAGTGCTTAACTGACTGAGCCACCCAGTTGCCCCCCACGGGAGCCTTTTTATATAGCCTTCCATTTGGACCATCCTTGCTTTTACAATCTCTCCTTTCCAATACAGGGTCCTCAAATTTATCTTTTTTTCTTTTTTTTTTTTAAGATTTTATTTATTCATTTGAGAGAGAGAGAGAGAGCACACAAGCAGGGGGAGAGGCAGAGGCAGAGGGAGAGGGAGAAGCAGGCTCCTCACTGAGCCAGCCAGAGCCTGACGTGGGTCTCCATCCCAGGACCCGGAGATCGTGACCTGAGCTGAAGGCAGACGCCTAACCATCTGAGCCACCCAGGCACCCCTCAGATTTATCTTTCTTGAACAACATTTAGTTGTCATCATCGTGCTTTGCCACAGTCAGATGTTCAGGGGTTTGGAACCTGTGCACGCTGCTGGTGGGAATGTCAAATAGTGCAGCCACTTTGGAAAACAGTTTGGCAGTTTCCGAAAACTTTAACATAGAACTTGCATTTGTCTGGCTATTCTACTCTTAGGTACGCGTTGCCCAAGAGAAGTGAAAACCTATGTTCACACGAAAGTGGTGCACAGATGTTCACAGCAGCATTATTTGTAATGGCCAGGAAGTAGCAACAACACAAATGCCCATCAACTGATGAATGGATAAACAAAATGTGGTCTAGCCATAAGATGTAATATTACTTGGGCATGTGAAGGAATGAAGTACTGATACATGCTACAACATGAATGAATCTTGAAAATAATACGCCAAGTAAAAAACCAGACATTAAAGGCCAGATATGGCAGGATTCCTTTTATGTAAAATGTCCAGAATAGTGAAATTTATAGAGACAGAAGAAAGTCTCTGGGAGTTTTAGGGAATGATAGCTAAAGGGTTTTTTTTTTTTTTTTTTTTTTTTAAATACACTCAACCTAAAAGTCACCATTTTAAAATATACAGTTCAGTGGTTTTTATTATATTCAAAATGTTCTGCAATGTCCTCCTCACCTCAGAATGATTTAATCTCCCCAAAAGAAACCTGTATACCTTAAGCAGTTACTACCCATTCCCCCTTCTTCGCATCACCTTCTGAACCTGCTGTTCCATTTTACGTTCCTGACAGCAGCAATGTATGAGGGTTCTGATTTCTCCAATTCCATGCCAACACTTGGCTGTGGGTTTTTTTTTTTCCCCCCACTAGTCTTCTTAGTGGATTTGAAGAGGTATCTCCCTGTGGTCTTATTTCCAATTTCTAATGACTAATGTTGTTGAGCATCTTTCCTGTGATGATTGGCCAGTTTTACATCTTGTTTGGAGAAATATATATTCAAGTCCTTTGCGCCTTTTAAAATTGGGTTGTTTGTCATTTTGTTGAAATGTAAGCATGCTCTATATATTCTGCATTTTAGGTGCCCTTATTGGGTGTGTGGGGTACAAGCACTTTCTCCCATTCTGTGGGGTTTTTTTTGTTTGTTTCCTTGATAGTGTCCTTTGACTCACAAATGTTCTTAATCTTGGTGAAGTCTAATTCATATGTTCTTTTGTTGCTTGTGTTTTACGTGTTCTGTTTTGGAATGTGTTGCCAAATCCAAAGTCAGGAAGATTTATACTCCCTTCCTTCAAAGAATTTTATAGTTTTAGTTATGTATTTTAAATCTTTGGTCCATTTTGAGTTGTTTTATATGGCGTGACATAGGGGTTCAGAGTCATTCTTTTGTATGTGGATAGCCAGTTGTCCCAGTACCATTTGTTGAAAAAGTCTTTTCCTTCCCGTGGACGTGGCATCTTTGTTGAAATCAATTGGTTATAAATATGTGGGCTTGTTTCTGGACTCTCAAGTCTGTTCTGATCTGTATGTCTGTCCTTATGCCAGTACCACTATGTTTTGATTACTCTAGCTTTATAATAAATTTTGAAACCAGGAAGGGTGAATCCTTCCGCTTTGTTCTTCTGTGTCATGATTAGTTCAGTTATCTGTTGTCCTTTGCAATTCCATATGAATTTTAGGATTAGCCTGTCCATTTCTGCCAAAAAAAAAAAAAAAAAAAAAGGGCAGTTGGAATTTTAATAGGGATTGCTTTGAATCTGTCAATCAATTTGGGGATTATTGCCATCTTAACACTATTAAATCTTTGAATGCATGAACATGGATTTATTTATGTTGTCTTTGATTTCTTTTAGGAACAATGTTTTATATTTTTCTGTATACATGTCTTGTACTTCCTTGGTTAAATTTATTCCTTTGTATTCTTTTTGATGCCAACTAGAATTATTTTTTGGATTGTTTACGTATAGAAATACAATTGAATATGTATATTGATCTTCTATCCTGCAATTTTGCTGAACTCCTTTATTAGCCTTTTTTTTTTTTGATTCTTTAAGATTTTTAATCTAACAATCATGCCATCTGCAAATAGAGATCATTTACTTTTTCCTTATCCTATTTGGATGCTTTTTATTTATTTTTCTTGCCTAATTGCACTGGCTTTAAGTACAGTGTTGAATAGAGATGGTGAGGGGGGATATCTGTCTTGTTTCTGATCCTATGGGCAAAGCTTTCAGTCTTTTACCATTAAGTGTGAGGGGCATTTTTTAGATGGCCTTTATCGCATTGAGAAAGTTCCCTTTCTAGGTTGTTGAATGTTTTATCATGAAAGGATGTTGGATTTTTGTCAAATGCTTTTTCGATTGAGATAATCTTGTATTTTTCTCTCAAGAACATGATTATTGATTGAATTTTGTTTGTTGAATCACCCTTGTATTCCTGGAATAATTTCCACTTAGTCTTGGTGTAAGTTCCTTTTAATATCTTGCGGAATTTAGTGTACCAGTATTTTGTGAAGGACTTTTGCTCCTATATTCGTTAGGGTTATTGGCTTGTAGTTTCCTTTTTTTGTGATGGCTTTGGTATCCGGCCTCATAGAATAAGTTAGGAAGTTTGGGCTTTCTTTTTGGGTTGATAATGTCCTGAGATTGATTGTGGTGATGGTTGCACAACTGACTATAGTAAGAGTCACTGAATTGTACACTTAAAATGGGCAACTTGTATGGTAGCTAAATAAAGCTATTACTAAAACAAGACAAAACTCCCAACAAACTTTAGGAGGGGCTAACCTGTCTTCTTTAGCTTAGAGTCCTTATCCTGGACTTCAAAACCCTCAACAATCCTTCCAAATATCCTACTGCAGCATTGCCTCTGGCTTACCTTTGTATGTGACTGATTCAGTGATAATGGTGAACTCACTGCCCTACTTAAGATTCCTGTTCCCCCCAGATCTCCTGGAGTGTCTTGTGCATCCTGCTGCTTCATCCCGAGGACTTTTCCACCCTATCTTGCTGTCCCTCTTTCCTATCAATGAGAATCCACCATTTCTTGCAAAGTTTTAAGTTTCTTCTGTTTACCGCTCCAGCCTGCAGTTACCCATTAGTCCCAAACCCACTATTCAGTGGATAGAATATTTGAAATCAGAACTGTTCTGGGAAATCTGGTGTATGTGTTTGTAGTACCTGTGGACACATTCTTTTTTTTTTTTTTTTTTTAATGCATTTACAGTTAACTCACAAGTTTATAGTGATGGCTTTTTATTTGAACTGCTCTGGTCTTCCCAAATGGCTGTCCATGCTTTAAAGAAGGCATGATGTGGTATATCTAGCGATTAACCTTATATGCCAGGTAAGTATCTGTTGACGTGTATGTACATGTTTGAAAAGTAGAAAGATCCAGAACTTTCAGTTGTGTTTTTGCAGTTTTCCTTATGTATCTCTAAAAGATATTTTTGAGAAAATGTATGGGTTAGAGTAGAAGCAGTTGAGTATAGTCCTTATGTATAAAGTTCACCTGGAAGTGTCAGGCATGGGTAGGTGAGGCTTTTCAGGAAAGGCTGAGTTTGGCATTTGGTTACGTATAACTGGGAAGTTGCATAAGCGTCATGCTGTAATGTCAAGGATGTATATCAAATAAAATAGAATGGGATTCAAATCTTGTGTATCTATCTCCTGCATAGTGAGGGGGTTAAGTCAGGATTCAAATTCAGGTTGTCTAACAATAGTACTGACAATTACTCGCTATACTCTTTTGTATCCCATGCTTATTAAGGGAAGTTATTTCCTTTCTCTGAGCCTCATTTTATTCACGTATAAAATGAACTTGGTAACACTTGCTGTGCAGAGATGTTTTGAGGCTTAAATAAGGGCATTTGTAAACATTCTGCAGAGTGCTTGCTCACAAAATAGGCAGACCTATTGCTATTAGTAAAATATTTTGTTTACTTCAAAACCATAGCACTAACAAAAGATTTTGAAAGCATGTCTGAAACTTATGCAGAGAAATCTACTTATCTCCTGGTGTCTGAATATTGAATTCTTTACATTTTGGCACAAAGTTTTCAGTGTTCTATTTCTCTAGAATTTAGATAATTTTGGTTAGTAATTACTTTCTTTTGCTCTCTTGTCTCTTTGTTGTTCAAAATGAGTTATTGTCAGAGTGGTAACAGAATTATACCTTCTTTGTCATTAACTTCCCTGTATGAAGAATTTGAGAGTATCTGGAGTATTTGCAGTTGGCATATTTAAGCCTTAGGTATTCAAGTTTCTGGAATGAAGTTTAGGAAGGCTGGCTTTTTTTTTTTTTTTTCTTTTTTTTTAAGTAGCCTCCATGCGCAGCGTGGAGCCCTGCGTGGGGCTTGAACTCACGACCCTGAGATCAAGACCTGAGCTGAGATCAAGAGTTGGACACTCAAAGGACTGAGCCACCCAGGTGCCCCGGAAGGCTGATATTTTTTGTTGGAAACCGTAATAGAAATGAATTAGAGAAGTGGTTATTGGTTTTTATCTTGGCTGCAGAAATATTTGTATAAGAGTATTTGTTGGTGTTGCTATAGAAACAGTCAAAACTACAGCAGGGAAAGCATAAGAAGTAAACCATTGATTTGCTTACGTGAATTGTTGTAGGTTATTCCTAATTGATTTCAAAATGTCTTTGACTTTTTCACTCTTAGCTGTCATAAATAATCCAGATATCATAAATTCAAAATACATCAGCACTGAGAATACTAATACTACTAATCATCTTAATTTTTTTGGTCACTAACTTCTTAGAGGGTTGGGGAAAAAAAAATCCTGCTAATCCATCCAAATTTCCTGTTTGTGATGGTGATGGACTGTAATTTAAAAAATATGTATCTCCATGTATTCTTAGGATAGTTTTGGTTCACTTGGGGATTTTTCTTAATGAAAATCATAGAGTAGTTACTATTTTCAAGTTTTATTTATAAATTCTTTTCTAAATATATTGTGAAGTTTTACGGTCCATGCTGTCCATTTTAGGTTTTTAATAAAGCTATGGTTTGGATCAGGAAAAAGTAGTTCCATGAAGCAGTTGGTAGGGGGAAATAGCTCTGCTTCTGGCTTTTATAGACTCCCTTGCTCAAAGGAAGGACTGCTATTGAGTCCCTTACAACTTCAGGGGAAGATGTCTTGCAGCTGTGCCTTTTTGGTTTTGTTCCAGAGATAGTATTTGTGTGCACTGTCAGAATGTCTTAAAGGCCCATCCTGGAAAGGATTCAACTCTATAAAAGGAGTTTTGTTTTATAACCTTTCACATATTCTTATGGGGTTCTGGTGGTGACGGTGGTCTTTATTGTCTTGTCTTTTAAACTGGCATTTTACTGAGACACAGGCTTCACAGTGTGAGAATAGGAATTACAGTTACAGTTTTTGTATCCTGTGAAATATATTTAGCCAAATACTTGGCACATGCTGCAATTAAAACAGCCCTCTCCAAACCTTGTGATTTCAGTGAGTTATTTAACTTCTTTTCTGCTGCTAAACTGACATGAAGATGGCACTTATTTGATTATATTTCTTCTGGGTAGTTTACTAGATTTTGATTTACAAATCAAGTTAATGTATTAGATTATTCTAAGATTATCCCAAACAAAGTTTTTAAAACACCAATAACTTCATATTGAAAATAGTTCCGTTGAACCTGTTTTGAATCGTATGCTGACATGAATGCTAAGAGAATTCTCACTGAATATATTCTAGGGGATTGACCATATTTTCTCCCCAAATTTTCCCTTTCTCCTCAGTTTTTCTTTTCTTCCTTTAAATTCTCCAAAGGTGTCTGGGCGCCTGGATGGCTCAGTTGATTAAGCATCCCACTTTTCGGTGGCGCCTGGGTGGCTCAGTTGTTAAGCGTCTGCCTTCAGCTCAGGTCATGATCCCAGGGTCCTGGGATCAAGCCCTGCATCGGGCTCCCTGCTCCTCGGGAGGCCTGCTTCTCCCTCTGCCTGCTGCTCCCCCTGCTTGTGCTCTCTCTCTCTGTGTCAAATAAATAAATAAAATCTTTAAAAAAAAAAAAAAAGCATCCCACTTTTCATCTTGACTCAGGTCTTGATCTCAGGGTCATGAGTTTCTTTTTTTTTTTTTAAGATTTTATTTATTTGTCAGAGAGAGCACAAGCAGGGGGAGCTGCAGGCAGAACAGGCAGAGGGAGAAGCAGTCTCCCCGCTGAGTGAGGAGCCCGACTCAGGACTTGATCCCAGAACCCTGGGATCATGACCTGAGCCGAAGGCAGATGCTTAACTGACTGAGCCACCCAGGCATCCCAACGGTCGTGAGTTTCAAGCCGCACACAGTGCTCCACATTGGGCATGGAGCCTACTTTAAAAAAAAAAAAAAAAGCTCCAAAGAAGGTATCGAAGCTATTTGGGATGGAGAACAGGGCTTTAGATGTATTCGTATCTCTCTAACTAACTTCCTCAAGCTGCTTCCGCTCCTGGTGTATTTCCAGTTACCTTCCCTGTAGTCCCTGGAGTGGGGATGTCCCTCCTTCTGTCCAAGATGAATTGTGTGTGTGTGTGTGTGCACTTTTTAAAGTAACCTCTACCCCTAGCCTGGGGCTCAAACTCCTGACCCCGAGATTGAGAGTCACGTGCTATACCAACTGAGCCAGCCAGGCACCGCTTCTTTTGTGGTTTTGATCCTTTTTCTTCTACCTCTTTTGAACTGCCTGCCATCCATTTTCCTTTTTCTCCTTTGCGTCTTGAATCTCTTCCTACTTGGTCTCTCCCACCGAAAGCCTGCAGCAAACAGAACCACCCAAATGTCTCCTGTGCATAAACCTCTTCCCGCAACCTTGTACTTCCTGTAGTTATTCCTTCCCTATCCATAGCCTTTCCTCCATCGCTAAACTTGAGGTGACTCTACCCTTAACTCTTACCCTCCCCCCTCCAGTGTTCCTTAGCCAGTTGGCTTTTTCTACCGCTGTCCACTGAACTCGCTCTTTGAGGTTACCAGCAGTCTTCTCACAACAATTTAAAAACTTCCTTGGTGCCTGAAGCAATGTGCCCTTGGCCCTGTTGTGCACTCCTCCCAGCCTGACTCTTCCCTCCTGGCAATACGTTCATGGTTTTCTGTCTTTCTCTTTGGCTGATCCTTCCAGCCTCCCTGATAGCTTCCTTTCTGTCTGCCTGGCTTTATCATGAGCATTTTTCTTTTCTTTTTTTTTTTTCTTTAAGATTTATTTATTTATTTGAGAGAGCGAGCAAGAGAGAGAGAGTACATGAGAGGGGGGAGGGTTAGAGGGAGAAGCAGGCTCCTTGCTGAGCAGGGAGCCCGATGCGGGACTCGATCCAGGGACTCAATCCAGGGACTCCAGGATCATGACCTGAGCCGAAGGCAGCTGCTTAACCAACTGAGCCACCCAGGCGCCCCAATGAGCATTTTTCTTACTCTTTTGCCTGGGCTTTCATCTACTTCCATAGCTTCAAATAACACCGAGGGACCAGCGAGTTCCACGTCTTAGCATGGAAACCCAAACTCTTGTTCAGACACACATCTTTAACCATCCTGATTTCCCACCTGGCTGTAAACTGTCCCTTCAGTCCAAATGCATTAAAATGGAAGCTTGGGCTTCTTTCATTCCCGTTTCCTACGCTTTCTGGAAATCCCGGTCTGTGTTAATGGCACCACACTGTCTGGCCTTTGGCTGCCAGGAACCTGGGAAATTTGTTCTCCATTACTCCCACAATAGGATTCAGTATCAGGTCCTATCCATTTTACCTCCTAAATATGTACTGACTCCCATCCCTTCATTTGCATCTTTGTTGCCTCTGTCTTAGTTTAGAAGCTGTTTCCTGGATCAGTGGCGCATCATCTTAACCAGTTTCCTTTCATTGTGTCCCTTGTTCTCCCATGACTGCCAAAATAATCCTCCAGAAATGCAAAATTAATATTTTCCATCACCTGCAGGGTAGAGTTAAAGCATCTGAACTTAGCATACCGATCACTCATGACCTGGCAGCTACCTCCCTTGTCCATCTCCTCCGCTCCCGCCCCATGTTCCAGGCGGACGAGGTACTTGCCGTTCTCCTCGGGGCTTTTATCTTTCCTGATTCTGTGCCCTTCACTTACTGTTCACACGGGGAGGGCTGTGCTTCTACCCGCTTCCAGTCGGCCCAGTAAGCTCCTTCTTATCCTTCAAGGTCAGCTCAGATGTCACTGTGGGAAGCGTTCTTGCCTCATCAAATCTGTTACTATCGAATCGTTGATGCCTGTATTCGAGCTCTTCTTCTGTTTGCACTATAGTTCTTTATTTAAATACCCTTCTCTTGCACTGCTGGAGCCAAGTTTTACCCAGGTTTGTAACCTCAACAGCTATCCATAAACAAAGAGCAATCCTCACTGAATGAATGGATCTTAGCAAAACCCAAGAGTACAGAACTGAAATCAAGATCTCCTAGGCAACGTGTAATTAATGGTGGGTACTCTGGCTTGATGCTGGCCCAGCTTTATTGTTTGGGTGGGCAGGGCCTGTGGACTGTGGACAGAAGACACATTAGCACCTGTGCTTGGGGTTTTCTTTCATCATTCAACCTAGGAGAGTTAAGTTGTAAAGGCGAAGCTACAAAATGGAGCTACAGTTTCAAATGACAGAGCTAACAAAGTTTTAAGGTTTTGGAAGTACCCCGGGTGCCCAGACAAGCGCCCAAGCCATGCATAAGGCCTATATCAGGCAGAAGGAGGACTGATACAGGCAATGTGAGGAGAGGCTCGCTCTGGCGTTGTACCTCCTCAGGGCATAGTCCATAGCTGCACACTGCTTATTCCATACACCGTAACATTTCCCCGGCTTGCCCTGGTAGGAGCTGTGTTCGACTGTACACCACAGGATTCTTGATAGGAGGCTGGTATTGACCTGTTTGCTATTTATATTGTTCTAGTGAGGTCTCTTGGAAATTGTGGTGCCATTTTAAAGGAAAGGAAAGAAAAGAAGGGAAGTTACAGAGGGTGGATTAAGATGGAGAAACACTTTTCCTTCCACATGTTGAGGGGGGGACATATAGGTAAACAGAACCGGTAAGAGATTACCGTATGTTCATATTTGATTTTTAAAAATAAATATAATGATACATTCAGCCATTTTTAGGAGAAAGCCTAGAAGAATTTTTTGACCCTTGGCATTCTGTGTTTAATAGTAACTTGCATTTGTTTAGCATTTTGCACTTTACCAGGAGCTGTTGTGGTGATTCTCCTGTGATCCTCACAACAGTCCCATTCTATAGGTGGGTGTTCTGCTGGGACCTTCATTTTACTGGTTTAGTTGCCAGCTAAGTGGCAAGATGCCATGGCAACATACATCAGACTCTGAATATGAATGTAATGTTCTTTCAGATTGGGAAGAGTACACAATTTCTTGGCAGTGACCTCTTTATTTTTTGAAACCTACTTTTTGGGGGAATGGGAGGGCATAGGATTTTTCTTGGGTACAGGGAGTAGGGGCAGAGCTGGGGAGGATTGAGGTCTACCAGATGCCTCGTCTGGGGGCTCTTAATTCCTTCTGGCCATTGGAGAGCCAGCCATAAGGGGCCTCTGTGCCCTGCTTTCTCCATACTAGTGTCTCTGCTCTTTCCTTCTCATCCAGCCAGGGTAACCTGCTACAGGGAAAGACAGTGGGATTATTTATTAGTAAGAATGTGACCTCCAGTCTGGGCTCTGCTGTGGACTTACCGCATAACCTGGACAAGTCGTCTAACTTCTGGGCTTCAGCTTCCCCATCTGTGAAAGGCAAGGGCTAGAAGTACATGGATGCCAAGATCCCTTTTGGCTCTAAATTCTTTATTCTATAAAAACCCCATTTTACTTGACCATATGTAGCGTGTTTCACAGGTGCTAGCAAGGTCTTTGTTTCTGCTTTTTCTGTGATGGGCTTTGTGATGGGTGCTTTTATTTTCTTTAACATCTAAGGCAAAGTGGGTGTTGTTGCCACATTATTAATGGTAGTATTTGTTCATTTAAAACGATACAAATGAGCCTAAACACTGTAAGTCTGTAAGGCCTTCCTTGGCCTCCTCAAGGGAGTTGTCCACTTGGCTGTGCCCTTCCTGTCCCTCTGCTTTAGCCCTTATCACACGTGGTGTAATTATTTACGTATCTGGCCTTCCTGCCAGACTGGTGAATTCTCTGAGGGCTGGAATGGGGAAGAAGCTTTGAGTCCTAAGGCTTTAGTGCCTGATGCAAAGGAGGAACTCAGCAAATGATCCTTAGACATAATTGAGTGAAAATAATACATTTTCAAGTAAATGCTGGGTTACTGTACTTGCCTGAAAGTATAATTCTAATAGTGATGCTTTTGACTTTTGAATTAAAGCTCCTAACAAATCCTTTTATCTTAACACTTTTTAGATGGTTTCAGAACATTAACTTTTTGATTATGGATTCCCAACCACCACCTCTTTATGCTTTGTCTTCCACCATGCCTGTTCCTATTCTTTATCTACAAGCCCTTTGTTTAAAAAAAAAAAAAAAAAAAAAGAATCTGGGGCCATATAGCCTATTTTTTTCTCCCAAAGTCTCATAAATCTATAGTACTTTCTAACGTTACATTTTTAAAAATGTGGTAGGGATAAGACTTTGCAAGTGACTCATACGCAGTTGTGGAAATCATTCTGAATTTAGAACCTGACAGAAGCTAGACTGCGGGTGGTATGTGGTCAAAGGAGAACTTATGCATAGGAGCCATGGAACTAGTGCAGTGGGGTTTGTTTGTTTTTCTTTTTGCTGACATTAGATATCAGATAACAGTGATGAAATGTGGGCTGTTAGAACATTTTATAGACCAGTTGAAGCTCATCCAGATCGAAAAGAGTGATAAAACTTTTCTCCATGTTTGTTCAGGAAGTATGGTCTTGCATGCTGAGTGGTAAGTAGGAAGAATGGATTCTCTGTAAAATCAGTAGAATCAAAAATAGTGAGTTTTGGGGAGTACTTTTTAGGTTATTTTAGAGTTATGCCAGAAAAATAGTTGCTTTTTTTTTCTGGTGTGACAGATGATGATAATTTATGCTTCTCAGGCAGAAGCTAGATGAATAAAGGTGGGCGGATTGAAAGGAATGGTCTTCATTGTCTTTCTGCAACGCTGGTAACTTTATTTTCTGCACAGAGTTTGTGTCTCTTATGGTTTGGGAGCTATGAGTGACCAGTTAGATTATTGGGTCCTCTACATCCTAATCAATTACATTTTTTGTTTTCATAAAGTAGAAAGTAGGACAGTTTTAAAAGTCAAGAAATTACGATACTGGATTTAACATAAAATTCTATTTATATACAAACCCACATATACAAATATAGGAAAAATGTCTCATTCTCTAACCCCAACCAACTCCCTTGAATACTTAAAAAATAGCCTTCTAAAAGAACAAAAAGTATTCTGAGGATAAACTTCTAATTCTCCACCCCCCATGCCTTTTTTAAAGTTTTATTTAAGTAATCTCTACTCCCAAGAGCTATATGTTCCCCTGACCAAGCCAGCCAAGAGTGTAGGGGGTCCAGGGACGATACGAGATGCCTGGGATGGATCGTAGAGATCTACCATTTATTCCCTTTTAATGGAATAATGAGACTGTGTCAGAACATGACTATTTAGGATCTTCCCAAGACAGATTTAATAGATACAAATTTGTGTTAACAGTTTTTTTTGGGAAGACATTTGTGGATGTTCACCTTATGTATTTTGTGTACTTCAGTGTGTTTAAAATCTTACTGGGAGTGAATGTTTTAAATGACCCTGGACTTGGCTTGTGTACTTCTCTGCCAGGAACCTACTGAGTAACCTTGTAGAAGTTATTTCACTTCTTTGGGTTCAGTTTACTCATCTGGAAAACAAAGGTGTTAAAATAGCAGTAACGCAGTGTTGGTGGAAAAGTCCATTGGCTTTGGGAAGCAGCTGTGCTTACCGTTTTACTGCCAACACGCTTGCATTGGCTTTGAAGACCGATCGAATTGGTGTGAATGCTGACTCTACCACTTACCGGGTGTATGGATTTGGGCACTCGTTTATATTTTCTGGGTTCTCTTTTTATCTTCCCAATGAATGGTTTGTTCTATTTCCAAATCTTAGTGCCATAAAACTCACTTTCCTGGCTTCTCTTAATCTTTGTTTAAACAATGAAATTCAGATGTCTTATGAGCAGGATCTTTTATATTGAAGACAGCTGAGGAGTTTGAGCAGTAACATTGGGCTCCATTATTAAGAAAGTAGGTGCCTTAACCAGCTTGGGCTGCCATAAGACAGCACCACTGAGTGACTTAAACACATCTTCTCGCATTTCTGGAGGCTGGAAGTCCAAGATCAAGGTGCTGGCATAGTCTCTTTCTGGTGAGGGCTCCCTTCTTGGCATGTAGACGGCTGCCACATAGTGAAGCAAGAGAGGACAGGAGAGAATGAGAGAATGATTAAACTCTCTGGCGTTGTCTCTTAAAAGGGCACTAATTCCATCATGGTGGCCCTGCCCTTGTGACCTCATCTAAATTGAATTATCTCTGAAAGGTCCCATCTCCAAATTCATCACACTGGGAGTTAGAGCTTCAACATATGAATTTTGGGGGGACACAATTCAGTCTATAGCAGTAGGAGAGTTAAGAGTGTAGGGGGTCCAGGGATGATACGAGATGCCTGGGATGGATTGTAGAGATCTGCCATTGTCAGCTTCACTCGATGCAGTGCTACGTGTCAGGAGTTTGGAGACTTAGGGATTCCACAGAGTAAAACATTTCAGAAAAAGGTTTGGAGCCAGTATTTTTTCAAGTATATTGAAGAAAATCCACCATTGCACAGCAGTATTTAATAAACACATTTAGCATTAAAGGAAGAACATAATCTAAATAAAAGATGATGCTTTGAATTGAATAAGATTGGCTCTACTTAAAAGTTCAATCCCCCCCAAAAAAAAAACAAAAACCCAAAACTCACCAAATCTCCCTTTTGGATACTAAAGTTTAAATTCCATTATATAGAATGGCCTTTTTTTTTCTTTCTTTTTTTTTTTTTAAGTTTTGTACTTATTTTGACAGAGATCAATCTCTTCAGAGATGCCACTAGAACATATTTTCACTAAGTTACCATAAAGCACAGCTTACCTTTTCTACCTGTGGATACAGGTGACAACTTGTTGATTTAAATATCTGAAGTGCTTTGTTGTTGTTGTAATTTAAAAAGACTTTTCTTTAAGACTCTGTGGGTGAAGTGAGCATGTAATACTCCTTGACCTAAGAACTGCTTGTTGGAGAGCAATATGGTAGCAGGGTGAGGTTGTAAAAATGCATACTCAGATCCAGAGTCTATCTTGGTCCTGATTTACTAATGTAAATACCTACATTGGAACACACATATACACCCAAATTTAGACTATGGAAATGTAAAAGGGTGGAACTGTTTGGGATTATAGAATTAAGGAAGATTTAGTCATTTCTCAGATCTCTTTTACCTGAATCTTTAAATTAATGCATTTTCCTTTAGTGACTTTAAATGTATTTTGCTTTCCATTATGTATTTGTATTCATATGACCTATGGATATAGGATTACCTTTTGTAGCCATCATTTCTCATTTAGGATTGACAATAATAAAGCAGGGATTTATCAGCTTTGTAACTGTATGATGGTACCTATAACTCTAAATTAAAATGAGTTTCTATTTTTAAATACAGTGTGACTAAGCAAATTCTTTTACAAATGAATCGAAATAGTCCAGTTTCCAAGACATAAAAATGAAATACCTATGTGTCTACCCAGTTTTTCTGTATCTGAAAATGATAGTGTTTATAGAGAAAGATTAGATTATATGTTATATACATACACTTTTGGTGTCTATTTGTAGGGTGGATTAAAATGACAGAAATAAAAACAAAGTTGAGGGGGGAGAAAGAAAAAGTTGAGGGGTACAAACCCAAGGCAAAGCCAAAATGATACAAAAACGGAGGAAAAATTTTTCAGCAATAGAATTATAAAAACTATAATCATAAGATCAGTCATTATTAAAACCATTCTTTTTGTAAAGTGTTCATCTAGTGGGTAGAACAGGCAGCAGGAAGATGACTTTTTCTTTGACCTGTGTGGATTTTCTAGCTGAGGAATGAAGGAACTTGGAACCAAGCTGGGCTTTTCTACGGAGCATGCCCTCCGCCAGCAGGGTCCAGCCTGGGTGGGGCCAGGCTTGCTCATTAAGCTTTTGGAAGCTGGATTTCCATCAGCTTTCCACAGCCTTCTAATGACAGGGAACAGAAGACAACGGGCTCGGTGTACTTTTTAAAAAGCTGCGTATGTATTTTAAGGGGGAGATTTTGAGGAAATTTCTGTTGTCGCAGTGGCTTTTGTGGTATATGCTTGCTTGTTTTTGCTTTTGAAGAAAGTTTGCTTTTGAGACTGTCAATATCCAGGGGACTGAAAATTGGAAAATACTAATGTACAGAGTACATGGAACCTGGGTACGTATACTGTTTGGCAAGGGAACATGTTCTATTTGGTCCAAGTCCTATGAAAAGTGTATTTTTTGTGGCCAGAGTTTAGTTTTGGCCCACTTGTTTGCATTTTTCTAGGCAGACGTTGAACTTTGTCAGGTTATCTTTAACATATTGCTTGTTCAGGTTTGACCTATGAGAATAATGAAGCTAGCTGGTTTATTCTACATACTTGTCCTGTTGTTCAGTTGATTTATTCAGTGTACAATATACTATATGAAAGTTAATTACTCCTAAAGCACAGTGAGGGCTATGTAAGGTTAATAGTGTAGTTACTTTTTAAACATGTTAAAGGATGACAGATTTCAGTTTATAAAATGCTTCATTTTCATGTTAAGTCATTTAATGAAAAGAAGTTGTACTGTGACTAGCAGAGTTGAATTCACTTTTTTTTTTTTTTTTTTTTTAGCATCTGCCCATTAGTGGCCATTAACAGTGATGGAGAATTGTATGTTGTTTTGATTTTTTTTTTTTGATGTTGTCACACCCTGAGTTAAATATGAGTTGAATAAAGGATAGATATTAACCTCTTTTTTACTGAATATTTAATCTCTGGTCACATTGAAGAAACGGGACAACTCCCCATTGTTGCCCAGGTTCTGATGTCCAGACTTAGAAAAAAATTGTCTTCCTGCTTTTTCTTGATAGAATTTACCAGTCTCACAACCTTCTTTCAAAAAGAGCCTTGTTTCCGTGTTAATTTCTAACAAAACAAGCAGAACCACTGTGATTACCAGATGATCTCTGCACATTTCTTTATCACCGACCCTGTGGGGAACGAATGCTCTTCTACCCGCTGAAGTCATGAGCCAGTATATCTGCGGGAGGGAGGCACATGCGTACTTGGGAAGTAGAAGTTTTCTGTTTGGGGGCCCAACAAAGAACGGTGTCTTAAAACTATTGGCAGCTTGGGTGTGGGAATAAATAACTGCAGGTGATCCTGGTGATCTGGAGAGCCCACCCATCGGAGGCGCCCTGCCCCGTGTCCGAGTCCTGTGCCTGGACACGTGCTAGGATACCTTGATGACCTTCAGTTCACCATCCCACCTGGATCGCAGAGTTGGAAAGGGAAGTTTTAAACTTTGACATCGAGCTTGCTTGGATTTTTCTGGGGCCCGAAGGTTGAATGCCTGGCATATTCTCCAGCAGAATTCTGTACCGAATCAGGTTTACAAATGTTGAATTCTGAGACTCTTACCGCCAAAGAAAGAAATATATTTAGCCGAAGCAAAACCATGTCCTAGCCAGCCCCACCTAAGAAGTAGTTGTTTGAGGCTCTTCCTAATAAATGAAGTCGTCTTTGAACTAAACTAATGCTCAGAGTAGCAGTACTTGTGGGGGAAAAGGGTTTTAGGCATTCCAAATGGCATGTCTCTAACTTCATTGTAGTTACAGCTTTTCCCTCCTGGGCTTGGAGGGTCCATATGCTAACAGTCTACGGCACCTTCTGCTGATCCACCAGACTAGTGTCAACATTTGGATCTGCTTACCTAAGCTAGAAAAGTCATGCAGTTTAGTCTCCTCTTTTAAGAATAGATGCTGTGCTTTGGCATAACTCTTTGGTGGTGCTGTAAATATTTAAAATGGCAGAAGTGCTAACGATCAAAATTTTAAAAGTGAAGGATATTTTTTGGCTAGGTTTAGATATTTATGCCTGTTGACTGCAGTGTTTCAAAGCTTATGGAGAAGAGGATTTGAAAGTGTGAGATCAGTGTAGGCTCCAGCTTGGTGGCCTTGTCATAGTGTGGCGAGTTGATTGATTTTGACAAGACTTTGTCTTATGACCTATTAAAATGCAGCGTCTGCAGCCTGTGCATTTATCCTGTTCAGTTAACCTTGGTGGATTTGTCGTTAGCTTATTTGGGAAAAGCCTACTGAACTAAAGAATTAATTTTTTTAGCTAAAGAATTTGGAGTTTGATTCACACAGAAATAATATTAGGCTGGTTATAGGTTACCAGTTGATACCAAGTGAGCTTTCTGATGGGGCTGGATAAGGATCCTATTCAGAAGGTAGTTGTGGGATGAGCTCAGAAAAAGCCCACTGCCTGGTGTCTGTTACGATGAGGAGAGATTGCTGGTGTTGGCTTTGCCCTATTTTGAGCCTGGTGTGGATGACATTGGAAGAAACTGCACATTAGTGTATTTTTCTTTTCTATAGGATGTTATGTGATGGTGGTACAAATGTTTCCCAGGTACTAGGAACATCACAAAAGACACTTATAGAGAAGCCACCAGATGCATGATGCTGCACTAGGAAATGCAGTTACTCATCTGTACAAAAGTTTTACCCTCTTCATGTGAGCTTAGGAGCAGCCGTGGGCAGGGAAGAGGTATAGACAGGGAACATGACCTCGTGCTTGTCCGGCCAATTTTGTTCGTGCTTTTCCCGATAAACGTGGAGGAAGCTGCTGACAGAGATTGGGGATGTTTATGTTTGACCAGCTTAGAAGTTTAATAAGAATCTTCCCATTCTGGTTTATTTCCCTTTAAAAAATTTTTCGACTTTTAGAGAAATCTGTTTCCAGGTTCCCTGTTTGCACTCCTCCAGGAAAGAATAGGAATAATTTTTTTGGCCTACCTGCAAATGCACCACTGTTATTGTTAACAAAAGACACCTTTTTGTTTTAACTCTACACCAAAGGGGAAAAGGATAAAAAACGAGCAAAGTTTTCTCAGGAGCCGTGTGTGTGTGTGTGTGTGTGTGTGTGAATTTTTTTTCCAAAGAAGAATTGATTTCCTTGAAAGATGTTGGTCTGCTCTAAAAGCTTAGGTTTTGAGCTTTTCCTGCTTAGGAGAGCAGCCTATATAGGGCAAGGGGCGGGTTTGTGATATAGACTGAATTGGAGGCTACTGGAAATCCATTTCTTTAGAGGATGTAAAAATGATCTTAAACCTCATATGCCAGAAAATCAATTTTATTTTAGGCTATCTTCATGTTACTTTTAAGCTGGAACAGACTGGAAGGCTTTCGCACCCATACAACTCATTTGTGTGTTTTTTTCTAAAGATTTTATTTGACAGAGACACAGCGAGAGAGGGAACACAAGCAGGGGTAGTGAGAGAGGGAGAAACAGGCTTACTGCAGAGCAGGGAGCCCGATGTAGGGCTCGATCCCAGGACCCTGGGATCAAGACCTGAGCTGAAGGCAGAAGCTTAACGACTGAGCCACCCAGGCGCCCCCATACAACTCATTTGTGAGGACAGAGCTAGGTGACAGGGCAAGGTGGCTCCGTCACTTATGGCAGTTCTGGCATTTGGATTGTCTCCAAGGAAGCAGACCACCCACACTGGGTTCACTTCATGCATTGGATATTTTATTGCAAAATACTGTTCTCTTAATAAAGCTTTTAAGTGCTTCAGTTTGTGCGGACTTTTCACTGAACAGTGTGTGTCCCATATTTATACCTCTATACCTCATCTACCTAATGTCCTCACACCATTCCCCGTAATAATCATTGTCATTTCCCTTCGGTGTCCTTCCCTATTTTTTTTGTGCATATAGATGCAGGAATGTGTATGTGTATTCACATATTTATAACTGCCACACCTGGCTTTCAACCTGTAGGGTTTCATATATCGTGTGTGATCTGAATCTTGCTTTTTGTACTTCACAGTGTAACTCGGAGATATTTCTGTAACTGGGATGGATACCTTCTTTTTATTTCTTTATAGCTGCATAGTATTCTGTTGTACTATTTCTTTATAGCTGCATAGTATTCTGTATAATGTCACCTATTGATGGGCATTGATCTTTTGCTACTACAATGTTATTATGAATCATCCAGACATAATTATTTTACATTACATATGTGCAGGTGTATCTATAGGATACGTTCTCGCAAGCAGGATAACTGGTTTAGAGTGTATACACATTTGGAATTTTGATAGCTGTTGGAAAATTTCATTGGTTAGCACCCATTTTCTCTTCTGGCGATTATATAAGAATGCCTCTGTTTCCATAGTCTTGTTCAGTGATTACATGATGAAGCTTTTGGATTTTTCCATTCTGAGTTTTTAGTTTTCATTTCTTTTACTATGAGTGCGATGGAACATCTTTTCATGTTTGTGTCCTTTGTATTCCTCTTAACTTTGTACTTCTCTAGCCACTTTTTTCCCCCTAGTTGGGGGTTAGTCAGCCTTAGCCAGTTCAAAAATCCAAAACAAAGTCATTTTTTTATGTTGAAGAAATTTATAACCAGGACTGTTTTATTTGGCTTTTTTAGTCAAGTTACTTCAATTTTGCTAGAGAGCAAATAGATCTCCAGCAAACACAACTGAGAATGAGGATCAAGTGCTCTTTAAAAAGCGTGATGCATTTTTGTATTTCAAGAGTGTTTAACCAAGAGTTCCCACGTAGGGCCATTGTGTGACTTCCTGAAGATATGACAGTGGTTATTTCAAAGAAAACTGTCGGCTTCTCAAACTAGTAGTAATTTCTGAATCTAAATGACCCAAATTTCTGAATCAGTGATGAGTGGTTTGAATATATATTAATGCTAGTCTTGCTACTTCTGTCCCCCACGAGAGCAGGATTCTTTTCATCTACATTGCTGGTATCTGGTACCTATATTGTGAAAGGACTCAAGAAATTCTTTTCGAGAGAAGGGCCTAAAGTATACAACCCACATCCTGAAAATAGGTGAAAGGACTCAAGAAATTCTTTTCGAGAGAAGGGCCTAAAGTATACAACCCACATCCTGAAAATAGGTGAAATTTATCAGGGGCGGCTCGGTTAGAATGTATTGCTTAGGACTGTAAACACCAAATGGGTAGTAATAGTTTGATTTTTGCTTTTTCAACAGATAATGAATTGTCAGGCGTTATGCTAGGTGTTGGTTCTAGGATAGTGAAGCTGTTTGGGATTGGTGGCCATATTGTGTACGGTTTCTGGGGCTGGACAGCCTGGGTCTGAATCCTGGCTCTCCCGTGTATTGGTTTATGTAGTTTTGTGAAAATCCCTTATCTTGTCTTTCCTCCATCTGTCACATGGAAATAATCTTAATTCCTACTTCAAAGAGTCATGAAGATTAAAGGAATTGCCACATGGAGTCACTAGAACAATGCTCAATAAATAGCTAATATTGTCACTATTATTTCTGTTCTTACTGTTACTATTACTTTTATTTTTAGTGAACAAAGGGACATAGTCCCTTTTTCCCAGAACCCCTATTTGATGACAGTGGCTAACCATTTATTATGAATTTACGATGTGCCAGGCACTTTATGTAGAGCATCTAATTTAATCCTTAGAGCACCCCAGTAAGTATGTATTCTATCCCTGTTTTGCTTACGAGGAAAATTAAATACAGCAAGGCTAAATAACATCCATGGTTACATGGCTAGTGGGAGACACAGCTGGAATTCTAATCCTGTTCTTTTAGTTCCCAGGCTTGATCTCCAAACCACTATGTTATTTTATCCAAAGATTAGATAGCTTCGCACAGAAAGAATGTAGCTCCAGCTCTGGCTGTTAAAAAAAAAAAAAAAAATTGGGGCCCCGTCTGAAAGAAGGAATTCAATGCAGTTCATCAATAATTTTGACCACACAATGCTTAACTGCTTAATGAAGAGCCAGCAGGGTTCTGGATGTCTCTCTCACTTTGATTAGTGTGTGCTGTTGGAGGGTCCAATATGAGAAGGTTTATGTGCATTTTGATGATGAGAATGATGTCCGGTATTGGGATCCTAATGACTTCTGCACAGCATCTGGTTATTGAGCCCCACTCTAGGAAGGGGTGTCTATTTTGGGAATAACCCTAGTTGCTTGTAGAAAAGACTTTGCCTGACACACATCTTTCTTGATGTCATGTTTTTAAAAATTTTAATTCTAATGTAGTTAATATGGAGTATTATATTAGTTTCAGGTGTACAAGTATAGTGATTCAACAATTCCATACATTGTCCAGCGCTAATCATCTTGATATAATTCTTAATGAGAGCAGCAAGGACTTGGCTTTTAAAAAATAAGATTTTTAGCACTTATCTTAGGTGTTACTGAATTGAACATTATTGAAAATTATGTCTTGATTTTTATTGGGGGGAGGTCCCCCCAATATATGAAGAAAGGGAATCTTTGAGGAACTCTTTGTTTCATTCTTATTAACAGTTAGAATAAAGAATCATTTATCTCCGATATTAATTCAGATACTAGGTTTTAAGAATTTGAGCATCAGGAAAAAAATAGAACATTTTGACAACCATGGCTCTTAGGTATGAGGGCCATAAAACCCAGTGGGGGTAATAATTACCTGAGATAGTTCTGTATGTGTTTCTAGTTTCTTAGGGCTTATTTTTTACCACTTTGTTTTTGTTTTGATTTTGTTTTTTAAAGTAAGCTCCACACCCAACATGGAGCCCAATGCAGGGCTCGAACTCAAGACCCTGAGATCAAGACCTGAGCTGAAATCAAGAGTCAGATGCTTAACCCACTGAGCCACACAGGCACCCCAGAGCTTATTTTTTAATGCTGGCCTCATACTCTGCAGAGGCTAATAGTAGCTGCAAGTAACTGAAACCCCCGGCTCAGCTGTGTCCCATTGTTCTCTTAGTAGGGACTGTGTTCTCTCACAGAACAGGAAGCTCCCATGTAAAACCTGGCCATGTGCAGCATGCTGGCCCTGCTGTGTGTCACTTTGTCCTCAGATGTTCTCCCTTCTTGGATCCTCAAGATGGCAGTGGCATTTCTAGGAGTCAGGTATACAGTGCTCAGAGACAGAAGAGGGGCCTTCTTCACCTTGTGGCTCTTTTTAGAGGGAGGAATCTTCCCAGAAGCCCACCAGCAGACTTTTTCTGCAAGTCGTCTTGGCAGGGGGCAGGAGACGACCATGATGGCCTTAGACCAGTAGATCGTTGCCTTGTGGCCCAGCCTGGAGCCGTCGCCTGCTGCATGCATGTGGAGGAGAGAGAGAAGCCGAGCAAAACTTTAGTTCTGTTAAAAAAGAGAAAGGGTGGGGGCGCCTGGGTGGCTCAGTCGTTAAGCGTCTGCCTTTGGCTCGGGTCATGATCCCAGGGTCCTGGGATCGAGCCCCACATCGGGCTACCTGCTCCGCGGGAAGCCTGCTTCTCCCTCTCCTACTCCCCCTGCTTGTGTTCCCTCTCTCGCTGTGTCTCTCTCTGTCAAATAAATAAAATCTTAAAAAAACAAAAAGAGAGAAAGGGTGGAGGAAATACATGCTCTGAATGTAATCTGATCCTGCCTAGGCTTGAACTAGCCGAGGGCTACAGTTCGTATCTTTTGTGTATGTGGGTTTAATTTAAGCCAGATGCTAGCTTATATCTTTACAGAAATAGTTCTCTTTTATAGATTCTTTATCCCTTTAAAAACAAAACAAAACAAAACAAAAAGCCATAGAGTGTGTTAAGGTAACTAGGGTGGACAGCATTGGGTTGTTTAAAAAAATAACTCGTTTATCCTCACCATATAGATAATTTAAATGACAAATCGTCCCTTTGGAATGTAGCTATACATATTTTCAATATGGAATATAGTATTCTATAGACCTTCTGACACTTAAGAAAAATAAACCTACAAGGGAGAGAGGAATTACATGCAGTCTGCTCTAATTACATGCAGTTGGCCTGTTTTTGTTACTCCTTTCCCTCTCCAGATATTTCCTTTTCCTTTTTCTTCCCTTTCATCCTCCTCCTTTTCCCTCCTCCCCTCTTTTTACTTGTATATATTTGAGAAGCACGACTCTTATTATTTCCTAAGTAGAGTTAGGTGACTGCCGAATCTTTTCTATATCGGGGTTGCTGTTTTGTTTTTTCTCACATTCGATGCTTTCAGGGAATGTGGTTGGGTATTAAAAGACCCTTCTCTTGGGCTGTAGGCTGTTGGGGGACATGAACGTAAGCCAGAGATTGTGGGTATCAGAAAGTTGCTCTCTCTATATCCTCTGGCCAGTTACATTAGGTGAAAACCAGTTTCGTCAGACCTAGAAAGTGACAACATTGAAATCGTGCACACATTGCCGGTATTCTAGAAGTTTGATATTTGTTGTGCAGCTTGATTTCTTTCTCTAAGTTCCCAGGAAAGCCTCTCATGATTCCCTTACCACCATTTTGGAATTTAGAAATGCATACTTTTCCCTTTTGTAAATCTGGAGTCCCCTATCTAATGGAATGAGCTTTGTTGGTAGAAATCCAAGAGCTCCTATTGCTCTGATCTCAGTTGAGGATGAGAGCCACTCCGGCAGCAACACCTGCCCTGTTGTTTGCTGGACACAGCGAGGGCTCTTAGAGTAGCGCTGGTTCTCTCAAGGTTTTAAGGAAACATCTGGACCCAATAATTAACATGAACCCCTTGCTTGAAGTTCTTTGGAGGAGTGTCTAGAGTTGTGTATCTGCTTTGCTTTGCTTGTTGTGGTACTCTGATTAGGGGCCAGTGTGTTCACTAGCATGATGTTATGTGGTAGGTTGTTTAGGTTGGTGATAGAGACGGCACTTTGGAATTTACTTCCCATTTTAAAGGTAAGAAAAAAAGAATGGTTTTGCATAACACAACTTCTTACCTAACCAGTGCTGATCCTCTGTTGATGGTTTTCTGCTTGGTCGCGTGTGAACTGATGCATGCTGTTTCTCATGGAGCCGTTACAATAATGAACACTTCTATCAACCCAGATGGAGTATGCCAATGTGGTAATTGTGTCAAAACCACATGCTTGTCTAATGGGCTTGGCTGGTCACAGCAATATTCTTTTTGGTTGCTGATAAGTAGAAAGGTCTTTACTTAGTATGTTATATAACTATACTAATGATGGATTTTAGGTATTTGTAATTGTATTTATAATAGGTAATCAGTGGAATGAGCATAGCTAGAGTTTGGGAAACCACAGTTCTGAGTTTGGCTTCCCCAGTCTAGCTTTGTGATCTTGGGCAAATCTCCTGTCTTTCTGAGCTTCAGTTCCCTTGTTGATAAGATAAAATGAGTATATTAGATTAGACGATTTCATAGCACTCTGACTGGTACCTCTACGTGCCAGTCTAGATGCTGGGAACATAGCAGTGAAAAAAGAAAGATCCCAGCCCTTGTGGGGCTTTCATTTTAGTGGGAAGGCTTGCGTTCCACTGCAGGAGTTTCCACGTTTTAGTGGGTGATGGAGTTTAAAGGCTTATCCACATTTGAAACTCTTGAGAGTCACAGGCATGATAATTATGGTGAATGGATGTGCTATAATCATGTTTTCTTGATGGTGGTAATTTGTTCAAGAAACCATTATGTCAACAAAGAAGGTAGTGTTTAGGTTTGAGCTTTGTTGATCTCTTGAAACTATTTTAAGAATGTACTTATTTACATATAATTATATCCGCCCTTATTTTTGAGTATTTACAAAATACAATTTTATACAATTAGCCAATTCTGTTTCTTGTTTTTTTAAAAAATTTTATTTAGAGTCCAGTTAACATACAGTGCAGTACTGGTTTCAGGACTAGAATTCAGTGATTCACCACTTGCATACAACACCCAGTGCTCATCACAGCAAGTGCCCTCTTCAATATCTTTCACCCATGTACCCATCTCCCACCCACCTCCCTCCTGCTTTTTTATCTTGTAACTTGTATTTGGATGGACGCTACTGATCAGCTCTGAGGTTTTTACAACTTAAAAATGTGAATACAGTAGTGATTGAGGAAGACTACTTTGTGAGGCATAAAGGTGTGGTTTATATCTGTGCTCCTTGTCTCTGTGTTAGCACCTTGTCTTTAATTTCTGTCCGTCAGCTCAGTTGTGAATGGCCAGGTAATAACATTCAAACATGATTTTTCTTTGTGATGGGAACTCATGTGTAAATTTCTTATTGGGGGAGGGCCAGCCCTAATTATAGTGAATCACAGTAGATTCACATTCTGTAGTCATTTTCACAAACTGGTATGGATTTTCTTTGAGGACTACGCCGAGAGCCCTGGTTGATTCAGTCTTTCCAACATTATGAAATACAGGTGAAAACACGTGTACACGGCTCTGTGGACTTCCATTCAGTGGCCTTGGACAAGTCACTTAACTTTTACTCTCTGTTTGTTACGTACAAAATGGGGATAATTCCTCCCCTGGAGGATGCTTTGAAGAGTAGAAATTAATGTGTATGATGTCTGACCCAGTAAGTGTTAGCTCTTAAGATTAAAATACAAATATTAATGCTTCTAACATAATAGTGGAAACTTTAGTTTTATATTTCATTGCTTCTAAAATATTTTGACCAAAAATCAACTTTACTTGATTGGTCTCCAGATTATTTTTCATAGCCAGAGTAATTAGAGAGCTACCAATTATCTTGATTAGCTTGGACAAGGGTGGGACATTTTTATTTTAATTTTTACCAGGGCATTGGTTCAACTCTCAGAATGTAATTAGAGAGTATATACTAAAAATCGACTTTGGTCATTTCATGATTAATGTAAATAATCTCCACTTAAGTGGTACATGGAAAATGGGAAGGAAGAAGACTTTCTGTGCAATATGGGACCAGTTCAAGAACTCATGTAAAGCTCTTACTGGAATACATGGTTTTGAATTTTAAATACCTAATGGTGATACAGACGTTAGAGAAAGCAGTATGGAGGTTCCTCAGAAAATTAAAAAAAAAAAAAAAAAATTAACTACCGTACGATCCAGCAATTCCTTTTCTGGGTATTTATCAGAAGAAAATGAAAGCACACTAACTCAAAAAGGTATATGCACCCCACGTTCACTGTAGCATTATTTACAATAGCCAACATGTGGAAACAACCTGAGTTTCCATTGATGGATGAATGGATAAAGAAATTGTGACACACACGCACACACGAATATTACTCATTCATAAACAAGAATGGAATCTTGCCATTTACAATCGCGTGGATGGACCTGGAGAGCATATGCTAAGTCAAATGTCAGAGAAAGACCCCTTAAGATGTCTCTTATATGTGGAATTTAGACAACAACAAAATCAAGCTGATAAAGAGAACGACTGGTTCTCTTATTAAAATTAATTTTAAATAAATTGAGGGTAAAAAACAACTTAGGCTTATGAATAATAACTTCATTCTGTTTACCTGAATTTTCATTTCAAATTTTTGGCGAAGAAAACTCAGTAATATTAGCCTTATAATGATTTAACAAATCATGCCTCTTGTCTTCCTAAATGAAGGCGATGCCTTAATATTTTGCACATTTTAGTTTATGTTGAAATAATATTTTCTACAAAAACTACATAAAAAATATAGTTTAATATTGCTCAAATCGCCAGTTTTTGATCTTCAGGAATATTGATGATAAAATTTTTGCTCAATATAACAGGCCGAAACCTATGTAGCCCACCTAGCTTTATTTATGGGGTTTACGTCCCAGTTTGACAAAATACGGTGTTTACATTTGGTGATCTGATGTCAACACAGTAGAAGTTAAACATGTTTCTAACAGACCTACACTTAATACTTTTATACTTTATAGAGATAGTGAATTGATATGTGCAAATATTCAAACATGGATAGAATTAAAAATAAATGCCTAAGAATGAGAAGTAAGATTGGCCTGTAAATGTTCTAGTTACCTAAAGATTCCTCCTTTGTAGCATTGCCCTCAGGGACATCATTTCCATTCAGCTCCTGGTCTCACTGTATATTCCTCCTCTCCCTCATGCCTTTTCTTCTGCCTGACCCTGAAATGTTGGGTGGGGATAAAGTTCTTCTCAGGCCCGTCTAAGCTCAAACTACCCTTCTTCTCTAGGCAGTGTCCGTATCATTGCTGCTTTTAACTGTCCCGCATGTGATGACACCTCGCAAATCTGCATCTCCCATGCATATCTGGTCTCTGTTCAAGACCCGTGTGTCAAGTGGTCAATTTGACAAACTGGTCAATCGCATTCAATTCAAAACCAAGTTTGTCTCCGTCAGACCCTTTTTTGCTTGTGTTCCTTATTCCAATGGGTGGTTTGACCATCACCACAG
Source organism: Leptonychotes weddellii (assembly GCF_054177405.1). NCBI lineage: Eukaryota > Metazoa > Chordata > Mammalia > Carnivora > Phocidae > Leptonychotes > Leptonychotes weddellii. Next base: position 100,659,998 of record NC_138376.1, on the reverse strand, counting down.
TCTCCCGTGACTTGAGACTTTTCCTCCCATGACCTGAGCCCTTTCCTCTGTTTGACTTGCTGCATTCATTGTGGACACCATGTCATGTCGTCTACCTCTTTACCACTGGATTCATTTCTTCTTCGCCTCGCTGCTCCTGCCAAAGTGCAGACCATCATCTTCTCATGTGTGGGTTATTGGGACAGTCTTCTGGATGTCTTTCTCTTTCAGTCTCTTCTCTCATCCTGTACTTTCCAGCCAGGTTGGGCTATCCAAAATGTGGTTCTGATTACATTACTCCTCTCTCTCTGTAAAATGCTTGTATGACTTCTTACTGCTTTAAATCAACCTCAAGACCTTTCTTAGCATGATACACAAGACCTTTTATGTCCTGGCTTCTGCCTCTTTGTCATTGCTATTTGATCTTCCTCCTTCCTTCCTGTCCCCATAGCAAGCTCCCACTTCACTCGTACAGTGGATTATTGTGCAGTACTTGTGGTTTCCTGTGGGAGGAATATTCTCATGTTGCTACACTTCCCTGTGCTTGGCACATGCCTCCTATCCTGACTCCCTTGACTGAAGACTCTTCATTTTAAAGCAATTCAGATGTCCACTTTTGCAGAAAGGCTTACCTCTTCTCTGAATCTGGGTTAAGTATCTGTCTTGCGCCCTTTAAGCAATGTGCTCTCGACTTAGTTGTACACCACCTTTAGCTTCTCAAAGGCAGTCTTTTATTCATGTGCCCAGTACCTGGCACGTTGTAGGGGCCCATTAAATATAGGCAGGCTGACTGAATGTTTTCATGCTCACATATTGGAAATGAATAACAGTTTTTTGTTTTTTTTTTTTTTTTAAAGATTTTATTTATTTGACAGAGAGAGAGGGAACACAAGCGGGGGGAGAGGGAGAAGCAGGCTTCCCGCCGAGCCGGGAGCCCGATGCGGGGCTCGATCCCAGGACCCTGGGATCATGACCTGGGCCGAAGGCAGACGCTTAACGACTGAGCCACCCAGGCGCCCCTGAATAACAGTTTTTTAAAGACTTCAAGAGAGAGCGCATGCATGAGCAGGGGGAGGTGCAGAGAGAGAGGGACAACCAGACTCCCCACTGAGCGCAGAGCCTGATGGGGCTCCATCTCACGACCCTGAGATCATGACCTGAGCCGAAATCAAGAGTCAGATGCTTGAAACCCACTGAGCCACCCAGGCGCCCTGTGAATAGCATTTTTTAAGTTATTTTTTATTATTGAATTCCCACCCTTTTAAAGTTTATAATTCAGTGGTTTTCAGTGTATTCACAGGGTTGTACAACCATTACCACTGTCTAATTCCAGAACATTTTCATCACCTTCAAAGGAAACCCTGTACCTATTAGCAGTTGCTCCCTATTTTCTCCATCTTCCAGCCCTTTGCAACCACTAATCTACTTTGTCTCTGTGGATTTGCTTATTCTGGAAATTTCATATGAGTGGAATCATTCATTCAGCATGTGACCTTTTGTATTTTTTTTTTTAAGATTTTATTTGTCATAGAGTGCGAGCATAAGCAGGGGGAGCGGCAGGCAGAGGGAGAAGCAGGCTCCCCGCTGAGCAATGATCCTGATGTGGGACTCGATCCCAGGACCCTGGGATCATGACCTGAGCCAAAGGCAGCCACTTAACCGACTGAGCCACCCAGGCATCCCAGACCTTTTGTATTTTTTCACTTAGAATAGTATTTTCAAGGTTTTTGTGTGGCAGCATATATTGTACTTCAGTCCTTTTTACGACTTAATATTATGGACACACAGTTAATATGGACACACCCGTTTTGTTTATCAGTTCATCAGTTGGTAGGAATTGGGGTTGTTTCTATTTTTTGACTAGTATGAATAAGGCTGTAATGAACATTTGTTTGCAAGTTTTGCTGGGAACGTATGTTTTCATTTCTCTTGGGTGTGTACGTAGGAGTGGAATTGCTAGGTCCTATGCTAACTATTTGAGAAACTTTTCCAAAGTGGCTGTACCACCTTACCTTCTTGCCATCAAGGTTGAGACTTCTACATTTTCCCCATCCTCATCAGTACTTGTTACTGTCTCTCTCTTTTTTTTTTAAAGATTTTATTTATTTATTCATAAAAAACAGAGGCAGAGGGAGAAGCAGGCTCCCTGCTGAGCAGGGAGCCCGATGCGGGACTTGATCCCAGGATCCTGGGATCATGACCTGAGCTGAAGGCAGACACTTAACCATCTGAGCCACCCAGGGGCCCACTGTCTGTCTCTTTGATGATAGTCTTCCTTTAGTGTATATAAAGTGGCATCTCATGGTGGTTTGGGTTTGTATCTTCCTAATGACTGATGATGATGAGCGTTGTTTCAAGTGCTTATTGGACATTTGTATATTTTTGTTGGAGAAATGTCTACTCAAAATTCTTTGCACAATAAAATTTTTTTTTAAATATTTTATTTATTTATTTGAGAGAAAGAGAGAGAGACAGAGAAACAGCATGAGAGGGGAGAGGGTCAGAGGGAGAAGCAGGCTCCCCGCTGAGCTGGGAGCCCGATGTGGGACTCGATCCCAGGACTCCGGGATCATGACCTGAGCCAAAGGCAGTTGCTTAACCAACTGAGCCACCCAGGCGCCCGCACAATAAAATTTTTTGTCTTTTGATGAGTTATAGGAGTTCTTGATATATTCTAAATACTAGACTTTCATCAGATACATGATTTGCAAAAGATGGTGAAGAATATTTTAACAAGTTTAATACTGATACATGCTACAACATGGATGAACCTTGAAAGCATTATGCTCAGTGAAAATGCCAAATGTTGTATAATTCCGTCTATTTGAAATGTCTAGAATAGGCAAATCCATATGGATTGAAAGTAATTGCCAGGAGCTGGTGGAGGGGAGAATGGAGAATAACTATTAATGGATTACAAAATTTCTTTTGGGGATGATGAAAATGTTCTAGAATTAGATAGTGGTGATGGTTGCACAATCTTGTGAGTAGACTCAAAACCATTAACTATGCAATTTAAATGGGTGAAGTTTATGGTTTGTGAATTATATCTCGATAAAGATTTAAAAAGGAACAAGGGTATGTTATGTTTTGAAATATTCAAGATTTGTACCACTTTTGAAGATAGGTGGAAAATTTGTTACTGGCCAGGGTGCCAGGCCTTTTATCATTGTCAAGAGAAGAGAGATTGTACTCTCTCTGCTGTTCTTGTCTATTTTTTTTTTTTTTAATGTCAGTGGGGGAGCTATACTTTAAAAAGTACCTCTTTGCTTATGTGAAATTGAGACAACCATTTACTTTCAGATTTATTTATTTTTTAAAGATTTATTTTAGAGAGAGTGTGGGCAGGGGGGAGGGGCAGAGGGAAAGAGAGAGAGAATCCTCAAGCAGACTCCCCTCTGAGCACAGAGCCCACTGTGGGGCTCAATCCCAGGACTCTGAGATCATGACCTGAGCCGAAGTCAAGAGTCGGCTGCTTAACCGACTGGGCTACTTTCAGATTTAATTTCAGTTTTTTTTCATTAGTTGTGATAGGATCACTTATTAGATGCACTTTTTCGCTACCCCTATAAATATCTTCATTTGGTTCAGATTAGGGACCCTGAGGTACTTATCTTAAAATCACATCTATAAGGAAAACCATGTTTGAGGTTGAGTGGGATGGAGGGTTAGATTTTTTATTATAGTTTGAGTAGTCTCAGAAGACTAACTGCTGCATTGAAATAATGTTGGTATATTATGGGATTTAAATTGGAAAAAAAAAACAAAACCTTTTCTCCCCCAGATTTAATTTTTTCACCATTAAGCACTCCACATTTAGGATTCATCTTTATAATACCTGACTTTTTTTTTTATACCTCAGATTTTTGTAGAATTTGATTTCCCTACGTGAAATTGCAGTGAAATGTGTCTCTGTACTTTCTAACATTGTAAATTAACTTTTTGTATTATAGAATAAAGGATCCTAAGTAGAGAGAAAAGTAACTTTCCTTAAAAAAATGGGAGTTTTGCGGGGAAAATTACTTATGGCCAGATGAAATGTAATAAATGTAATCACTCTAAGCTGTTAACGGTTTCAAGCTCTACCAGTACAGAATCAGTTAGTTCTCTTGTGATGGCACTTCTGGTTCTTTGATTCTGATGGAGAATTCTAAGAGTAGCAATCTCCATTTTGTCTTGTGCTTATGAGCTTTCCTTCTCTACCCATTTTCTCCCTATCATCTCTCTGCAATTTCCCTTCCTACCCTTCCTCACCCCGTTCCTTACCTCCAAACTAAAACTGAGAGAGTTTGTAAGATAACATTTTGTGATTTTTTTGTTTGTTTTGTTTACAGCATAAGCTGTAACCATGACCACGGAAGTAGGCTCCGCATCTGAAGTGAAGAAGGAATCTGAGCCATTAGGAGCAGATGCCACCAAGGAGAAACCTAAAGAAGTAGCAGAAAATCAGCAGAATCAGTCCTCCGATCCAGAGGAGGAAAAAGGTTCCCAGTCATCTCCTACAGCTGAAAGCCAAAGTAGTCCACGCCGCCAGAAGAGAGAGAAGGATCCATCTGAGAGCAGGGGCATTTCTCGATTCATACCCCCGTGGCTTAAGAAACAGAAGTCCTATACCTTAGTAGCAGCTAAAGACGGAGGAGATAAAAAAGAGCCCGCCCAAGCTGTTGTGGAAGAGATTTTAGATCAAGAGCAATCTCTTCCTGAAGGAGAACGGCAGGCCAAGGGCGATGCTGAAGAAACTGCTCAGGGAAAAGAGCAGGAGGTGAAAGTTGATGTCAAGGAAGAGAAGCCCTCCGTGAGCTGTCCTGAGGCACAGGTATGTTTGAGAAGGAATTGTCTGGAAATGAAAGCTTGGTGTTTGAACCACATACCAAAAAGGAGTTGTTTCTTTGGAATCCTGTCCAGATTTCTTGTATTCAGATACTATTTCGGCTTACTGTGTCTGGAATATGGGGCCTGGGGTAGTCTGCCACAGCCTTCTCGTTACTCGTTTTTTAAATCTTTGTCAAAATAATAAGGCCAAAAAATTAACTATGCAAACCATAAAAAAAAATTCATGTCTCTTCCTTTTAAGGTTAAACAGATACTCTCCGAATCCTACTACTTCTCCTTTTTAAATAGTATGGATTTTTATACCTTTGATTTGATGTAAGAGTTCAGTGAGTAGGAAGAAGTAGATTTGTAGGTGTGAACATTTTGGTTGCTTAATGAAGCCTAGGTTTTGCCATGGTGTGAAATTATAATCGGAAATTTTATTATTTAAAATGATATTTAAATTTTAGTTGCCAGGACGTAGTTTCTTTTACTCATGTGATGCTGAAATTACCAAATTGGCAAAATGAGAAAATGGGCGGTGGATTGGGGGAAGGGCAATACAGGGAAATACCCTTTTCGGCAAAATCTTGAAGTCTTTAAAAATCTTAGGCTGACGGTGTTTATAACAATCACGATTCTTACTAAAGATTTTCCTTTGAATACTTGGTCTTCTGCAGATTGGTTAACTTTAGTATGAACTTCCTTTTTTCCATTAACAGCCCGCTGAAGGGGTAAGTAAGGAGAGAGAAGAGAAGGCGAAGGAAATGAAGGAAGACAAGTCAGAAGAAGTAGCAAAGAGGGAGACCAAGGAAGTGCAGACCAATGAGCTAAAGGCAGAGAAAGCCTTCCAGAAAGCCAGCAAGAAGACCAAAACGGTCCAGTGCAAAGTGATGCTCCTAGACGGCACCGAGTACAGCTGTGACCTGGAGGTGAGATAGGGTGCCACTGGAGAGCGGTCCTGATGCCTAGAATGCGAGCGGAAGTCGAAGCTGCCCTCCCTGGTGGGGTGGCACAGTGTGTATATTGTTGTGTCCCTATAAGCTAGCCTGTCAGTTTTGCTTTAAAAACCAAAAAAACCTGGAAGTGGGTCATTTCTATTACAGACAGTATTTCCTGACCCTTGGGGTGGGTGGCGGGAAGGGGGGGCTTGGCTAGTTTGCCTGGGTCATGTGGATTGGCAGGTGTTTGTTCTGAATGGGCATTAAATAGTTGAACTATTACCCTTGTCTTAAGGGATTCACTTGAGGAGAACCAGTAGTGCTAGGTTGATTATTTCAAGAGCCATGCTAATTTCAGCACTTTAACCCTACCTAAGTGGTTTTTTTTTTAATCCTGAGTCAGATACCGACTTAAACTCGAGCTCATTTTTTTAGTTTCATTTAATTAAAAAACACTTATGATTTACAAGGCATATAATTCATTAGTGTGGATGTGACCAAAACCAATATAATTTTTTAAAGCATCTCGTGCCTTATAATTTTGTCAGAAGAGCTTGTTGCTTTTCATAGGTAAGTTACTTTATTTACAAGAACATATGCTAGTAGTTGATGTTCACTGAAGAACTGTGTCAGCTACTTTGGATGGATGATTTCACATAACACTTGTGAGACTCTGTATGAGGTAGGTATTTAGGTATGATTGTCGGTATTCCCATTGTTACAGTGGGCAATGTGAGGCTTAGAGAGTTTACATAACTTGCCCAGACTTTCCCAGCTAGCTAGTGGGTGAGCCAGAATTCCAGACTTGGCAGTTTGACTCCGGACGTCATGAACCTGACCACCAAACTACCCTGTTTGATTTGCTACACGTGGGACCTCTTTTGTTCACTTAAAATATGGTCTCTAAATAATAGTCTTTTTTGAGGGGAAGAGGGGTCTTCTCATCTATTTAAATATTAAAATTACTTTTTCTTCATTCCTTGCATTCTTGCTTATTAAAAATAGAAGTTATACTTTACAATGAAAGCATTCATTCATTCAGTTAACTAAATAGACCTATCTAGTTGAACAGTAGTTTATTATATATTTAAACATGTATTAGAGTACAAGGTTGGAGGGTGCTAAGATGAATGACTTCTAGTCCTTGCCTTTATCTATTTTACTCGTTTTAGTTATAATTATTCTGATATTTCAGTTATTTCAAGAACAGGAGTGGAGAAAGAGGATTAAAAATCCTTAAAGCTCTGAGAGAGACAGGGAGGGGCCGGGGGGCGGGGAGACCGACTGACACTGTGTGTTTGGGGTTGGGCGGGGACAGCAAGGAAAACAATGGAATGCTGGTCTGAACTTGACTCAGTTACACTTGACCACATGTCCCTTGTTTCTCCTACCTATCCTAGAAGTTAGGGTGTCTAGAATATGACAACCAGCTTGATGATAACTTGACTTTGAGCCAGAAACCAACTTCATCTATAGAATATAAGATTGCTTAGATAATTCAGAAGGTCCCTGTTATCTCTGAATCTCTTTGTATCACCAAACCTCAAGATTTACCAGTGTGCTTTATGGTTTAAATCTATTTTTGTGGTCTTTTAAAGTCACGATGTATGTTAAAAACTACAAAAATCTAGAAAATAATTGACAGTTGTATATTCACCATAAAAATTTTCATCAGATGTTCCCATGTTGCCATGTGTTTCAGATTTTTTTTTTTTTTTAAAAGAACTAAAACCTTGAAGACTTGGCTAAAGTCTCCTTTGCATCCCTCCTCTCTTGCTCTGTATGTCCCTTTTTACAGCATGTAAATCTACTTTGTTTAGCTACTGTCTAGCTTACTGTGAATGACTAAACCAGTTTCTCCATTCCTCTCCAGAGGCTCCATTTCTTTATGTAGTGTAACAATCAGTGCTTCAGTGAACATAATCATACACCTTGCCTTGTTTACTCATGCAACAGTTTGTTCAGGGTAGACACTTCATAGTGGAATTTGGATGTTGATAGGATGCACTTTTACTTCCTCAGATTTCCCCGACACTGCAAACTGATCCCCAAAGTGGTTGTGCCAATTTAAATTCCAGCGAATAACCACCAAGGTGAATTTTTCAACATTGTCTCTACTTATTCGTGATGATTTGGCATTCATTTTGTATTTTTTAATTTAGGGTTTTTGCATATCTTACCTTTAATTTTCTTCTATCCACTTTATGAGACTTCATGACCTACTTTATAAGCCTCATAAAGTTGCGTCCCTTTTAATATTCTCTGGAAAATTTGGATAAGTGAGGGATTATCTGTTCTTTGGAGATCTGGTAGAACTTGCCTGTAAAACTATCTTGGTGTGGTGGAAAGAGGAGAGTTGGAAAGTAGGTTTTGTTGTTTTTGGTTTTTTTTGTTGTTTATTTTAAATCATTGATTCAATTTCCTTATAGTGTTTTTTCTTGAGTCAGTTTTAGTCATTCAAATTTTTGGTCGTAACTGTCCATTTCATCTAATTTGATAAATCTGCTGGCATGAAGTTTTTCATAGCATTGTCGTCTTGTGCATTCAATTTTTATTCCATTTTTTATTTCTAGTGTTATTTGCCTTCCCCCCCCATCCATTCTTCCTATAGATTTACCATTTTAATTTTTTTTTTTTCAAAGAAACAACTTGGGTTTATTGTTTCTGTATTTTCTTTTCTACTTTGTAGAATTTTTTTTTTCCCTTTTGCTCTTCATTTTTTCTTTGGGATTACCCTGCTGTTTTTCTAATTTCTTGAGTTGAATATTAAATATACAAGTGCTTGGCTCTAGTTTTCCCTTCAAGTATCTCTTGTTGAAAGCACAAATTTTGAACATAGGGCTTTTCATTGCCACTCAATTCTTAATATTTTTGCATCCCGTTATGGGTCTTTTTTTTCCTTTTATTTATTTTTTTAAAATTTAAATTCAATTAATTAACCTATAATGTATTATTAGTTTCAGATGTAGAGTTCAGTGATTCATCAGTCTTATGTAATACCCAGTGCTTTTTACATCACGTGACCTCCTTAATGTCATTTTTGACCACTAAAGTTTTTCTAAGTGTGTTTTTAGATTTCCGAAGTATGTGTGTGTGTGAATATATGTGTGTATGTCTTGTGGGAAGAATCTTCAGATTCCCTGTTTTATTACAGTTTGGTCTGGTGTTCAGATCTGTCCTCTTGATCAGTCTTATTAATTATGTGGCTCATGTTGTTTATCTCTATTAATTGTTTAACTGCTTAGTTTATCAACTAATATGACAGGTGTGTTGAGATCTCTCCCTATAATTATTGGTTTGATAATTTCTCTTCATATTTCTGTAAGATTATGCTTTATAAAATTTGAGGCTAGATTATTAGATGCCCACATGGACAAAATTTTTCCCTTTTTACCATCATATAGTACCTTAAAATTTATTTTGACATCAATATTACTGCTCTGGCTTTATTTTGGTTAGGATTTGCCTGGACTTTTTCAATTTCTTTGGTTTTAGATATTGTGCCCTTGTATTTTGAAGAGACATGTTTTTTAATCCCCTTTGAGAATTTAGTCTTTTTTTTTTTTTTTTTAAGAATTTATTTGAGAGAGAGGGAGAGAGCACAAGCAGGGGGAGCAGTGGAGGGAGAGAGAGAAACAGGTTCCCCACTGACCAGGGAACCCTATGTGTGGCTCAATCCCAGGACCCTGGGATCATGACCTGAGCCCAAGGCAGAAGCTTAACTGACTGAGCCACCCAGGTGCTCTGAGAGTTTAGTCTTTTAACTGGTGAGTTTAGGCTAGCTATTTTATATGATAACTGATATGTGGCCATATTCTGCCATCTAATTTTGATTTGTCTGGTATTTTTCTTTGTTTATTGCTACTCTTTCTAGGAATATTTAAGTGTTTGATAGACACAGTTGACTTAATAAAGTCTGATATTAATCATTGTGCCTACCCACTTTTTTCCCATCTGTTTAGCACTCATTTATTAGATGTCAGATCTCATTTTGGAATGGTACAAAATAACATTCTTATCTGTATGACTATTCCCTCTTCTATGACTTTGCTACTCATGGGGAATGAAGTTGTTGGGTTGCTTGGAGCAGAGTTGAGAAAGAATGCAAAGTTAAATGCAGCAGAGTTTGCAATTAACCAAAGTTAAATTCACTGAGACTTAAATTGGTTGTAAAAGCATAGGAATCTTTATTTTTATGACTATATTAATGTACAGTTGTCTTTTCATTTAAATGATTACTTAAAATATCATTAAAAATGAACTTTTGAGAATGATAAATTTGAAATTAGTGTATAGCATGTATGTGTTGAGTAAACTTTTTTCTCCTTTTAAGTACAAAGAAAAAACGAAATGTTGAGTAGCCTTCAGTGATGTGATCCCAAAGCAGATTTCAGGTACCGGCGTTTCACTAGAATTCTAAGCAGTGTGACTTTATATCTGACCATAAGCCATAATTCATCAGTGTCATAGTAGCTCTTCTAACAATGCACATGTTTTAAGTTGTATTTCCTATTTTGGTTGATTCTCTTTTATCCAGTGCTTCTTCCCATTTTGGTTCTCTGGTTGCTTGCTTAGTATCATTAGTATGAGTCTGATATGCATCAGACCTGCTGTTACTTCCTCTTCAGGAGCAGAGCGCAGAGGACAGCCATCACGTGGTTTGAGTGCTCTCGTGTTTCCCGTTCCAGCATTGACCTTAGACAGAGGGTGATGTGCTGATGCTGCTTATCTGTAGTTCCGCAGCTCTACACCGGAAATCAGTGTCTAAGGACTACTTGGGGAAGTATGTTGTGGGAAACCGTAGCTATTGATGAACTTGCAAGCACTCAAGGAAGATGACTACAGTGTGGGAACGAAATACTTTTACTTTATTTGGTTTGGGAGATTAGATTTGTTTCCATCTGTTCATTGTCATCAAAGATTCTATCGTGACTCTTCAGATGCTGGTTATTCTTTTCTTTTTGTATGCGCATGTGTCTCATTTTCAGTTAGACCTTTAGATTATAGCATCCCCACTGAAGAGGGCCTGATTGTCTTGACTTCTAGGGCACCTACAACAGTGGAGGGAAGCATGGTCTGTACAGGAGTCTCAAGGAGTTGGAATGACCTAACTTAGAGACCTTATAGAGTCAGATGAGGTTCTAGAGGGCATTCAAATGCCAGGATGGGAGGATTCAAGCTGATCTATAGAGCAAAATTTGCTGGGGAGACACAGAAGAGGTTGTAAAGTCATTGGGACAAAGGATCCAGCAAGGTCAAGAGTGCTATTTAGATTTTAGATTCTAGAGCACAGTAGGCAGCTGTGTGGCCACAGGAATTGAAGGGGGACTTTTTTTTTTTTTTTTAAAGATTTTATTTATTTCACAGAGAGAGACAGTGAGAGAGGGAACACAAGCAGGGGGGTGGGAGAGGGAGAAGCAGGCTGTCCGCCGAGCAGGGAGCCCGATGTGGGGCTCAATCCCAGGACCCTGGGATCATGACCTGAGCTGAAGGCAGACGCTTAACCACTAAGCCACCCAGGCGCCCCAGAAAGGGGACTTTTTTATTCACTACATTTAAGATGCATATCAGTGGTCTTTATAGATAGGATTTCATCAGTGTGATTCGAACATTGGGAAAGTTAGACAGTTTCCTGTTTGTGGTACCTGTCAGTACCTTTAGTCAGCAGAAGTACCCTGTTTAAGGCATTTCATGCAAATGTTACTGTACTAACTGAATAATTTTTCAGTTAGTTTTATTATTATTGTTTGGTGTCCTAACATCATCTGTTTCTCCAATTACTCCTTTAAAATAGGTAGCTATTTTTTTTTTATTATTGTTTGGTGTCCTAACATCATCTGTTTCTCCAATTACTTCTTTAAAATAGGTAGCTGAATCTCCATATGTCCATCTATATCCCTATATTCCTTGTTCGGTTCATTTTAGGCTTGTTTCCTCATTTTTTTCTCCTGTGGGCCATGTGAGCCTATTCTTTCTTGAACCTCAGGAATTAAATGAATAAGATTGCTCAGGGAACCAAGGCAGCACTATTTCAAAAAGTAATTATCATCTTTCGAGTCTGCATTCTTTTGAGGTAACAGTATATGTTGTTAAGAGTGGATAAAAATGCCTCACAAGTATAGTATTTGTGAGCATAAATATTGGATAAGAGGGCATTTTTAGAGAATGATTATAGTTACATGAAAAAACAATATGGAAGTGGCTTGACAGTAATTAATGTTATTTTTGGCTTATGTAACAATAAGCTTATTGCTAAGCCATGCATTAATTTTGACCCAAGGCCTAGTCTGTGTGCATTTGTTCCAAATGTTTGTGTGAAGTATTTTTTCATTTTATTTGGTGAAAATTACAATTTATATTTTATACTGGTTTATCATCTATTGATAATAAAAGTTCTCAAATATTTTTTTGGCAACTCTTGAGGATTATATATATATTTTAAAGATTTTATTTGTTTATTTGACAGAGAGAGACACAGTGAGAGAGGGAACACAAGCAGGGGAGAGTGGGAGAGGGAGAAGCTGACTCCTCACTGAGCAGGGAGCCTGATGTGGGGCTTGATCCCAGGACCTTGGGATCATGACCTGAGCCAAAGGCAGATGCTTAACGACTGAGCCACCCAGGTGGCCCTTGAGGATTATATTTTTTAATGAAGAAACTATAATTTCTATTCTTTGATAACATCTGTTTTTATCTTATAGGGATATTTAATGGTATGCGACAAGCTCCTTTAATACCGGAAATTGAATGGAAAGAATTCTAGGGAGTCTCCTGGGCTCTGCATGCATGTTCCAGAGACTCAGCTATAGGACTCTTGTGATCCTGCTGCTGATCATTTCTACATTCAGTGTGTTCAAACAGCGGGGCTCTTTCCTCTCAGGAAAAAATACAGTAAGATTTAGTTGAAGCCGTGGATATAAAGTCAGGAGACCTATCTTTCCTTTTCTTTTGACTCTGGATGTCTTGGGGGCAGTCACTTCCTCTTTTCTATCCTCAGATTGCAAAGTAAGAATGAGAATACTTGCTTCCTCTGTTTCTATGATTGCGCTGGTTTTACTACAGCTGATAAGTCTGTATATCTTTTGAGCCTGAAAATAAATGTGAAAGTTCCTGCAAGACTTTGGGAGCAAAAGTGAATGTGCATTCTGAGCTAGAGTTGCTCACATTTTCCTCTGGCATCTGAAAGTCGTTCCCACGTTTGATTTTAGTCTGAGAATTGAGGGCATTGTTTCTGCCCACACAGGAATGCCAGTACCAGTTTTTCCTTAGCACTGTGAATAAGGCAATTAGAATGTAGGCTCTTCTCGTCAGTGTTCTGATGATAAAAGTATTTATCAGAAAGTAGAATGTGTCAAGGTTGACTTTTCTTGTGTAGAGGACTGGTCTCAGAAGTCCAATTTGAGATCATCGCTTTTGAGTGGGTGTTATTTACTTGATTGCTTATTCTGCTTTCACTCTCCAAGGTGGTTTTTCAGACCTCTGGCACTGACCCTTACTAGGTTTATTAGTTAAATAGTTTTAACTATCTACATACTCCTGGAGGATCTAGAAGTTGTCTCACTCTATACACTCCCATAAAATGGTGTTAGATTCAAATATGGATTAGGAACTTGGAACAATTTAATTGGCACATATTATGTGCAATATAAAATCCCAACAGCATAGGGGCAGGTGGAATGCTGCTGGCTGTCTATCCAACTATCGCTTTAGCTTAAAAAATTTAAGATGATAATTCTGTCCAATAACTCGTATTGACTAAGTGGCAGGAGGCTGCCATACCACGTGAGTGGTTGAATACTTGGTCCAGCTTGAAGAACACTAGGGAGTCACAGGAGCAGGGCAGAGCATGGCCTATTTATCATGCCCCTCTTTAGCTGGGTGTTCAGGACTCTCTCAGGAATGACCTCAGACTGTCTTTTGAACTCTATCACTAGTGGATTTTCCAAGTTTCCCCCTGCCAGCCTAATCGGTCTTCTAATTAGGCACCTCCTCAATGATCTTTTCTTCAAGTTTCTGATCAGAACATCTCTGCATTGTGATTGCCTCTCTAGCCACATGATTTCTCACTATGGTGTCATGTCCAACTCTGTCTTCCTGTGAACTTGTTTGAACCATTAACATGTCAGTCAGTCATTCACTGGCTTCTGAAAGAATCACTTGTATTGTGTTGAAAAACTGGTAAACTCTTGTATTGTTGTTTGATTTTTCTCCTGTTATTTCTTCACCTGGATTGTTAGTTCCTTGAGAAAAGGACCTTTCTTCTCTCTCCCCATGGGGCATTAACACTGGACTTTATACACTACTCATAGAACGTAATTGTTGCTTTATTTTTTCTCTACTTTCTTGTATATGTATACAATTTTCATCCTTCTTATCTAAGCCGAATGATCACACTTCCTTATTTATGTTCCCAATTTTTCTCTCCACCCTCCAATTAGAAAAGATTTGGGTGTGCATATAAATATGTGTATCCTCCCTGCTCCCCCCACCCCCCCACCCCTTATTGCTACTTCTGTCTACCACTGCCCTGCTTTTTAAATACTTAGAAACAGCAGGCTAACTTCTAATAGAAACACTTCAAGGGCTTGAATGAATGGAAACAATTAAGTTCGTGTAAAAGGCTGTGAAACCGCTAGGGGAGAGCCGGGCAGAGGCAGGTGAGGTGTGGCCCTGGCCCTGTAGGAGCTCAGAACCTGTCCAGGATGTCAGACTGCCAGAGCAGAGGAGTGCTTTCACTTACATGGGAGCAGCCGTGGGGCGTGGCTTGCTGGCCGAGGGTAGGCTGGGCGTGGAGGGCATATAATGAATACCTTATTCCCTGCCTCTCTTTACCAGTGCTGCTCTTAGGCACACGGTTCTCATTTCCAGGCAGGCAAGAATGCTATCACATGCTTTATCCTTTCTTTCTCCCTTACTTTTGCTTTCAAAAGCTGGGGGTTGCCCTTGTGTCAGTGGTATTTTGAAAGCATTAAATGTGACACTGGAAAGTAACTTCTCACCCTGAGTGACCATCTTCACATCATTTTGAAGGCAACCTCCTTCTCTTCCTGGCCCTTTCTCACGCATGCCACTGGGCAAAGCTAACTCCTTGGTCGTTTACCACTTAATACCAGGTAATACGTTTTCACTCTAACCTGAGGGAGGTGGTAGAACAGGCACCAGGTCATTGAATTATTTTTCTGTTTTGGAAGGAAAATTATTTGAAGGTTTATTAGTAAGATTAGAAATGCTGGGGAAGGTCATTTTCAGAATAAGGTTTGTACTTTAAAATCTGTTCTGATACATTTTTCTCATTCACTAAAATATATGGGCATTAAAAAATTTTAGCTCCTTGGGGCAGCTGGGTGGCTCAGTCAGGTAAGCATCCGATCTTGATTTCGGCTCAGGTCATGATCACAGAGTCGAGAGACTGAGCCCCATGTTGGGCTCCGTGCTCAGCAGGAAGTCTGCATGAGATCCACCCCCCCCGCCCCCCCGACACCCTGTCTCTCTCAAAAAAAATTTTTTTTTAGTTCCTTGGCAGGATTCATCAAATGAAGAAATGCAATGTTATTTCTCTCAGCCAGTAAAAAACATAAAAAATCTTTTAACGCACTATTCAGAATCCCTCTGTTTTTGTTACTCTTATTTTTAGTTACCTTTCTTTATTCTGAGGAAATTAAAGATGAGGTACCTGACTTGTATTTCTCAACTGTAGAAATTTTGTTGAATATTCCCCTCCCTGATCCCATCTCCTTGTTGCCCCTCCCCCTCCAGATTCCTATGGAGGTGTGTGTAGAGCTTGAAGGGGGTCAGGGATTTGGGAATCCCTGTGTTTATTTCACAAATGATGGGGCCATTCACTTCATCCTGTCCCTTCTACAGCAGGATACATACTCTGGTCCAGTAAGAACATGGACAGAATGTATCATTAATATTAGTATTTACAGTACCATATATTATAGTATACTAACATTTGGATCTTAAAGGGTTTGAATTCAATATAACATCATAAAATCTGGTGTATAAAAAGCACCAGATTAACTCAGAAAAAATTTCTTCATGCAAGGTAGCTAAATGAGTCAAGCATTGGTAAAGGATCTGTCAGATTGCTGTTTTTATGATTTGTTTCATTATGTTCTGCAACAGAGTTATACATGGACTCTGACAGAAAAGTTATGAGGAATATTACTTTTAACTTTTTTTTTTAAACTCTCATATTCTTCAGAGGCACCTCCAGACAAAAGCTCCATTCTGCTTATTCATGGCATCTCCCAACTGCATTTCATTTATGGAATATGCCATTTTAACCTGTTTTGAGGTTGAGTCTGATTTTGTGTATCCCCTAGTTATTTACTTAGGAAAATTCATTCGAATTTTATGATCTGTTTGTCATATTGATCTCTTTTCATATTTCTGTCAGCAGCAATTTAAAGTGAATCAAATAAGAATGCTCTACTAAGCTATTCTTGTGTAGCACAGAAAGCCTATGTGAATCAAATGTCAAAATACATTCTAAGCAAATATTTGCAGAGAATGTGCTAGCCTACAGAAGTTGCTGCTTCTGGTTTTTGAAATAAGTCCTAGTGGACATGGTACTGAGCAACATTTAAAAGAAGATACTTAAAAAAATTTTGGTTTGTTCATCTGGCTAGAAGTTTGATACCAGCCTCTATTTATCTAACAGTTTTAGTCACTTTTAAAGAGATTATACTTTTTCATAGATTTATGCCAACTCCTGCTATTTACAGTGAATAATAGAAAAAGTTAGACAAAAAGTTGTATTTTCATTTCTTAGGAATTATTTTAATGCCTGGGTTGCTGATGTCCCTTCATGATGGTATGTCATTTTTAAGAAAATAGGAAGTTAAGAAAGTCATATTTGCACAGTATTTTGCAAATTTGGTTTTAAAAATCATATTCAGTTACATATATCTTGTGTGTTCAGAAATAATTTTTATCCCCAAATATTGATTTGGTTCCTACTTTTGCTGAGAAGATAAAAATTGAAGATACTATTTTTCCTCTCAAGCTGCTTATGAATTTTACTTTCAAGGGTAAACTATACATACGAAGCCAAGAGTATGATCTGAACGTAATTGATAAAGTACTGTTTAGGGGTTAGATAAATAACATAGAAGTATCACATCATGGACTAAAATTGGCAACTCTTCACTGGGGAGAAAGGAACTCCTCCTAGATTTTGAAGAATGAAATATTTAGGAAAACCCAGCAACACCTAGCCCATTACATTTTTTATTTACAAATGGCTCTATAGTAATATCCAAGCAGAAATACAGGGTTATAAGAATAGATTTTAATGCCGACTTCCTCCTTGGTCAGGGATAGCTTGATAGTAAACCTTGGTTGGGAGCAAGCCAGTGTTGCTAGTTTTGACTCAGACTTTTCTTGCCTTGGCTCTAACTAGAAATCCTCCCATTTTACAATTCAGTGTATCACTGGGGTCACTTCTGCTAAACATCACGGAAGAGGTGGGCTTGGAGAGGTTGTGAAGAAAACATGAAACATAAATGCATGGACTTGATCTCCCAGCCTTTTTCAATCTGCTTTCCAAAATTTCATTGGCACAGATTCTGTTCTTTTTTTCCCCACCCCCATCTCAGGGTGGGGAAAAAAAATGAATATATGCATGTGTGCTCTTACATCATTTTCTATTCTAACTAGCTTCCAGATGGAGCAGAAGTAAATGGGTTGTGTTTAATCTACCGTCTTTAATTGGCAGTCCACTTTCTACTTAAGAAAATTTGAGCAATGAGCACATTTGAACTCTAGGATGAAGTGAGGTAGGCCATCCTCCTCAATATAGCACATATCCTAGCTGTCAGGAGGCTCTTGGGTTCTCTTGCCATAGAAAGACTTTTACTTGGTTATGGTAGCTTTAGCAACGTCTGTTTTGATATTTTGTTCATTATTTTCTCACAGATGCTTTTTGTTAGTTTATTTTCTTGTCTCATTATTTCCTGCAGGTGTCTGGATAATCCATTTTATTCTGCATGTGGAGGTGGGTCATAGGAAATGGAAGGATGGGAAGGCTATTCTACTGAAAATGTTTTACTGGTTTTTGTAATAGGTGTAATTCATTTCTTAATTCATTTGATTTGGGTCATTATCTGTTACCTAAAGGTATGGTTTTGTTCACCAAGCGTTTGTGGACCAAGCATTGGTGATCCTGCTGAGGAGTAGTGGGTCTCCTGGTTAGAGCCTGTGCAGCAGAGGGTAAAGGCTGCCTACCGGGGTTCAGGCTGGATTTCAGGCTGCTTTCCAATAGGAAGAAGCTGTTCTGGATGTGGTGGTTTGGGAAAGTATCCAATGTTAACATTTCTATAAAGCTTTTTTCCCCCTAAGATTGATTGATTTATTTTAGAGAGGGGAGAGAGGGGCCAAAGGAGAGGGGGAGAGAGAGAATCTCCAGCAGAAACCCTGCTGAGGGAGGAGCCCGAAGCAGGGCTCGATCTCACGACCCTGAGATCAGGATCTGAGCCAAAACCAGGAGTCAGACACTTAACAGACTGAGCCACCCAGGTGCCCCTCTATAAAGCTTTTTAATTTGTGGAATTTTATCTCATTTTCCCCACAGAACTTGATGGAGGGAGGGTGAGCTGTTATAGACCAAGCTCTGTGTTGGTATAGTAGTTCTCAAATTTAAACTTAAAGTTCGCTTCATTTCAACATTTTGAAATCTGGATATATCTTGCAATATATGTCAAAAGAAACTTAGATTACTGTTTTCCCCCTGCCTTGCTGAAGTCTTTCATAATTTTGTAGAGTTGATAATAATATTTGAAGTTTGCAGAGTAAGCTCACAGTGTTGACCAGTAGGATGCCGCAGGGGCTGGGGGGCTTCAACAAGATAGGACATGGGAGATCATTGTGTAGGGTCTGGTTCGGGGCATACGTGCATACATTAATTCTTTATTCACTGTGCCCAAGGCAGTCAGGGAGAAGACAGTTGGCCCTTGCTGTGATCAGCCCTATGAACAGAATCATTAGAATGCCAGGAAGTGATGTACAGTTAAAGATAACTGCCAGGAAGAATGAAATGTGTACAGGTGATTGGTCAACTGATTCTCTTCTTCATAATAAAGTCCTTGAATGATGCCAGGTGATAATCCTAAAATATCTTTGTGAGCATGAAATTCAGAGCAAGGGGTATTACATCAACATGGTAACTGGTGTCTTCAACCCACTTGTAGCTTGATCCAAAGCCACTGTTGGAGGGTGAATACATCTGCCAAGGTCAAGAATAATTATGCTTTTAGGCCAAGTATCCTTCATCCAAGTGATACTGATATATTCTCACTTTTTGTTATTCCCACTCCTTCCCCTCCAAGAAGCCCATTTGGGTCTGTAAACTGGGATTACACACACACACACACACACACACACACACACACACGCTTTCCTCTCTCCCTGCATACACACACACACACACACGCTTTCCTCTCTCCCTCCTTCCCTCCCTCCCTAACATTTTAGACATGCATTCCTGGGTTTCCTGCAGTCAGAACATTGACCCCTCATATGTGTTGATTTTACTTAGCATAACGTTTACTGGGGAACCTATCTCTAAGTTCTG
This sequence comes from Leptonychotes weddellii, assembly GCF_054177405.1. Taxonomy (NCBI): domain Eukaryota; kingdom Metazoa; phylum Chordata; class Mammalia; order Carnivora; family Phocidae; genus Leptonychotes; species Leptonychotes weddellii. Next base: position 100,640,690 of record NC_138376.1, on the reverse strand, counting down.
TTGGAAACTGTACCATGGACTTCAGTATTTCTAGCTGGGTGTGTTATTCACCTGATAGACTTAGGATGGGAGTTCATGTTGGGAAGAATGATTGACCTGAAACTTATTTGCCAGGCAAAAATATTATTTCTCTTGGAAAAAATTGTGATTTTCAAATAGATGTCACATGTCACTTTGCATTTTAGGGAAGAAATAATACAGGATGGCATGGGGTTGACCATTTGGGTATTCAAATACATAGTGCAGAGAGGCACTCTATAGGAAGTTTCCAGTTTATGAACAGGTTGTCTGGACATGCCATACATCAGCAAATGATTTATTTGGAAAGTGTGCTTTCATGTAGAGACAATGTACAAATGATTACATTTCCAGGTCGATTTGTGAAAGTCCATACCTTACGTTTTTGAACTGAATTCTGGGTGCTCGGAGCAGGTTGGTAAAGACAGAATTTCTACCTCCCTTTCTTAACTCAGGCCAAAAATGTAAACCTCTTTCCCCCCCAGATTATTTTCCTATTTCTTGGTACTTTTCTCCCTTAGACTTTCTTGTTCCTACTTTCATGATGATATTACTCTTTTGCAGTGTAATACAAAAAAATGTTACGTTTCCTGCCTACTTTTTCTCCTTCTAGAATAATTCCTCAAGTGTAGCAGACTTCTCAGCTCAGTAATGAGAAGATCAGTGATTTGAGTGAATTACTTCAATGTGTGAATGATTGATTACCTGTACTGCCTTCTAAGAGATATTTGCATTTTAAAAGAAAGCTCTTCTCTCTAAAGAATCCTAAGTGGTGAAATTTCACTACTGAAGCCAATTAAGGCAGTTTGTGTGGGGGGGGGCTAGAAGGCTGGATTTGTGGCATCTTTGGGTCAGGTGGACACAGTGGTGGTAAGGTAACCTTTTGGGGAGCATGCCTCAGAGCTGCATTAACCCAAACACTTCCTGACTTTCTTGCTTCTGAATCCCTATGTTTCTCTCTGATAACCTCAGTTTTTCTCGTTATATAGTTGAGTTAATTTATGTGTATGTGTATTTTAAGTCAGGCAAAGTCTTGAAGATTCACCCAGCCCCCTCTCCCCCCCCAGCTTGGTGAACAAAGACCTTGTTGTCACTTTTTCTTTGGTTTTACTTTAGTTTGTTAGTCACCCATCAGGAATGAAAAACTTTTTTTTTTATTATGTTATGTTAATCACCATACCTTACATCATTAGTTTTTGATGTAGTGTTCCATGATTCATTGTTTGCATATAACACCCAGTGCTCCATTCAGTACGTGCCCTCTTTAATACTCATCACCAGGCTAACCCATTCCCCCACCCAGGAATGAAAAACTTTTGATGGGGAAAAATGTCAAGCTGAATGGAAACACTGTTGCCTCAGATCAATGTTTAAAAACTGTGCTATCTCAAAATGAAACATATTTTTTTTCTCAGATTGCCCAGAATTGCTTGTCATTGAATTCAAGAATCAGAAATTCAGATGGTGAGGTATAAAGGAAATTTTTGTTGCTAAGAAACTCAAGACCTCTCTTTTTTGCATCAGATCCGTTGCCCTCCATTTCACAGCTGTCATAAAGTCAGTATTTAAGCGATTAAGATTATTCTGCATTACACCTTGACTTCCACTTTGGTCCGTTATTAAAAAAAAAAAAAAATACGTTAAGCACTCCTGGCCGGTAGAGGTAAGAACAGTTTTCTTGGGCCTGGTTTTGATGAGATCAGATCTACATATGGTCTGGGGTCAGGTGGGTGTCTTGTGTTTTTCCACCTGGAGATCTTTTTATTTCAAAGGTAGCTTTCAGGTAGAGTTGTCATTAAAGATTGTCAGATAAATTGTATATTACCAGGCTCTGTGAACCAGTCCTTTTTTAAAGGGTTTGAAGTGAAAACTTGAACTCGATGCATTATGCTGTGGGTTCTGGCTTTTGTGTCTAAGCTTTTGAAAGGGAGGAAAGGGGGAGTATAGTGCACTGGATGTTGTGATAGATTGAAAGCTAGCGGTCTTGGGGTGTGAGGCAGACAGTCTTACTCGGGCAGAGGGGATCTCTTGGTGACCTTTGTATCAGCCTTGTCTCATGGTCAGAATCCTTGGTTGAGCTTTTTACAAAGAGGAGCACAGAGGATTTTTAGGGCAGTGAAATTACTCTGAATGGTACTGCAGTGGCAGAGACATGTCATCATGCATTTGTCCAAACCCATAGAATGCACACCAGGAGTGAGCCCTGCTGTTAACCATGGACTTGGGTAATAATGACTATGTGTCAATGGAGGTTCATCAGATGTAGCAAATGTACCTGGGAGGGGGGGGATGTCGATAATGGGAGAGGGTACACAGTTGTGGGGCTGGAGAATTTATGGGAAATCTCTGTACTTTCTCAATTTCTATGAACCTAAAACTGTTGTAAGAAATAAAATCTGATACAAAAATGAAGAAAACTACAGATGTCCATGTGTCACCTTTTGAAGATGCTGATTCAGTGGTTTTGATGCCAGGCTTAAATCTGTGCAGCCCGAGTTAAGAACTGCTTGGAAAGGCTGTACCGACCGTCCTGTCTGCCGGGCACTTCGTGCAGAGCATCTGCTCCCCGGGGAGAGGGGCAATTCATAAATTAGCTCCTTGTTGAAATATTATGGCTGGCGAGGTATTTTCGTCTAGTGGCAGGAAAGTGAGTGGAGTAGAGACCCTCCATTGAGACTGCAGGAGGTCTTAAGTGTCTGTCTGGGTTCACTCGATAGCCTTTTCCTCACTATGATTTGTGGCTGAATTTGTCCGGTTAGGATTTGCTTTGAGCAATGCTCTGCATATAGTAAAGGCTTGATAAGCACTAGCTGCAATTGTTATGTTTTAAAACCCTGATTGTTTTTTCAGGATCCTACTATTTTTCTTGTTCTTGATGAACATACTAAAATCCCGTGCCTTGGATAAATTCCTGATAATATTTTTATATTTTATCAATAATTTAGTGACTTGGAAGGCCCATAAGGGAAATATACACCACTTATATATTCACAATGACTTTGTTAATTAAAGAACTTCCTTAGACTCTAAACTTCAGTTAGTACTTTTACAAGTAAGAAAAAACCCACAAGATTTAAAAACGATACACTTTATCTTGAAATTTTGAATAAACCAATGCCTAGTGTACAAAGCCTTCTTATTGGAGAGTCAGGAGACATTGTCCATAACCAGTTGGATTAAAAAAAGAGGTCAAAGATGAATTCCTTTATTTTACCACCAAAATAAACTAGAACTCTAGGAATAGAAATATAGTTGGATTTTGCATAGGAGAAATTGCAGGCTATCTGACAGCTTATTCACTTAGAGAAAATAGAGATTGAGATGATTCTTCCTCATACACTATAATACCATTTCATTAAACTTTTATTACAAAAGGAATGCATTTAAGGACCATGAATGAATGGGTTGAATGAATGGCTGAGCAATTGACAGATGTTAGGAACTGACAGGAGCATTTATTATTTTCATCTGGTTAAAGTGAAAAAATAAGTAAAATCCCTTACATAAAATTTGTGTGCAGATATTTACATTTCATCAACAAATAGGGTTTGTGTAACAAGCTTCAAGATCCACGGCTCTGGGGCTTTTGTGAGGTTTTCTGCATCTCCGTTTCAGGGCGTGGCTTTGGGATTACCACCCCCTCACCGGCCAGCCCACATGCTGGTGAGAGGAGCGGGCCTGCTATGCACTGTGGAGGTAGAGATCTTCCGAGGGGGTGCTCTCTGGTCACTGAGCGATTCTTGTATCCTGAAAACTGATGAAAACCTCTGGGTTGCCAGAAATAAAAACTGCAACCACCTTAGAGATACAGAATGTGATTGTGGATGAGGGATTAAAGATTCAATGTTTTATCTTTTAAGGCTGAAAAGTAAGCATTTATTTGCTTTCGGAGGAAAAAAAGCCAAGTCCATAGACTCGAATTTGTGGTTGATGGTGTGTTTTGTTTGTTTATAATATTGATAGCAGGATTTTGTTGTTTTTGCTGTTTCCCACACAGTATAAAGATGAATCCTATTTTTCTATCTCGTCTGCAATCTAAATTTACCTGGTTGCTTATGAGTTGAATTGTATGCTCAGTTAAGAATTCTGAAACGTGTACATGTGCTCTCTCTCAAAAAAAAAAGGCTGCTACTAAAACAAAAACAAACACTAGGCCAGAATAGCCGGCACAATACCCTCGAGTACCTACATCCTGCAATAATTTCAAAGGAAACCCTAGCATAGAGGCTCACCTTTGTATTTCTGGCATCTAAAACTACATTATTTTATGTTGTTCATGTCCACATCATGCAGAATTTGCTCCGTGTTTATCCTAATCCCTGAATCCTGTGTAATGGAAAAGAAGAGATTTTTATAATGGTCTGTGAGAGGTTTTTTTTCTTTCTTTCCTTTTGTAGCCTCGTCTTGAAGGAATACTACATAAGAAAAATTTCTTATACTTTATGGTGATTTATAAGAAACCTACATGCTACATAATCTTGATAATGCATGTTTATCTATCTATGGATGTGTGTGTGTGTGTGTGTGTATGTGTATATATATATATATATATATATAGTTTCCCTGTTCACTAATGAAAGAATTTGAAAACTTTTTCATTCTATTCAAAATAAGAAAGATACATATCTGTATATAATGTATGTATATTTGTACACATTTTATACACACATATATATTCTATAATACACACATCCTTTTGAGTAGTTGGAGAAACTTTTTCAAACTTAATTCTTATTAATTATCAGGGAAACTTAAAAACCTTTTTTTGCTGCAAATGGCTCATTTATTTCTGGAATTTACATTTTCAACACACACACAATAATTGAATATGGTGTCTTCCTTTATATTGGGGTTTGAATGAACCGGAGGTGTATCGATAGCTCACTCAGATTGGTAGGAAAAGATTGATCTGGAAAATAATGGCCTTAGACTATTTGAGAGCTCTCTTCCTCTTCTGTATGGTTTTTGTTGATTAGCCCCCCCATGACAATGTGTCAGTTGTTGCGTTTGCTCTTTGCGTACCTTTCTTTCCTTGGCCTTTTATATTTGCATAGTGTAGTTTAGAGCTAGTGCAAAATACAGAGCTCGAGGGCTGTCATGTATGGATTGCATTGTGTGCTTCCCAGCACCGTGTCCTCGGCATACAATAACTACAGTGTGGAGGGGCCTACACGGAGACAGCGGTGGGGCTTTACACAGTGCCAGGGGGGTGTGGCGGCCGCTGCAATCTGCCGGGTAAGCAGATGCACACATTCCTCCAAGTTGAGAGGCCTCCAGAAATGTCATGTTTTGGCCTCCGTCGTGAATGCCACAAATAACAGCAGGCTCGGGGAACTTTGCTCAGCTTCTTAAATTCCAGCCGGCCTTCCTTCAGCTGGGTCTGCCATAGATGGCTTTGTTTTGTTTTGTTTTAAAGGCCCCAAAAGTTAGTCTTCCAACCCTTGAATAACATATTTTAAACCCATCTAAATTGTCTTGTTCTTTTTTCTCTTTTGGATAGCTCTAATATATTATGCTTTTTTATTAAAGAAGAAAAAAAAATCTGATAACCTAGCAAGTAGACCAAAGGGCTTCTTTTGTTTAATTTTTCAGCCCATTGATTTTTATATTGCTGGTCTGTGCTATAAATGGGGTTAGGGAGAGGCAGATAGGGGAAAAGAGATTGTAAAGCTTGTTGGCATTTAATGTAGAAAGTAAGATTTCTCTTTGAAGTGCACTTGGCAAGTTTTATTAACAGTTGTATGATTTTGGGGCGCCTGGGTGCCTCAGTTGGTTAAGCGTCTGCCTTCGGCTTAGGCATGATCTCAGGGTCCTGGGATCGAGTCCCTCATCCGTTGGTCCAGCTCCCTGCTCAGCTGGGAGCCTGCTTCTCCCTCTCCCTCTGCCACTTCTCCTGCTTGTGTTCTCTCTCGTCAAATAAATAACATCTTAAAAAAGAAAAACTGTTGTATGGTTTTGTTTAATTAACTTGGTGCTTTATTAGCATTGCAGTTGACACAGATTGTAGTCCGTAAAGATTCTAGTTTAAGAAGGGATACAAAGCAAAGACAAGCTTTCAGTTAGCAAGAGGAAATGACAGTGAAACTGCTGTCTGTCTTAGTGAAGGAATGTAAAGAGTCTATAAAACCTCACTGTCCCCTTCTGTGCGAAGGTGGGGCATGGCCTGCTCTTAAGAGAAAGAGGCAGATTCACTTTTCTGCTTTTGTCATTCCTCTAGTTCTCAAGAAGTGTTTGGAAATGTTCTAATTACTAAAGAAGAGTTTAAGTACACTGTAGAATTATGAAGATGAAATGTAGGTCTGTGGCTGTTCTTCTCCCAGAATGTAGTTGGCAGTGTGTGTTTGGTTTAGTTCCCTGAATAGCTATGGGTGGTAGTCCATGAGCTAGATCCAGGAGATTGCGTAAGACTGCTAGCCAGAGGCTTGAATTCTAGACTCAGCTTTGCCAACTTTTTGGCTGGCATTATGGCACCGAGCCATTCCATCCAACGGATATATTTTGGCCTACTGGTGAGCTAGTTACTCAATGAAATGCTGCCCTAAGAGATGTTAAAGTAAGTAAGACATACTTTTTTTGCCTAAAGAATTCAGTCTCCAAACGTAGTATCAAAAAAGGAGTAGAATATAAGTGTAAGTACCATAAATGTGCAATAAAGTGTTTGAAGGAGAAAGATGAATATTGGGAGATTGGAATAATTTTCATAGGGAAGGAGAATTTGGAGATTTGTCTAGAGGTACGGTTTCAACAGTTAGAAATAAATCAAGGTAAAAAAGAAATTTAGAGTATGTCTTGGCCAGTCCACAATCCTTTTTATCTGGGGCAATACCCCAAAGTGCTATGACAACTAGTTGTGCTGGTATCTTAGGTGTAGATAGTAAAACAAAATCTGTTTTTTGCTTGGTTAACAAATGTGTATTTGTAGTCCTTTCATGCAATAGAATCCAAATTGTTGTTTATTAAAAAAGTCAAAACAATGATAATAGGAGAAAATTGCCGGGGTGCCTGGGTGGTTCAGTGGATTGAGCATCTGCCTTCTGCTCAGGTCTCTGATCTCTCCGTCCTGGAATTGAGCCATGCATCGCCCCGTGTCGGGCTCCCCGTTCAGCAGGGAGTCTGCTTTTCCCTCTGCCTCCCCCCTCCCCTGCTCCTGTATGTTCATTCTCTCGCTCTCAAATAAGTAAATAAAATCTTAAAAAAAAAAGAAAATTGTCTTCCTGGATAGAAATATAGAGTACTAATGTTTATGGATATCACAGATGAGAATTCAGTTCTTCAAAAGAAATTCAGGAAATCAGTCTGAAAAGTAGGTTAAACTCTCTGTAACCTCAGTTTTCTCATTTGTGAAGTGAGATTGGATGAAATAAGTGTGAAAGTTCTTTAATCATATTTAAAATCAATTATTTTTAGAGCAACTCAGAAAGGTCCTGTGATTCAGTGGTCTTTTAATGAATCCATATAAGGTGTCAAATATTTTATTAAGCACTTTAAATACACCTCATTTAATTATTGCTATTATACAAGGAGTATTTGTATTTTAAAGAGAAGAAACTGAGGAATGGTGAAGTTAAGTAACTTGCCTCCGGTTACATAACTGTTAAGAAGTAGGGCTGTCATTCAGGGCTGTCATTCAGATCCAGGTCACTGGCATTTTCCTGCAATATCTTTTCTAGTCTGGTTGAGAATCAGTGATTCTCATGAAAGATGGTACATATAAGAATCTGGAGGGGAGAAGGAATCATTTCAACTGGCATACCCCCACACATCTTTTTATATTACAATTACGAGTTGTGTGTTGGTTCCTGTCCCCTGAATGATGTGAATTTTCCTTTGTGGAGTGTGTTGTGAACAGAGTGAAGGCAAAGAGAAGTTGTGAGCCACTGGGTTCATATTGCTGACAGAGCATACTCAGGCAAGTTTGATTGCAGATGAGTACTTATTAAATGTTCCATGTTACTACATTTTATATGTAGTATTTAATATGGGATAATCTGATATATTTTCTTTATGAGAGAAGAAGAAATGTGCTATTTTGTTTGCCTTGTTGAATTAGCTTCCAAAAGCAGATCAGTTTTAGGTTGCTTAAGAGTAACTTCTCTAGGGGCGCCTGGGTGGCTCAGTTGGTTGAGCGACTGCCTTCGGCTCAGGTCATGATCCTGGAGTCCCGGGATCGAGTCCCGCATCGGGCTCCCTGCTCGGCGGGGAGTCTGCCTCTCCCTCTCCCGCTCCCCCGTCTCGTGCTCACTCTCTCTCTCTCTCAAATAAATAAATAGAATCTTTAAAAAGAAAAAAAAAAGAGTAACTTCTCTGGGTTTTCTGTTATAATTTACTTTGGTCAGTCCTTATTCTTTAGCTTATGTTTCTTTCCCTCTTGTCTTGATGGCTTTGCTGTATCGTTTTTAAAAATGTCAAAACCTTTTGAATATTAATGAGTCAGAATAATAAAATAATGGAAGAAAGTAATTGTAGAGTACTGGATTTCATTTTATGTGGCTAGAGACCCATGGAGTTTCCTTAATTTGAGAGTTTTAGGCATTAATCAGCCATTATCTTTAAAAAAAATTTTTTTTTAAGATTTTATTTTTTTTTTAGAGAGAGTGCTCATGTGCACGTCAGTGGGGAAGGGCAGAGGGAGGGGGGAGAGAGAGAATCTCAAGCAGACTCCATGCTGAGTGCAGAGCTAGACGTGGGGCTCATCTCTCGACCCTGAGATTAAGACCTGAGCAGAAATTGAGTCAGATGTTTAACTGACTGAGCCACCCAGTCGTTCCCATTATGTCTTTTAATGTTGCCTCTCACTTATTCTCTGTATTGTTTTCAATTAGAGTTTTTTTTTTTTAAGATTTTATTTTTAAGTAACCTCTACATCGTACGTGGGGCTTAAACCCACAACCCCGAGATCAAGCGTCCCATGCTGCACTGACTGAGCCAGCCAGGTACCCCTTCAGTTAGAATGAGGAGGTCTACATAGACTTTATCAGAATTTTGTCTTCTATGTCTGAAATTCTTTCATATTTTCCATCTTTCTTTGCTGTGTTCTGGGTAGTTTTTTAAGATCCATTTTCCAGGTCACTGGTTTTCTGTCTGTGTCAAACTCTGTCCATTTGGATTACAATTTATTGTTATAGGTTTTACTTTTAGATATTCTATTTGGTTCTTTTCAGAATCTGCTTTTTGATAGTTATTTCTTGATATTATATAATATTTCTTTAAACAGGTAAAAAAGTGTTCTGTACTTGATAATTCCATTATCTACAGTCCCTGAAGATCTAATTTTGATACTGTGTCTAATACTCAGTAATAGTAATTGGTTTCCTTGTGTGTGCTTTGATTTTTTTGGTTATATTTCTTGGGATTTTATATCTGGGAATCATTTGCTTCAGCCAGACAGCTGGACATATCCAGTTCTGAATCAGTTTAAACCAAATTCTCTTTTTTGGTATTTTTGAATCAAAAAGATAATGAGTAAACTGTGTGTGTGTGTGTAATAAATCATATTAATAAAAAATGTTAATGCCAGTCTCCAAATCTGCTTGTGGGCCAGATCATGGTAATATTTTTCTCCCTCATTTCTAGAGATGTGGTCTGTAGAACAGTAATTCTGATGTGGAGTAAGTTAGTAAGTGTTGTATTAAAACAAGATAGTGCTTTATTTAGCCAAATAATTTTGGGAAACATCAGGTTGAATGATGGGAAACAAGTTTTTTTCATCATAGAACTCAGGATATCTTACATGCAAACAGGAAGTTTGATGCATAGTAGTTAAGCAGAATTTTCCTTTATCCCACTCTTACTCCCCGTTCAGGGGATGTAGGTATATATATGGAACATCTCATGGGACTAGCGGGACCAATGGAACATGCTTGCCTACTAGAAGTCTGCCTCCTGATACCCTTGGCTTCTGCTTATTGCCTTCTCACTGTCTTCACCTCTGTGTTTATACCACTCTGCTGTATGAGTGTGTGTGTGTGCGCACGCACACCTTATATTTAAACTTGCTGAGGGAAGATGTGATTGTATGTGGTAATCTTTATCCCCAGAGTAAGATATTGTCTTTGAGTAGAGCTATTGTATGAAGCTATCTCATAGGCCTTTGGTTAGTATTCTTTGGACCAATTGGACCAGGTAGCTAGTTATTTCTAGAGAGGTAGATTCATAGGATTTTGTTTTCCCTTGGGGGACTTCCTTTTTATTTTCTGTCATTTGACTGTAACGTTTCCAGGACCACTATGTCTTATTTATCGTTGTTTTCATGACGTCTTAATAGAGGAACTGTTACATATTAGATGCTGGATTAGTCTGTGTTGAGCCTTTTAGCCTGGAGGAACTGATACATATTAGATGCTGGATCAGTCTGTGTTGAGCCTTTTAGCCTGGCAAGCTCTGGCAGTCATCTGAGAGTGGAACAGTACACCTGGGAGTCATATTGGTTTGACCATTATGGATGGGTTACTTTTTTCATCTTACTATATTCTCCAATATCTTTTGAAGAGAAATTGGCTCCATCAGATTCTATAAACATCCGAAGTGAAAAAGAAGTTCTTTTGAATATGCTCTTTGTCTGCCTTGTGACAGAAATAATTTCCTTTCAGATTCATTTCAGATGCCACAGTCTTGGTGAAGCTGTGGTTTTTCTCCGACCCCGTTACTCATCTGTTCTTGGTGTTGCCGTAGCCCTTGGTACATGCGTCTTTCAGTACATGTCCCACGGTTTTTGTGCATTTTTGTCTTCCAGCCAGACTTTGAGTTCATTGAGGGTGGAGATGCTGAATGGAAGCTTAAGTAATATCTGTGTGCAGTTAAGATCTATTCAAGCATTTAGAATATCTGTTTTTTGGAGAAGGGGAGGAGAGAATAGCAGAGAAGCAATCTGAGCATCTAGAAGATACTTTGGTGTTTGTTAGATGTGGGCTAGTGAAAGAACAGTTGCTAACAGGATTTAGCTGACCGAGTAAGGCACTTGGTTTGGCACTTTGAATGTACTGTCTCATTGGGTTAATTTGACCCTCACAGTGAGCTGTGAGATACTTGTGATTTCCTTTTACAGTTAAGGAGACTCAGTGGTTTGCTATCATCACGCTTGTGTAGTAATAGTAAAGTGCCTACAGGCTGTTCAATGAAGGAGGGACTGGGTCTGACTCCAGCCCCTGTGTGGCTCCCTCTGTGCTGCCCAGCATACCAAAGTCAAATTGTGGTGGTGAGCTTTGTGCGTGTTTTTCTCTTAATCCTTTAGGGGAATTCTGTCCATGAGAGCATGTTTCTATTTTTGAAATGGAAACCAGTGAGAAAGTATGATTTATTAATAAGGTTTTACTCTAAGCCTATGTTGGAATATGTTTTCTCTTTGAACTGAGGTATGTGCTCATAGATGTTAGTTGTCTGAAATATCCTTTTTACCCTAATTTCAAATAGCATTATCACCAAATAGCATGACTCTCCTTTTGATTCTGTTAACATTTCTTCATGATATCTACAGCTAACTGGTTTCAGTAGTTTGCTCATTCGAAAGTAGTTGTCACATAGAGCCAGATGTTTTTAGAAATGGTAAGTTTGGGAGCTTTATCTGATTAAAGGTCAACTTCTTATATTAGCTTCTGTTGAGTTTTTAGTGTCTTTCTAAATAAGAAGATAATCTCTGCTTTATAGTAGATAAAATGTCCCCTGCGAGTCCTTTATATCTCATTGTAAATGCATAGGGGATGACGTCCAAGTAGATAGATGTGTCAGGAGCTATAGTTGATTGCTGTCTTTGCTATCTCAGATAAGGAAAGTTCCTAATTACAAAATGGATGCTGAGATTATAGCTATGGTCAGTCACTAGAAGCCTGAATAGGTTACATGTCATCTCATTAAAAATAAGTATGTTACATATAGTACACTGTAATGTTTTCTCAGTTGACTCAGTATTTTTTGACCACCTATTATGATGGGCAGTTTTCTACTCACTGAACATTCAGAAGTAAACAATGTTGTTGAAATTAATGTCCGAAAATTCACTAATTCTATCTTAAATTATTGATTATCTCTAAAATATTCTTTGGGGCACCTGGGTGGCTTAGTCAGTTAAGCGTCCTACTCTTGATTTCCACTCAGGTCATGATCTCAGGGTCGTGAGATTGAGCCCTGTGTCGGGTTCCGTGCTGAGCGTGGAGCCTGCTTAAGATTCCCTCTTTGCCTCTCCCTCTGCACCCTTCCCCCACCCATGTACACGCACACACTGTCTCTCAAAAAAAATTCTTTGCTATTATTTGCAACTATATCTCTTCACATCTACTCCAGGTTCCTATAAAAAAGAGACCATAGATTTTACTGTACATTTAAGAAAGCCAGCTGTCATGCTTTGAGTTCCCTTCTCATAAAGTTAATTTAAAGTACCTCTAAACTCAAAGTTTTAATTATATAGGCTAATAATTTCATGCAGATCAAATAATGAAATTTAGAACCATTCATTGTAAACGCTTAAGCCAAAATCTCGTGTAGGCGAAATTAGTCACTTTTCATGTTACAGAACTCTCCAGTTTCTAACAATAGGAGCCAATAGTGATTAAGCACTATGTGCCACACACACTGTTCCAAGCTCCCGTATGTATTACAGCTCATTTAGCACTCACTACACCCTGTGGTGGCTTCTATTACCCCATTTCACAGATGTGCAAATTAAGGCAAATAGAAGTAAAGTGTCTTGTCCTTAGTCACATAATTTGTAAATAATGGAAATGTATGTGTAACTTTGTCATTTGGAATCCAGAATTCAGTACTCTTCCTTACTGCTCTATTTTATGTACTTTGAATATGCAGACATATTTTAAATGTACTTAATTTTCTGAATTTCTAGTGATACAGTGAAGGTACAGTGCTGGCTATGTTGAAATAATCTGTTGCTTTTTCCTTCTTCCCTCTACTATTTGGTGTAATTCTCTTCTTCTTCTTCTTCTTTTTTAAAGAAACATTACTATAAAAGGTTTAATAATGAAAGTTCCAGATTCTCCTTTGCATGTCTTTTAGGCATGAGTTTTCCACCTCTGCTTCCTCTTTTCCACAAAGAGGAGGAAGAAAAGGTCCGAGGATAGAAACCAGCCTTTGAATTGAGTTTCTCTGAGACTATCTTTTGCAATCCCTTATCAGAGTTGTACTTATTTGAATTGAAATGTCCTTCATATCTTACTGCATTGTTTAAGATACATCTGTGGGAGACATTAATTTCCACACAGTGGATGAACGAATGAGTATCCATTTTGAGAGTGTAAGGGCATTCATCTGGAGGATGAAAATGTCTGAGGGCGCATTCAGTTTTCACGTGAGGTCCAGTGGCTGCTTATATCCATGTGGGGGAAGGGAAAGCATGTGTCTGACCTGACCTCACAGTTGGGCCTGCCCAGGGTGTGCATCTTAATTAGGAATGAGTCACCACTTTATGTTTTGCCATTGATTAGACAATGAGCTTTTCTTTTGTAGCTGCTAAAGGCTTTTACATCTCTGTTGATAGGTTTTTTTTTAAGTATTTTTTTTTTTTAAGATTTTATCTAAGAGAGAGAGAGAGCGAGAGAGTGCTTGAGCTGAGGGGAGAGGGAGAAGCAGGATCAAAGAGCCTGACTTGGGGCTTGATCCCAGGACCTCAGGACCATGACCCGAGTTGAAGGCACACGCTCAACCGACTGAGCCACCCAGGGGCCCCAGCAAAACAAAAACAAAACAAAATAAAGTATTTAAGGCAAAAGTATGTTACATCCTTGGAGGCAACTGATTTTATTCTCCCAGTTCCATTACCTTGTATCTTAAAATTTTGTTCTGAAGAGTGAATGTCTCATCATTCTCAAGAAAAAGCTTAGCTTGAATTGAAAACAATTTTTTTTCCTATTCTACCAATATCATGGAACAGAAATCAAACCTAAGTACCGATGGGATAAATCATGTTAGGATACAGTGAAGACTTGGGCCAAATGATTTTCCTGGGGGAGTATACCTTATAGAAAGGACATAAGCCACCTTGAGGAATTGAGGGAGGCAGTTTGGACATATTTCTGTACTATTTTAAAAATAAATGAACTCCTAGCACCTTACTTTTTGAGTCCTTTTTATATTTTTGTAGAGTAGGGAATAAAGCATAGAGCATTTGATCATGCTTTCATTCTAGAATTTATGCTTTGTATATGTGCTGCGGGGAGGGAGGATTCTAAAGTGAAAAAGTTGTTAATCACTCTTGTATTATAAAAGATTGGGAAATAAATATTTTATATTATGCTAAATAATGTTATCCGATGTGAAGTCCTTTATTTACAGTACTCATGGAATCTTTAGTGCTTGAAAAGTAAAGATACCATTTCTTTTCCCGCAGAAGCGTGTGAAGGGACAAGTGTTATTTGACAAAGTGTGTGAACATCTCAATCTCCTGGAAAAGGACTACTTTGGACTTTTATTTCAGGAAAGCCCTGAGCAGAAAGTAAGTGAAATGATTTCAAATTCATGTGTATCTTCTTAGAAAAATACTGTATTTTTTTTCTTAAGCAGTATAAAATTTTGCTTTAAAATGATTTATGACATTTTTATATTCATTGTAGAAATTTGGTAAATATTAAAAACCTGTGCAGAGAGAATCACCTATAGCTTTTTGCTATTGTGTGTATGTTTTTCCACTAATACTGTAAGCAAACAGAATAGAATGTTTTATTCTGTGTTAATTATTAGAGACTGAAAGAACTGATTTAAAAATTTTTTATGTTGAATTTTTAGCTCTTGAATTCACTTGTATGCTAGTACTTAAGCATGCCTAAAAAGCCGGGAAGGAAGCATATTGGAAGGAATGTCGAGTACCGATGTGTATTTATCTGGATGCTTGGGAGGGCACGTTTGCCTTGCTGTACAGACTGTGGTGGCTGTGTGGGGTGAATGTGGTCTTTGCCCTGTTGTTGGGTTACTGGGAGGCAAAAAAGGAGGTGGGGCCCAGCCTGACTCAGGTGGTAGATTTGACCAGCCAGGACCCTGTGCAAATCTGCCTGACACCAAGTGTGTTGAGATTGTTCTGCTCCAGGAATTTCCCAATACACTAAGCAGGAGCATCGGAGTACTCTAATGCTTTAATGCTAAGCATTCGCATTCCAGGGAATGTCAGGGCTTCTCAGTTTCATGTGTAAATTAAAGAGAGAACTATTAATCCAGTCTGGCAATTAACCAGATAACCTGCAGCCTTCTGTCTTAGTCGACTAGTTTGGGCATATCTAACAAAGTACCGTAGACTGAGTGGTTTATAAACAACACCAGAAGGCTGGGAAGTCCAAGATCAAGATGCCAACAGGTTCAGTGTCATATAGATAGGGCCTTCTGTGTCCTAACAAGTGGAAGGGATGAGGAGCTCTCTGATCCTCTTTTATGAGGGGACTTACTATACCCTAATTCATGAGGGCTCCACCTTCATGACCTTATCACCTCCCAAAGGCCTCACCTCCAAATATTGTCACTTTGGGGATTAGGTTTCAACATATGAATGGGGGGGGCCTCGCACATCCATTCAGTCTCTAGCACCCTTCTCCTTGTTAAGAAAGGACTGTTCCTCTTCTACTTGACTTTTGAGTAATGGGATGTAACTGTGGTGAAGATACTGAGTGTAAGACGGAAGGGTAAAGGTTTGGTCCTGTTGCACCCTAGAGTGAAGCCCTTTTAGGTCTGTTCGATTGTGGCTGTGGACAGACTCGCTGAGATGGTGCTGTCTGAGGATGCCCTCCCCAGCACCTGGTCACAGGGAAAGAAGTTCCTTCCTTGTATCTAACATTTATGTCACAGTCAATAGAATAAAATAGTCAGTAGATGCACATAGGTGGTGAAGTTTATTTGCCCACATGCTGTCATTGTTTATATGTCCTGGTAATGAAATACAGGGTATTAAGGGTAATAATTACATGTAAATTAAGTTTTCTCAATTTGCCTAGTCTTAAAGCTTTGATACTTAATTGTTGGTTTAATTCCACACTTAAACGAAAGACAATGAAATTGCATGCCTGCCTGCAGAATAGTATGCAAGTGTTCTTATTAGAATCCTGTTTAGAATGCTTTTCTCAGAAGTAGTAACATATTAGATATTCGACTAAGTAAACTAGGTGCTCTTTTTAGACCTGAAATTAAAAGGTGGTCTTGATAATATTTCTAACCATGTGCCCTTCTGCTGATCCTTAAAACTGTCAAAGAGAAAGTGATGGGAATTTGGCTATCATTATCCACTTTTTCTGAGATTACATATGGGGAGGGTCGTAAGAGCATTTAAGCTTTGTGAAAGAGGGAAACCATCTAGTATGTTGTAAAACATGTAGAAAAACATGTTCTGTTAGTAGAAACAGGATATGCTACATAAAGACATCTGGTATTTCTGCAACCCTAGATTTACATAAGAAAGAGTGGTATTTAGGTAGTAGGATTCACTAGTTTTTATTTTTATGACTTCCAATATATGTGTCTAATCCGTGTCTTTGACTTGAATCTCATACTCTTCTTAACTGCGTACTGTACACTGTGCTCAACTCTCTCAAGCAAACTGGCATCTTCCCCTTAAACTTCATGTGTCCCCTGAAGAGTGGGTATTGGTCCCTTCCACTCTTTCCACTTCCTTCCATTGTTTATCAGTCAGAAAGGTCTGTCTTTTCTACTCGCTAACATCCCTCTCCTAGTTCTCTTGGTCCACATTTTTGCTTTGGTTTAGACCCCTGTCCTCTCTTGCTTTGACTATTTTATTAGCTTCCTATGTGGATGAACGGTCTGGTCCCTAGGATCACGCTTCACACTGCTGCTAGACTGAGTTCTCAGGAGTGCATATGGGATCTTGGCACTCCCTAGTTTAGCTCCATTGAATGGATCCAATCTAACCCTCTTAGTATGGTTGACAAGGCTCTACTTCATTTGTTTCATTTCTCAGTAACCAACCACATACAGTCTGGATTCACTCCACACCAAGGTTCTCTCCTAACAAGAGCCTTCCTCCTTTTTTTTTTTTTTTTTTTTTATTTGAATGCCTACTTAAGATTTAAGTATCCAACTCTAGGCGATTTACCTTGACCGCTTTCCACCATCATTTCTCCTCCTCCCCACTCAAGGAGAGTTGACCATTTCTTCCATCTGTTATCTAGACATTTAGCACAAATCTTATTTGTGTCAGTCTTTCTTCCCATTACTGTAGGAACTCCATACCCTTTTATCTGTGTAATCTCAGTCTATGTAGACATTAACAAATATTTATTAAATACTGCCTTTGTGCCATCTCACACCCAATAGGATGGCCACTAGCAAAAATATAAAATAAGAAGTGTTAGCAAGGATATGAAGAAATTGGGACCCTTGTGCATTGGTAGTGGGAATATTAAATTGTGTAGCTATTGCAGAAAACAGTATAGAGGTCACTCAGAAAATTATAAATAGAACTATATGATCCAGCAGTCCCACTACTGGGTATATATCCAAATGAACTGAAAGCAGGATCTTGAAGAGAGATTTGCACACCCATGTTCATTGCAGCATTACTCACAATAGCCAAGAGGTGGAAGCAACCCAGTGTCCACCGATGAATGAATTGGATAAACAAAATGTGGTGAATGGAATATTATGGAGCCTTAAAGAAGGAAATCCTGTCACATGCTATAACATGGATGAACCTACAGGATATTAAGTGAAATAAGCCAGTCACAAAAAGACAAGCACTGTGATTCCATTTATAGGAGGTATCCATAGTCAAGCTCATGGAAACAGAAGGTAGAACGGTGTTTGCCAGGGACTGGGGCAGGGGGGGAAATGGGGAGCTGTTGTTCAGTGGGTATAGAGTTTCAATTTTGCACAATGAAAGAGTTTCAGAATCTGTTGCACAATAATGTGAATATAGTTAGCACTGCTGAACTATATGCTAAAAAAATAGAAGATGGTAAACTTTAGGTTAAAAAAACTCCCTGCATGCAAACCAGTATACTAGTGCATACTACTGCAAATCTGACAGTAAATAGTTAGGACAAAGACTCTGCCTTCACGGATATCCCCACTTATGTTCCGTGAAAAACTGAGTTACATAGTTATTAAATTTTGATTACCACTCTGTAGGAAAGGGTATTAATGGTGAGGACGGCTAGGAGAGAATGCTGCTAAAGGAAGGAGTGACCTAAAGCGGGTGGGCTTGGGCTGCCAGGGGGACTGGATGAGAGGGATTTGAACAGCACTGCTCACCCAAAGCAGGACGTGCCCTCAGTTGAAGTTGTGGTAGCAAAAGACAAAGAATTTTTTTTAAGATTTATTTCTCTATTAGAGAGTGCAGAGGGAGACAAGCAGACCCCGCTGAGCGGGGAGCCCAACATGGGGCTCGATCCCAGGACCCTGAGATTATGACCTGAACTGAAACCAAGAGTCTGACACTTCATCGACTGAGCCACCCAGACGCCCCAATCAAGTAAAGAATTTAAGAGAGATTAAGGAAGGAGATAGAATCAATCTGATGACATAACACCATAAGGCCTGGATTTCTGGATGGATGGAGGTGCCATTTAGTGAGTCAGTGAGGGCCCGGTCAGGGGGATGGCAGGGTATATCATGAGTGTCATTTTAAGACATGTTGACTTTAGGTCAGATAACAACTTTTGGAAGAACAAGTAAATTTTATATATGCTTTAAAGAATGGGTGCTCGGGGTGCTTGGGTGACTCAGTCAGCTGAGCATCCGACTCTTAATTTCCACTTAGGTCATGATCTCAGGGTTGTGAGATTGAGCCCCACATCAGGCTCTGCGCTGGGTATGGAGCCTGCTTAAGATTATCTCCCTTCCTCTCCCTCTCTGTTTCCCTCATGGGGAGTGGCTGCTAGCACAGAAGAAATTCTCCAGGTGGAACTCCAGAGTAGAGTGGGGTGGTTCTATTTCTGGGTGGGAGTATCCTATTTATATTGAGGTGCCTAGTTAGGCATACTTATTTATAACTTCATTTAAAAAGATGCCAGATGGCTTTTATCATAAAAAATATTCCGAACAGGGGCTTCAGGGTGGCTCATTCAGTTAAGTGTCTGACTCTTGTTCTCGGCTTAGGTCTTGATCTCAGGGTTGTGAGTTTGTGAGCCCCAGGCTGGGCTCCATGCTGGGCATGGAGCCTACTTAAAAAAAAAAAAAAAAACAAATAAAAGAGACATGACTATTAATAGCTAATCATTCTGGGATTCTCACAATGCACCAGGCACTATTTTAGCACTTCACACATGTTGTCTCATACAACCCTAAAAGGTTGGTATTATTAACCACACTTTATAAATACAGAAAGTTGAGGCATAGAGAAGTTAAATAATTAACCCAAGGCCACCGAGGCAGTAAATATTGAGGGTAAGATTCGAAACCAGGTAAACTAGGAAGGAAAAAAATAGAAAATGCAACAGTTCTTAACTGTGAGCAATTGGTAAGTTGGAAGGAGGAGTTGGGTACTTGTCTTGAAGCTCTGTTTTCTCAGCAAGCACAGTGTTTTAACTTACATCATGGATTAATTTCGGTTGGCTTTGTGGGGAATGCTGATGATCCTGGGAAAGCTAGGCAAAAAACATTTTTTGGAAGGTCTTGTATCTTGTGCTAAGGAATCTAGGCTTTTATCCTGATATGAAGGGTTTTTAGAAAGTGACATGGCCAGGGACACCTGGGTGCTCAGTCGGTTTCGGCTCAGGTCATGATCCCATGGTCCTGGGATTGAGTCCCACAAGGAGCCTACTTCTCCCTCTGCCTGCCTCTGTCCCTCTCTCTCTGATAAATAAAATCTAAAAAAAAAAAAAAAAAAAAGGGTGACATGGCCAGATTTGCATTTCAGAAAGCGTAATCTGTTGGTGGTGTGAAGGGAGATTATAGGGGACTGAGAGCCGAGGCAGGAAGGTCAGTTGTCTAGTCCAGAGGTGATAGAAACTAGGGCAGTGACATGAGGAGGAAAGACAAAGAGACAGATACTAAGTAGGGAATGTCTGTAGATGACTTTGTGACCCATCATCTCTGCGGCATGAGGGTGATGGGGGGGTTGGGGGATAAGTCCCACGCTTGGGGCTTGGGTAGCTGGGCAGCTTATTGGGGACTTTTACACTGGGACTTTGGGGGAGGAACAGCAGTTTGGGGTTGGGGGCAGAGATAAAATCTCATTTTCATTTTGCTAAGTTGGAAATGCTTGTAGGCTGTTGGCTAGATGATGTTTGGGGATCAGGGAGTAGGTGAGGGGTAAGGAAAGTTAACAGTAAAGAATTTGAGAGTGGGATGGGGGCGCCTGGGTGGCTCAGTCGGTTAAGTGTCTGCCTTTGGCTCAGGTCATGATCCCGGGGTCCTGCGATCGAGCCCTGAGTCGGGCTCCCAGCTTAGCAAGGACTCTGCTTCTCCCTCTCTTACTGCCCTCCCCCCCCCACTCTGCTCCTGCTCTCTCTCTCTTGCTCTCAAATAAATAAATAAAATCTTAAAAAAAAAAAAAAAAAGCATGTGAGAGTGGATATAAAGTATTATTTAAGGAAAGCTGGCTGTGAGGAGGACAGGTGGGAGAATGACAAGAGAATGTAGACCAGCACCGTCCAATTGAACTTTTCGTGATGATGAGATATTCTAGACCTGCTCTGTCTATCTAGTATGGCAGCCTCTAGCCACGGACGGCTATTGATCCCTTGAAATATGGCTGGTGTGACTGAGGAAGTGAAGTGAAATTTTATTCATTAGTACAGGTTTAAATTTTAAGTAGTCTTTTGTGACTGCTGGCTATTATATAGGACAGTGCAGCACGTTTACTAAGGATTTTGGGGGTTGACAGATTTGCTTGGATGGAAAGAACTTCGACTTCGGCTGTGGGAATGCCCGAGGAAAGGGTGAGGTTGGAGAGAGAGGAAGAAAGGATGATGGAAGGTTCCGAAGTCAAGAAGAGGCTAAGCCTTGAATAAAGCGGGCAGCCTCATACCCTGAGTCTGTAAGGAGTAAGCTCAGGAGTGGTGAGCTGGAAGTCAGTCTTTGTCAAGTGAGGTGAGGCCTCAAAGCTCTGAGAAATAGAGGGTGGAATCCTCTGCTAAGAGTGACTAGGGGGTAGCACTGGGGACCCAGAGAGGCCGACGACTAAGGACAGGTACGTGGATTGCTGTTGACAGTGCAGCCAAGATTGGAGATCGTACAGTTGGGATGGCAACAGACTAAATCAGTGTGTGCCACCTGCATCCGGGGTGTAATAGTGGAGAAATGGAGTATTGTGGGGGTTCCCAGTTGGCTGTGTTCACGGTGGTTACCATAATTTGGACAGAAGATCTTGAAAACTGGAACTGCTGCTGGGATGGTAATCTAGCTGATTATTCACGGGGGACCCGGGAGGGAACATAACTGAAACTGAAATGGGCTAACAGTTTGGGAGAAGATGGCTGGAGCCAAGGGATGAAAGTCCAAAAAAGCTGAAGACCAGGTGTAGTGACAATAAATGGGTAGAAAACTTAGAAGGAGAGGAAGAGGTTGTATCTGAGAATGGGATGATGAAGTCTAACGAGGTGGAGCATTCTGTGTGATGACAGGACCTCGCGTTCAGCATGAGCAGGGATGGCCAGAGTCCAGGAGAGGCTCAGGTCCTTGAGGCAGAGAATATTAGGATAAAGTTAAGTTTGGAGGGGTTCTATATAGGATCCTCACTGACAAAAAAAAATGCTAATGTTAAATAAGGAACTCCTAAGTCCTTATTTTACTTTGTAGTTTCTCTTGTGAAACGGGAGATGAAAATGCCCTTACAGTTAGGCACACATTTTGTTATCTAAGCTTTAACGTAGAACATTGAGGGAATAAACAGTGGGGTGTCCTTTCTGAGATAGAAACTTTTCAGAACATTTTCTTAAACTCTAAAGTTAAAAAAAACTTTAATAGAACTCTCACATGTAGTTGGCAGTATATTTTTCATATATAATCTGATAGGCTTTCATAACTTTTGTATAATTTTTTTATTCCTTCTCAGAGATGTAAACAAAATTCAGTCCTCAAGACATCTAGGCAAAAGAACTCTTATTTTTCTAATATAGATTTGAATGGTGTCCTAAATTTTTCCACAGAGTATCATTACCATTGTATCAGCTTAGCTTAATGAGTCCTGTTGTGTTTGAAACCCATACAGTTTCAACAATAGGATACTATAGGGTAAAGGAATTTAAGCCCCTTGCTTCATGCTGAATATTACCTGTATTTATAGAAGTTTCAGTCACTTATCTCGACATGAATTGAAGGTGAGGTTAAGCCATAGTTATTTGTATGAAAATTTTCCGTGGAGAGAAAATCTAAACTTTCCTTCGATTTTAGTGTAGTAGTACTGTGTCTCATGGTTGAGATCTTGAGTTGGAAGCCTTTCAATTTACTCTAAGTATGAAAATCTATCATTATTAGTGTTAGAACTTTTTAATGTCTCTTGAGAAGTTTTATGTAAACTTTACTACGGAAAATGCCGTTAAAAATATGTGGAATCAAGCAACATGTTACTCGTTTATATATGGAATTTCAAGTCCATATAGTTCTTGTATTCCTGTCTAACTGGAACCATCATTAAGGGTTTTGGACTCTCTTTAAAGGGAAAAATATTGTCTTGAATTTTTGATGTTAATAGAGTTTGGTATCTGGCCCAGTGATTATGTTATTTTGCTTCAAGCCATATTGAAAGAGGAGCTTATTAGAAGTGTAGTTGATATCCACAGCTAACTTTATGAAAATGGATTAAAGTGTTTGTCTGATAGCCTGACTATTTCCCTCCAGAAACTAGAAAAACACAACTATTAGACTCTTTGTCATATATAAACTATTCTTTAATAAAACTCTATATTCAGCCTAGTGGTACCTTCTAATACCATAAAGCAGAAGTTTGAGTCATGTTCTCCCAAATGCATAGTGAACATTCTGCTGTAACGTAGAAAGTCTGTAACTTTTCTGCTAACGCCAGCATTAGGGTGGTGTTCTGTTAGACCTAATTTAGGCAGAGGTATAATAAAAGGGATCTGCTTCAGTGCTATAAATTCTTAAGGGAAATTGCAGATTTTAGGCAAACTTACTTACACTTTTAACGTTTGGTAATACAGGGTCGGGTGAATTTAATGTCTCTCACCTGGCCAGATTGACAAGCACCAAGCGTGAGTGAGGAAGGCACAGCTAAGCATTTTGAAAAACTTCTAACACTGGGGTCTTAGCATCCAGCCTGAAAGGGAATCAGGCGAGATGGATGTTTCTTGGGGGGGGGGGGTGGAGGGCGGGATTTGGATGTAGATGTTGTGAGGGTGTCCTGGGTCCATATCTAGGTCTGCTCTGCTCAGTGGCCTACAGACCACTGAGGACCACAAATGGGTTGCTGTTGGTTGATGGGCTTGGCTGTTCTTCTTTGTCAGGTGAAAGTGGTTAGCACCTTGGTGGAATAAAGACTGTAGGGCTTGACATTATTGGATATAGCTGTTTAGAGTGATGGGTGGAGTTCAAAGACACACTTCTATGTAGGAACGTGGAAGGCAGTGTGATGTGCTAGGGCTTTCTGCAGGAGGCTGTCAACAATAGAATATTTAGCCAGTGAAGCCTGGGCATCTACTGGTCAAGCCAGTTAAAGGACTTGAAAAATGTCTCTCTACCTTCGACTTCTGGGAAAAGACATTAAAAGCAATCTGTGGCTATACTGCTCAAAGGGTGATCCAGGGGGCCCCAGCATTGGCACTACCTAGAATTTGTTAGAAAGGAAAATTCCAGGTCCTTACGGTGGACGTACTGAGTGGTAATCTGCGTTTTGGCCAGATCTTCAGGGGACTCGGGTAAACCTTTAAGGTTGGAGAAGCACCGATGTAGGGGATCGCTTTGAGGTGACAGAATTGTAGAGGTTTGGAATGTTACAAAAGCCAAGGGAGTAGTGGGCCCTAATAAGCCCAAGTGGCTCATGGTGCCAGAAGTGTGCCAACAGCCGTAGCCAGTAGGCGTTAGGCCATTCCCATTATTCGTGGACATTTAGACCGTGTAGTCTCTGAGGTTCTTCCTAACACCAGCATCCTGTGAATCTAAATGTAATGATTTGTGATCAGGGCTTTATCTTTTTGTAGATGTTTTTGTTGTTAGAGGATAATTGAAAATCACTTTTTTTTAAACCCTTTTTCTGATAACAGGTATTAGAAGTGTTGTAGAGAAGACTTGGTTAACCAAGACTGTTTCACCCTCAGATTTGTAGTGATCAGGAGTAGGGTAAAGGAGCTTCTCTAACTGATAGAAGGACTTCAGTGTAAAAAGAAATATGTGTATAGATATTTGCTTTGCTCCTTAGATTTCTGTAACCTTCTAAGGCAGGTTTTTGTTTTGTTTTTAACCTTTTTTTGTGTCACTTATTCCTTTGGCAGTCTAGTGAATTCTATGACAAAGCTAAAGGTACTGCTGATATTAACCAGGCTTTTTTCTCCTACATTCATAATTGATGGTAATGCTAAATTTCAATTAGAGGTTAGTGGAAGTGAAGATACATCATTTGTCCCCCCAACTGATTCATAGTCTTCCAGTTTCATGTTCTAAGATGATTCAATAACACTGGGTTCTAGGACTCCATTTTAATTTTAGTTTACTTCTGTTGGAAGCCTGTGATAGGATTCCTTGTAATTTTTATTTATTCCTTGGTTTCCCTGATGTTCATTCAGAAAATAAATATGTATTGAGTTCATACTTTGGGTACAGAGTGGGGGTAAAAAGGGGAAGGTGAGGAGAAGGATACCAGATTGAGGGCGCCTGGGTGGCTCAGTTGGTTAAGCGACTGCCTTCGGCTCAGGTCATGATCCTGGAGTCCCGGGATCGAGTCCCGCATCGGGCTCCCTGCTCAGCAGGAAGTCTGCTTCTCCCTCTGACCCTCCCCCCTCATGTGCTCTCTCTCTCTCATTCTCGCTCTCTCAAATGATGAATAGATGGAAATCTTTAAAAAAAAAAATTTAAAAATGTAAAATTAAAAAAAAAAAAAAAGATACCAGATTGAGTGAATGAATGTCCCTGCCCTTAAGTGTAGCTGCCAATATACTTTTATTTCTAAGAATCCAAGATAAATTTTATTGACATCCGGTGTGGGTTTTAGCTCTTTTTAGCTTTGCATTGTTGCCCGTACCTTAAAGTTTGGGAAACACTGAGAAAAATCCCCATTTTGCGTGATTATGAATTGCCTGCAACTGTCACTTAAAACAGAGATTCTCAGGTCCCTTCCCTGGAGAATGTTTCAGGTGGGCCGTGGGTAAATCTGTCTTTTTAACAAATTTGCCGGATGGATTCTTATCAGGCAAAACGTAGTAAAGGTTAGCTAGATAATACTTTAACATGTACATAGAAGGCTATGGACTAGTCATACTGGTAATTAGAGAAGGGATTGTGCTGTTTAATGTGTTGCCTTTGTTTCCACGAAGATTCTTTCCTATAGAAGGACAGCTTAAAGGGCTGACATTATCCAGACAGTTTTCTCTAAGAAAAAGGGGACTGATTTTTATTTCATCTGGCCCATGAATATAGAGTGTCTGATTTATTAATTTTTTAGAAATAATCATATAACTATTAACTTCTTTAATCTAGGTAACATATCACCTTTGGAAATACAAAACTGTATGAAGAAGGGATATCTCTCCAAAGGGGATAGGTCAATTTATCATTGCAAAAAAGCCCATCTGTTAAAGGCACTGGGTAAAGGACTTTGCATTTGTACTTAACTCTTCAGGAGGCATTTGAAGGAATGGTTGAAAAGAACTACCCTATGAGGTACATATTGTGATCCTCATCTAGAATTGAGCAAACTGAGGCTAAAGGAAGCCAAAGAATGAGCCCAAGGTCACAGAGTTGGTGAAAGCCAGAATTGGACTCCATGTAGCTCTCATTCCAAAGTCTATATATATGGTGGCCAAATCTTTAAAAGAATTGGAATTTTGCACCATCATCTCTCATGGTGGGGGAGGTTAGTGTGTACATGTGTGTGTCCGTGCATGCACATTCATATACCCGTGTGCATTTATGCCCTTCTCGGTGTTTTTTTCCCTCCTTTTGTGTCTACTTCTTGATCCATCCAGCACTCTTCAAGTGTCAAAACCAAGAAGTTTATTTTTATTTGTTAAGTATTTATTTGTTATATATTTAGATGTTATATGTTATTAATTTGTAGTTGATAATGCAGATAATAGACTTGTATTTCTTTTAAAAGTCACATTGTCATTTTTTTGCCTTTTTACTTATGAATTTATGACCCTAGATGATAAAATTCTATCCTACTCAGGATCTTGGTACTCATTGGAGCTAATTATTCATATAAAAGCAACCCTAAAAAAAAATACTGTAACTTGTGGTTTTTTAAGATGACCAGAGCATGGCAGTGGGCAGATTATCAGTCAACAGCTATTAATTTAGTACTTACTGGTTGTCTAAAGCTGCCAAGTACTGTGGAGGAAGTACAAGGAATAGGGTCTACGATTACCCTTACAAAGTTGTGTGAGGGAGGAGGAGGAGGCCTCCTGACCTCGGTGGGAGCAGAGCTCACAGTGTGGAAGTGAGCTACGTGGTGAGCAAAGGGAAACCAGTAGGTGAGTGGCAGGAGTCCCTTCTGCAGCTGCTGTTTGGTCACAGCAGGTAAACTCGGCCCACTTCATGTGTGGGTAGGGATCTGAAAAAAGGGAAAGAAGCCACTTCAGCCTTTCAATATTCTGGCTGGCCATACTGTGGAAAGTGGCCGGGAGAATGACACCGCGTCTGCATCTGGCTGGCTAGTGCAAGGAAACTTCTCACTCATTCTCCTGGGCCCGTAGAGCTCTTTGACTCTCCATGCTGTGCAGAAACCCAGCAGGGAATTTGTGCAAGGGATTGGGGCTGCAGGTGAGAGTGGAAGGTGCCGAGTGACTGGGACACAGGGTTATTCCTTGGGGTCACAGAAGATGACGCTGCTCCCGCCGTTCTCCTCCGCCTTCTTCTGCGGCCGGGCATCTGTAGCAACTGTCACATAGTGAAACCAGAGACCTGGAAGGGTCTGTCTAGTCGTTTCAGACCAGTGAAGTCATTTCCCTTCTACTCTCTTCTTTCTCTGTGTTCATGTTTTGAGGGGACCCCCCCTTCAGTTGAGCAGCCGTTGTCTCTGATTCAGTTTCCTTACTGTGGTTGTTGCTTCCCTGGATGAAATGCCATAACACATCCTACCCTCCTTCGCCTCTTCCCCAGCTTCTCCCCTGCCTGGGCTAGAGACTGAATGATGTGTTTTTCTCGCTCTTGTGCACGCCTCATAGCCGGCCATTTGTGAGCCGGCTGTTGGGACAGCAGCTGCAGGGCAAGGAAACTGAATGCCAGGCTCTTTCTTAAGGGGAGAATTCGAGCTGCTTCCTAACTTAGCACCGGAGGTACCATTGGAGCATCCCACTGGCCCTCCTCGTCAATGGGGCCATGCAGCTGGGACACCAGTAATATGAAACTCAACCAAGCTCTGGTAGTTCTTTATTGAGACATTTGAATATCACCAGTGTTAAAACAGAGCATGCACACCTTGGATCCTTGCTGCCCTGAGTGCAAGCCATGAGCAGTGTAGTAAAACCCGGGGGGTCTATGCGGCTTTGTTGCAAAGCCTCCTGTTACTACTTTTTAATAGTGGGAGTTAATGTTCTGTTATACCAATTCAGTATATTGTTAAGACAGTGGGCTGTTATTTTCTGTCTAACAACAAACATCTTAATTATTTGCTGTATATATCTGAAGAAAATTCTGTTTAAGCACAGATGTTACATTATTTGGGATACTTTTAGAATGAATG
Source organism: Leptonychotes weddellii (assembly GCF_054177405.1). Lineage (NCBI taxonomy): Eukaryota > Metazoa > Chordata > Mammalia > Carnivora > Phocidae > Leptonychotes > Leptonychotes weddellii. The sequence goes on along the minus strand of NC_138376.1, from coordinate 100,612,939 downwards.
AAACTTATTTATTGTAAAGCCAATTATAGTTGACTCTTGAATAACATAGGTTTGAACAGTGTGGGTCCACTTATGCAGAGATTTCTTCCAATAATACAGGATGGTTCTGTATCTGCTCGTGATTTTCTTGACATTTTCTTTTCTCTTGCTTACTTTATTATAAGAATACAATGTGTAATACATATAACATATAAAATATGCATTAATTGACCTGTTTATGTTGTTGGTAAGGCTTCTGGTCAACAGTAGGCTATGGTAGTTAAGTTTTGGGGGAGTCAAAAAAAGTATATGTGGATTTTTGACTGTATGTGGGGGTCAGCACCCCTAACCTCCACAATATTTAAAACTCAACTATTTCAATCAGTATATAGTTCCAATTTGGTCATTTTTGCTTTAAGATATAGTGGTTTCCTAGAATTTTTTATATTAACTTTCTCAAAGGGTAGAAAGGGGGAAGTGAAAGGGAGTTCCTTATGATTTGACTTCCCACTTCACGTGAAGTTTAAAAAGGATGTTACATGAAAAGCAGGAAGGACACGATCAGCTCCAATCTGATGGTACTTCTCCATAGCATTGTATAGTTGCAGGGAAAAAGAAAGTTTAGAAGTTGGCTTTAGGAGTTGAGATAATTGTGTTGGATTGGGGTGTATATATTTTAAAGAGCCAATTGTTGTCCTTGGCTGAGCTGTCATTTCAGTGTCCTCAGGGGCTGATTGCTGGCAATTCTGTTACAGAATAAAGACTACATGTAGATATATTGTGTCTCATCATTTGGATAGATGTTTGATTTCAGATCCAAGCAAATGAGGCCCAAGAGACCCACCTTAAAAGTGATTTAATGTTTTATTTATAACACGCACAGATTCAAAAACAAATCAGTACTTAGCCCAGTGGAATGCTAATAGGTGAAAGCTGCTTGGAATAGGAATTTATGTTTACACTTAAATATGTGAACTGTAAACTGTTCCATTTTGAACTCTGGAATATGTTTTATGGCTTAATTAACCTTTTTTTTCCCCCCCCTCCTCCTGTAGAACTGGCTAGATCCTGCAAAAGAAATAAAGAGACAACTGCGAAGTGAGTAAATAATCATACTTATCTAAGTTCATCTTTACATCTATTTCTGTCTGTAATAAAATTCACAGGAATGTAGACTAGAATACTAGTGATAGAGTGCATTTATATTGTGAAGGAAGCTAAGGATACTAACATTATTTTTGTAGAATCCTGACTTTATTTCATACATGGCTTAGTGACTCTTCTGGTCAAGAGGTTCTAGACTCCTAGTCCTAAATATTCCCTCACAGTGTCTACCACTATGAAGTGATATCTGACCCTTCCTCTGGGGGTAAGAATGAGGAGCTGCTTTCTGTAACCTTCACTGTTGATGTAAATTTTACTCCAGGCAACCGGTTACAATGGCTTTGTCTCCTTTGTTTTGAAAGCGTGTAGCTGGTGCAATTAATAGGCTTGTCTCTGGCTGCAGAGCTGTAGATACACTGCTCCTAGACGCCCTGGAGTGCAGACTAGGGCAGGAAAGTCTGGAGAGCCATCTCTTCAGTCCTCTGTGATGATCATCTTCTCTCCTCCTCTGTTCCACTGTCCAAGGCCGCTCTTTGTGATCTTTGCGTCTGGGTTTCTAGTCCCTCCTGCCGCATTTCCCGTTTGCTCTCATGGTAGACTCCCGAAGTGACTTGAGCTGTGTCCCCTCACCAACTACAGCTCCTGCAGGGGTTCTGCCTCTGCAGGGGGCCTTGCCTGTGGCCGACTTTAGGGTATCTGTGCCAGGAACTGTCATCGCCGCAGAAAACTCTCTGCTAGGTTTCTGGATACTTAAGTTACTCTAGGGTGGGTGAATGACCAAAGCAGAAAAGGGAGAGAGCCATGAAAAGCTGAAATTTTTACACAGGAGAACACAGTTGTCACCAGCCCTTCTGGACTCCCTTCCAGAGCCGTCCAGGGAGAAACCATTTCCCTGAGCGCCAGCCTGCGCAACGCCCTTTGTACGGTTGGTTTCATCCCCTACTTCTTTATTATTCATGACGTCAACGTGCTGGAACGAATCTGTACGCTTCCCTTCTGTCACTTACTGTCTCCCTTCTGTCTTGTGTTAGGTTCTCTACGATTGTTTTCTTCATTTCCTTTTCTTTCTCCCTGAAGTCATTCATCTTTGTGGTAGTTTTCCTATCATTTCTTCTCTGCTCCCTTTTAAAATTCTGAGCATATACCTTATTTTCCCATTTCTTCTTGTAGACTCCTCTTTCTTTTCCTTTTTTAAGAAAATATCTTTGAATAGAATGACCTTCCTGATTAGCCCAGGACAGGGGTTTCTCAGGATGTAGGACTTTTAGTGCTGAAACTCCAACAATCCCAAGCAGACTGGGATGGTTGGCCACCCTGACTATTATTACCCCTTCTTTCCAGCAGCCCCCCTCTTCCCCCCTGCATTTATTATCTTGGTGTTTCATCCATTTATGTTTGGTTCATAATGGAAAAGGGGGAAAAAAAGAAAAGGAGTAATTAGACACGCAAGCATTATGCTGACATTATGGAAGAAACTGTACGGGAGAGCCTTGGAATGTTTCCTTTGTCTTTTGTACAGTTGTTCTATGCTCTGCAGAGTACGTGAATTCAAAAAGGTACGGATGCTTGGTTCTTTCACTTTACCTGAAACCAGACCTGCCAAGTGATTCACACCGTAGAGAGAACAGGATAACCTCTGAAACGTGATCGATGTTCCATTGACTTGTTTCCTATGGTCTTGTTTTGGTGTTTGATTGTGTTTGTGTGTCACTCATTTGAGAACCATGGAGATTCCTAATTTTTGGAAGGCAAGACTCTTGCTGATTATGAATCACAGTCTTGTGTTTTGATTATTTGTGAAGTTTTTTTTAGAGTTATTTCAAGACTTTTGCCCTTGTGGTTTGGCAAGACGAACAACAGTAACAATTAGGATTTGGCTTTTTGGACAATTGGAGCTAGTTCTCTAAATGGAATCCTGTGCTGTCCTGATGGGGAAATTGGCTGAGGACAAAGTTTTAGCTATTGCCTTCACCTCTTCCTTTCTGTTCGTGTTAAAATGGACCAAAGAACTGCTAGTTTTATCTTCACCAAGCTACTGCTATACTTTGTTACTTTTCAGTTAATAGGCAATTAGCAAAGGTAAGCGTTAATCTTTTTTCAGTTACTTTTGAAAACTGACAGCCTCTTAGTTCCTGTTTAAAATTTGCCTGAAATGCTTCCTCCGATGGACGAGAATAAGACCTGCATGGGATTACTATATAAATGGTCCATAGCTAGATGGACTATTCATATATCGCTAGGAAATTTTGTGGTAATATTTAATTTACAGTTTAGCATTATTAGTGCTAAAATATAAGTGTTCTATTAGAAACTTATCCCTGCATTCCTATCCAGGCAAGCATTTGCTTATGGTAATACCTGGAAAACAGAAAATAAGGATCCATTAAGAACTGATAATCCTGTGTTGACTTTGCTTCATTATGGGTTAGCAGTCACCTTGAAGAACTCATATTCCCACCCAGCATGTGCTATAGGACCGGGAAGTCTCGCTCTTCAGGAAAGTCCCGTATCCCGTTATGGTATTTTAAATGTGTGACGCAGGATGGAAATGCAGGATTGGCTTTATTAGTGGAATAGTGATGTACCGAACCTAAATGCAATACAAGTGCGTGTGTGTTCCCAGTAGCCATTCAACGAGTATTTGTTGACTTTTGAGTGAGAAAAGTGTTAATGTACTGATGGTGAACAAAGAACAAAATGACACGCTGGAAAAGAGACTGGGATTCAGTAAAATTTTCTTCAAGTCCACAAAGTAAAGCACCCACGAGGCCTTCAGATATGGATAGAATGAAATGACATGCACACACTTTTGTTGATATTTGGAAATACTATAAACTTTGAGCACAACCCTAAGTTCTGGCCAGTGGAATTATTTGGATTCCTTTAAGAAAACAATACTTGCCCTCTGCCCAGAGTTGTGTTTTTCTTTCTTTTTTTTTTTTTTTTTTAAAGATTTATTTATTTATTTGAGAGAGCGAGAATGAGAGAGAGTACATGAGAGGGGGGAGGGTCAGAGGGAGAAGCAGGCTCCTTGCTGAGCAGGGAGCCCGATGCGGGACTCGATCCCGGGACTCCAGGATCATGACCTGAGCCGAAGGCAGTTGCTTAACCAACTGAGCCACCCAGGCGCCCTTTTCTTTCTTTTCTTATTTTGAAAGCCATCCAAAGCATGACATATCAAACACTAATTAAATGTTAGTGTACAGGTAGCGATGTTGTACTTTTTATAATTCATTTCTGACATGGTTGTTTGCTGTATTCATTCTTTGTGGCACAGTATGGCCAAGCATATGTTACATATGATGAGTATCCTTACACCTACTCCATAAAAACCTGGGAATAATTCTGTTGTCTTAAAGTTTTGTGATGTTTTACTATTCTTTCCCTTCTTTGGGATTTCTTTTAACACTTTCTTCAGATAGCCCATTAATCATTTCTTGAATGGCTATAGTGATCAATTATTGCCTCCCTTCTCCCAACAATGTACAAATCTTAAAATACTTTTTTTTTAAAAAACAGTAGGGAATATTTGGCATTTAGAGATAATGTGGTTAAAACAAATCTTAAAACGATTACATGGAGGTTATAGTAAAATTTTTGCATACTATATCACCATACAAAACATTTGAAGTATTAGTAAATGTTTATAAAAAAGTGAATCTGGGGTACCTGGGTGGGGCAGTCTGTTAAGCGTCCTACTCTTGATTTCAGCTCAGGTCACGATCTCAGGGTCTTGAGATCGAGCCCCACATCGGGCTCCGCACTCAGTGAGGAGTCTCCTGGAGTCTTTCTCTCTCTTGCTCCCTCCCCACTTACATGTGTGCTCTCTCTCTCTCTCTCTCAAATAAATAAATCTTTTAAAAACAAAAGTGAATCTGTTCTCTAATAGTTGGGTCATTTATGTAATTTTTATTTTTCATTGTTTTTGTAAATAGTTTTCTTAAAACTAAAAAATGAAATTCTCCAAACTGATTTACAGTGGGACTAGTGTGTACTGTTTGAACATTAACCTTTAATTTTTATCAAAATAAGTGGTCATTCTGTTGGTTGGATAAATACCCATATTTAATAATTACAGATCTTCCTTGGCTGTTCACCTTTAATGTGAAGTTTTATCCTCCTGATCCTTCTCAATTGACTGAAGATCTCACCAGGTAAGTTATATTTTAAAATACAGCTCTTATATATTTCTGTGCCCTGGGAGAAGAATGGTAATTTCAGGATTAAAACCAAGATATTTTTTCATAAGTTGAGTTCTAGAAGTTTCCTTGGAAATGAGTGTACTCGGAAATACTTGGAAATGTTGCCAGTTTTAAAAATTTTATTCACTTTCCTTTAATTTCTCTATTTATAGTTGAGTAATGGAACATTAAAAAAATTATATCGCTGGCAACTTTGTTTCTTGTTAGACTTTTAAAAATCATTGATATTTAATATTTCAGGTCAATACTAAGATGGTTTTTATTATATAACCCTTGTGTACCTGTGTACTAGTCTCAGATCAATCACAAAAGTGATAGAAGGGTACAAAAAGGAAATTATTTTAAAAAGCCAATTTTGGGGAGTCCCCTACCTCAAAGGGGAAAGAAAACTAATAAGGTAGGCTTTCTTAGTAGCTATTTCATTTCCATCTTCTTTGAGATTGTCTGGGCTATACAAACAGATGCTTAAGTTGCAAATAAAAGATTCAGTTGAGGAGCAAGAGAGCATTTACTGATTCTGAGAGGGACTGAGTATTTGAATAGTAACCAAGGAACATTTTAATCCACAAGAGCCTTGACATCTTAGCCCTGTTCAGCTTGGTTACCAGCGATAGGACTTATTAGCTTTGGTAAGAATAGGTGCATAGATTACATGGCCAAGGAAAACTGTGTTCAGAATACACTTTTAGAAAACCACAGGGTCTTACTGAAAAAGTCTGCTTTTGATTCCTGTGGTTCCTGTGCCCCTGATGCTTTCTGCTAGTTCAGTTTTGTTGTCAGACATCAGGTCCTGTCAGTGCTTAAGAGTGCATGATACCCACGTGAAAGAGGAATAACGGAGATTCCTTTCCAAGACTGGGTAAATGACAAGCCTCCCTCCCCCGCATTGCTACTTGTTGCTAGATAGGGGTTTTCTGATACTAAGAAAGTTGTGATCGAATTAGCTTCAGCTAGTAAATAATAAACCATAGCTTTCGTAACTGCACAGTGAGCTGCTTGGGAGCATAAAACTTAACAGGGGGATGTGCTCTGGATCCAGAGCCTCACCACAGGAATGCCGTTGAGCACTGCAGTTGGGGCTTTGTGACCCAGCACCCTCTCTGTACATGTACTTCTTGCAGTAATTTGTTTGGGGGATGGTAATCCTCTGGTGATTGCAATTTACAGCATCAGTAAATGCTTTGGATTTTCTTTGAAATGGGGCTTGAACAGTCTCACTGTGTGTGGTGAGAGAAATGCGATAGTTTGGTGAGCTACTAACCAAAAGCCTTGGCAGGCAGCCTGAGACCAGCCCCCTGCCCGGTAGCCTAAATGTCATGACTGAAATCTTTCCCATGACTTGAGTGAAAATTTAGAAGCTGAGGTGGCTTTTGAAGAGTCTAGGAACACTGTTCAGAATAATGTTTGAAGGATACCGGGTCCTGCTCTGTGAAGAAGAAGAAGCTGGGAGTTTTGGGGCCTTCGACTTCATCTTTGAAAACAGGAAAGGACCAATGTGAAAAGTCGAGACTATTATCCAAAAAGGAGCAAGAAATAGATGGAAATAGAAATAGATGGAATCTTTGTGCTGAGGTCTTCAAAGTGCCATAAAATATGGAGAACTAGCACTGTTCTTGATTAGACTTCGAGAATCGAAGGATACCCTGGAAGCCCAGTTTAAAATTGAGTTTTCTAGAGTTAATGCAGTTGTGCTTGTGGTGTTTCAGGGATCAAGGGACTGTAATCCTCCTTAGAAAGAGAGCTCCTGCATGCAGTGCATAAAAATCCTCAGACTGTAGCGACAGTGAGGGGACTTCCATTCCCTCAGAAGACTATTGAGCACTTGGCAGCGTGGCAAGTACTTTGCTGACTGTGGCACTAGGCCTACGATACACCGGGTCTCTGTCCCGCCTGACAGCGGGCTTGGTGGTAATCTAGGTATAACTGGACTGGGAAGGGCTGACAGCATGTGCCGGGTTGTGCTGTCCGACCCCGCAGCCACGGGGCTGGCCCAGTGGCAGCACTCCGGCTGGAACGTGTGGGACGGAGTGCAGGAGTGGGACCGGGCCGTGGACGCCAGCCGGGCAACGAAAGAAGGTGGCCAACTGCTCACAGGGATGACACTCTGTAAAAGGCCTTCAAGAACGTGGGGCCGTTTAGTTTGGAGGGGTCGATGGTAATCTTATTAGCAAGTTGTTAAATTCGAGAGTAGGACTCAGGTTTTAAAATGTCAGCAAAGGAGTTGGTACTGCCCCCCCCCAATCCTCATAGAATATAAATAACATGGTTCTGTGTGTCATTTAGTGGAAAACGGAATGTTTTATAACTAACTGCGTGGTAAAACCACTTGGAACATTAAATAACAACATTATTATAAAGATTATTATTATTATGGCTATTAGGTATTGATTCCTAGGTAACATGCGGTGTGTCTTATTTATATTATCTAATTTTTATCCTCACCTTCAAAGGGGGGTAGAATTCTCATTTTACAGGTGGGGAATTAGCCTCAGGCAAGTGAATGAACTCACTCAAGGTTGCGCAGCATCAGCTGTGCCTGGCCCTGAAGCTCATGCTTTTTCTATTCTAAACTGAACTAGCTGCCGCTTTAGCTGGAGTGAACGGGCAAGTAAGGGCTTTATAGTAAAGACTGACTTATAATTGTTCAGTTTTCTTTTCCAGGAAAAGAGATTAGTATTGAAAGGCTAGGAAGGATAAAGGGTGGGTGACCTTAGCTCTTTGGGCAAATGCATAAGAACTGCAGGTGTTGGTAAAATTTCCTTAGTCTTTACAACTTTTGAGGGACAGGCAAATTTTGATTACAGTTTTAAATCAAAGGAGAACAGTCTAAGTGATTAGAATTTTTTTACTTTCAGTCACAAAACTCTCTATTACAATAATACGCTGTGACCAGAATAGCAGTTCAGATTTCCCCTTCTGTTATGGAGCCCATTAGACTCACTTTCTGTAAATAAGCCACAGGTTAGGAGCCCCAGGAGCTGGGTGGACTTCTTATTAGAGAAGACTGTTTTTGCTATGGATGTAAAGAGTTGCCTATATCGTGTTTGTTTTCAAAGGAATCTGAAAACTCAAGGATTACTAGTGCTACAGTCCTAACTGATGTTCTTCTCCCCCTTGCTCCCCCTTGCTCCTCACAGATACTTCTTGTGCCTTCAGCTCCGGCAGGACATTGCCTCTGGCCGCCTGCCTTGCTCTTTTGTGACGCACGCCCTCCTGGGATCTTATACTCTGCAGGCTGAGCTTGGGGACTATGATCCAGAAGAACATGGCAATAGTGACCTCAGTGACTTCCAGTTTGCCCCCACACAGACCAAGGAGCTGGAAGAGAAGGTGGCAGAGCTGCATAAAACCCACAGGTGTGGTGACTCGCTTCCCGGAGAGAGAACAGCCGTGGGAGATTTAACCAGCTTCCCTTCTAACGCTTGAGAGACATTTGAGCATAGTTTACGGGATTATCCAGCTTTTCCTTCTGGAACCTCACTTAGTACTAATCCAAACAACCTGTAGCCCTTGCGAGAGCCTTTCATTGTGTTCACGACTCTCCTATGAAGAACAGTGCTCACGATCCCCAGTGTTTTCATTTATTGGAAGAAGTTACTTCTCCCTAGGACATCTCCTCCCGCCTCCTCCCAAACCTGTCCCCTAACACACACACACACACGTGTGTGTGTGCAGCAGACACACCCACGTCCTTGTTTGGCATTTACTATGTATTCTGCCTTTTGTTTTTATTATCCTATTTGCTAAAGCTGGAGAGAGAGTGAGGCTTCAGGGTTTGGATCAGAAATGTGGGTGGTGATGGACCTGGGAGCAGTAACTAAAATACACAGGGGTTTTCTCTATCCACAAAAGATGAGCTTTGCTTTAGCAGCTAGGCTTTACTTACTTACTTAATACCATAGTAAATATACCATATTACATTTCAAGAACTTTTATATCTTTGTGAAAATAAATGTGTTTTTTAGCACAAGTTTAAAAAACTCTCACTACAAAATCATAGTTTGTCCCATATTGCAGGGTTGAAATTATGTAAAAATTTGACAAAAATGTTTGGAAAGGAACTTTCAGAGATTAGAAATTTTTAAACAGACCTCATTCATTGACTTTTCTGTAAAAAAAAAAAAAAAAGGCAGTATTTCTTATATTATTAATTTTATTCCAATTCTACTCAATAGGTATTTACTGTATAATTCGAATTTGAAATAGCAGGTCCTGAAATGCCACGGTGAATATGGAGTCCTGCTCTGTGGGAGCCGAAAATTTGTGGAGTTGTGACTAGAGACGGGGATGGAAATAATTTTAATATGGGCAGGATGTGATCTGTGTTAACTACCGTAGGTGTAAAATCAAATACAAGTACTTGTGGTCTGTATTATTATCAGTCCTGGTGAAATAAAATGAAGGAGTAGGAAGCAAGAATTTGCCTTTTTCAGAAAGATGAGATCACTTTTTTACTCTCAGGTAATTTATGTTACACCCATTTCCCCAGTGGAGAGAAACCTGAAAATAATTTTCTAAGATAATCTAAATCTCTACCCTTACCCTTTTTATCTTATGAGGAAAAATGCCTGAGGTTCAGAGGTAAGCCTTCTCACCCATTTCCTGCTTGTCTGCAGATTTTGCGGGTTACCGTCTCCAGCCTGGATGCTCTGAGCTCATAAGCTCCTTTCCCATTTTGGCCACGTTTGCCTTGCACCTGCCAATAAGATAATATTGTTTCTTTTGATTCTCAGGGGTTTATCTCCAGCACAAGCTGATTCTCAGTTCTTAGAAAATGCAAAGAGGCTCTCCATGTATGGTGTTGACCTACATCATGCCAAGGTACTGTCCGTGTCCTGGGAAGTGGCATCTTTTCCCAACTGTTGACAGAAGTTCTGAGAGGACTCCAGTTTCAGAGTGGCCTAGCTCACTTTTAGGAAAAGGCTATTCGCCCTCACCCAAGGGTGTCTGTAATATTCTGTGACTAACGGTGGGGTTTATGCTTGTGGGAAGGACCATTGATTCTCGCCCTACTTCTTTTCTCAGTCTTTTCAATTAATACCCTTTCATACGTACTTATCGTAAGACTCCCCTTGTCAGCCATCTTTACCCCTTGTCCTGGCTTATTCTGCATCCCAGCTTTTGCTGTGTCAAGTGCTGCCTCTCTCCCAGCCCCCTCTCCTACCTCGGTCGTGGGAGAAAAGAGCAGTTCCTAGCAACCATGAAAGGGCAAAAGCAGTATGGATGTAACCATTTTTGAAAAAAACTTGGGCTTGTGAATGAGCCTGAGGGTCGGGCTCTTCTCCGCAGGTCTGTTTTAGTACTTCTTGTAAGATGGAGGAGACTGGCCCAGGCTCCAGGGGGTGCGGCACCTGCAGCCTAATTTGAGAGGTGGGAGGAGGATGGAATGATGGGCTAGGTGATAGGAGAAAGGGATTGAGTTGGGAAGATGCCACTAATAAGCATCACGTGCTTCATGACCCTAGTCTGGATGATCACAGAGCTCGGAGAGCCCAGGAGGAAAGCAGGAGGTAAGGTGAAAGATGAATTTGGTTTCGAAAAATGTGCTTTAAAAGAGCCTGCCAATCCCTACATGTAGCCTAGGAATCTCTGACTGTGTGATTGGAGAAATCTCTTGGAAAGCCTCCCACCCAAAGATCTCTTCCCTCCCTAGGCCTCAGATTAATCATTCCTGCTCTTGTGTTGATAGTACTTCATGTTTGCAAAGCACTTTTTTTCTCCAGTGGCTTCCTTTATTCTTTAACTGTTTTTCCTGGTTATAAAAGTAAATAGGTGTACATTACAGAAAATAGAAGCAAGCAAGGGAAAAAAAAAAAAACACTGAAATGTCTTTATGCAGAAATAAACACTATTGCTATTTTGAAACATTTTCTTGTTTTCTTTAAAAAAAAAACAAAAAAACCATCTCTGAGCACTTGAACTCTGAGGCATTTTTTCAGTAGGATCATACTACAGGTATCATTTTGTGAGGGGTTTGTTTTTTCTTGGTTGATTGTTTTTTGCTTGCTCTGTTAAAAGATTTTTCCATGTCAGTAAATAGTCTCTGGCATCATCATTTTTAACTGCTAGGTGCTAGATGCCTTTAATTCTTAAAAGTCCTTCCACTTACACCACCTCATTTGAGATTTGAGTGTTTTTTTTTATTTTACAACTGCGTAAGACAGAGTGCAGAGAACGACTTGCTTAAGCCGCATATTGTTAAGCATTCCCATATTTGCCTGATACCTTCTGATAAATTGTAGGAGGTGAAATGGGGCTTCCTGCCACTTGTGTGTTTTCCAGCTCCTTTCTCTCTGTGATGGAGACAGGCGGGGTCAGCCAAGAGACCCAGACAGGGGAGGCAGGAGAGAACAGGTTTGGGACCAAAAAGCCCATGGGTCTCTCCTCTTCTTAAACCCCATTACTCTGGCCACATGTAAATTTTTTAATTTGTTGATCACTAGTTAAAAACCAATTCTTAGATGGCAATACTTGGCAAGGTTTCACGATTCTTGTTTTTTAAGGTATACCTTAGAAAAGCAAAAAAAAAAAAGTTGTGGGCTCTATTTCAGTATAATTTCCATTCTTGCTGTGGGGTTAGGACAGATTGCTTTTTTAACAAGTTCAGAGTAACATTTATTCATTCTGTTTGTCATCTGATAGACTCATAATATTTGATGAGGAAGATACTTGTAGCTTGTTGAGAAGAAAGTCTGTAGCAATTTAAAAGAACTTTGGGTGGAGTTTGAAGTTTGTGCCTTCATACATCTTTCATTGTCTTGATTATATTTAAGTAAAAAAATTATTTTTATTAGAAGTTCTTAATAGCACATTCCCATTAGGACAGGCCGAAGAGTGTTGAATGGAAGGACTCTTGACACACAGGTACAGGGAAACCATGAGCCTGGGACACCTCTGGGCTCATACCAGCAGCCCTCCCAATTCCTCCGAAGGGGTGAGGGTGGAGAGTGGTTGCCAGAACCCAGAAGGAGAGATCTGTGTGTGGGGAGGACGGTCTTCAGAGGAGCTGCAATTCTCACAGGGACACATCCCTGACCTCCCTTCTCTCTCTCCTCTCTCCCATCTGTGAGAACTTTCCATGGGCTGAACCCATTCCAAGGTCAGAGGGCCTGGGATCCTGCTGATATGCATAGGTGGCAGCTCCCTGAGGTGTTCCTTTTTTATTAGTTTATTTTTCTGACTTGGTTGTGGAGTGATTGGCAGAAGTCAAATATGGAGGACTAAGGCATGCTTTTTTCCCTTTCGCTTGTTACTCTTTATCTGTAATTCGTATTCACACAAATACTGATAATTCTGAAGCAGTACATGGAACAACGGAAAATGAACCGATTTACTTGGTTCCAGATTGTGTTTATTCCTAAGTCTGATAAAATAGCTTCAGTGTCCTGTCTGAAGATTGCTTCAGACTAGAGATGACTTTGTTCAATGTTTCAAGTCAGTGTTGCCTCCTTACTTGTGGTGAGAACATGCTGTCTTGGGCAGTCTTCCGGCCTCCTCCCTGTGGCCATGGCCAGTGATGTTTTTGGCAAACGCATCATTTGTGACTGGTGCCAAGTTGCTTGGACACCTGTGCCTGATCCATCCCAGCTTTTTTTCTCTGTTCCTAGAGAGAATTGGGGCTGCCAGATATGGGTGAATAAAGCACCTTATAGATGAGATTTTTAAACCTGCTTGGATTGTCCAATGTAATTTTATGTGTAAATATGAATTATTCAGGTATGGCAGCAGCGAAAGCAATTGGCATGCATTACTTAGTACTGTCCTTTTATTTTTAAAAGAGTAATCTGATTTGTATTAGATGATTCAGTAACAAGGCTGTTGAAATGCTACACTTCCACTGAATTTGAGACTTAGGTTAAATGTGGTGTTTGTTTCAGCAGGCTCAGTAAGAATTTCTGCCATGGCTGGAGTGGGGGGTGGGGTGGGAGGGATGGGGTGACTGGGTGATAGACATTGGGGAGGGTATGTGCTCTGGTAAGCGCTGTGAATTGTGCAAGACTGTTGAATCTCAGATCTGTACCTCTGAAACAAATA
>NC_138376.1:100531226-100599120 GCF_054177405.1 Leptonychotes weddellii | reverse complement strand
GGGTTGGCCTGGTGATGGGTATTGAGGAGGGCACATTCTGCATAGAGCACTGGGTGTTATACACAAACAATGAATCACAGAACACTACATCTAAAACTAATGATGTAATGTATGGGGATTAACATAAGAATAAAAAAAAAATTTCTGCCATGTTGGAAATGATTTCTGAAAATGTGGATCTCTCTGAATAATAATCTTCAATTTTACGTATCTTGAATGAGATCCAGTTCTTCCCTTAAAAGTTAGACAACGACCTGTGTATTTTGAGTGTCGTGCTATTGTGTCCTCAATATTACTTGCAATGTGAGGAGACACTATTTCACTTTGATCTGTAAATTTATTTGATTTTTAAAAATCGTTCAGGCTTGTGATTATTCTCGATTGTCATCTATTCCAAGTTAAAATGCTGGGAGCGAAAACCATTTGAATAAATTCAAGATTAGTCTGCAGTCCGTTGAAATATGCCAGCCAAAGCAATGCTATAATGCAGACTGGAGGTCAGCCCTCTGAGTTATTGAGGAGTGGCTCGGAAGAATTCAGAGATTTCAGCATTCGGCCTCCAAGAGAACTTTTCTGTGAGGGATTGGTGTTTTGCCGAATAGAGACATAAATTTAACAGCTCTTAGCTAGCATAGTCCATCTGAAATAAATTTGCCTGAAGTAAAATGGCTGACCGCACCTGAGGGTGGGCTGACAGACTGTCCCCAAGGGCTGGAATAGCCTCCAGGAAAACCCCGTCTCTTCAGAATGTCTACATTGAGTTCTGTTTCCCTTCTTTCCCATCAGCTCTTGCGGGCAGGCTTGGGAACATAAAAGTTATGCCTTTTGGAGAATATTGTATCCTGTGGACAGGTGGCTACACCTCTTTGACAAATCAGATTTGATCCCGGAAGATAATAGATTTAAGGTGTTCTGTGTCCACTTGTGTACTGTCACTGAGATTTAATACCAATCTGTAAAGTTGGTGTTCCTGGTCATGGTTTAAGGAGAGCGCGGGATAATGAGCTACCTGACTTATGTAACTTTGACAGCTCTAACCATGGTCAAATGGCTTATGCTTGGCAGGACTCGGAAGGCGTGGACATCAAGCTGGGTGTGTGCGCTAACGGGCTCCTCATTTACAAAGACAGACTGAGAATCAATCGTTTCGCTTGGCCGAAAATCTTGAAAATTTCCTATAAGCGCAGTAACTTCTACATTAAAGTTAGGCCAGCAGAGGTAAGCAATGTCACGTGCACCTGGGCATATCTGAACAGCTTTGGTCAGTGTTCTTCTTTATGGCCGTGCGCTAACTGAATTTTTCCCATTGAATTTTAATAAAATGAACTATTCTGTATTCTTTCCTGGCAAAAAAGGTCAGAGTTCTTAATGATAAACCTGCATGAAATTCCATGTTGCTAAAAAATAAATAAATAAAAAAGCAAGAGCCACCCATACCCTTCAGCAAAAAGGAAAGGTAGTAAGTGCCTGCCACATAGTTGGGGGGGCCGTTATTTTGTTGTTGTCGAAACAGCTAAGTGATAGAGATCAATAGGAGGGTGGTAGAATGAGTTGTAGTGGACATGGGTTAGAGTCCGTAGTTGTACTTGCTTTTCATAGAAACTAGTATTGCAGTCTACGAAAAATTCATTTTGTGTAATTACACTGGGTATACGAATGTCTCCCTTTTTTGAGAAGAATTAACTCCTTACAGAAAGATCTGAATCCATGTTTTTCAGTAGCTTCTAATCAGCTTCTAAGGAAATATGCTGATTTAGTTTATTGATTTATTCTAGCTCGAACAATTTGAGAGCACCATTGGATTCAAACTGCTAAACCATCGGGCAGCAAAAAGGCTATGGAAAGTGTGCGTGGAACATCATACTTTCTACAGGTAATTTTTTTTTTTTTAAGATTTTATTTATTTATTTATTTGAGAGAAAGAGAGAGAGACAGAAACAGCATGAGAGGGGAGAGGGTCAGAGGGAGAAGCAGGCTCCCCGCTGAGCCGGGAGCCCGATGTGGGACTTGATTCCAGGACTCCGGGATCATGACCTGAGCCAAAGGCTTAACCAACTGAGCCACCCAGGCGCCCTCTACAGGTAATTTTAATGCAACGGCTTAAAATTCATTAGAACAGCTATTGGTTACCTGTGCGGATTAAGAGGTGGTCGTGGAGAGGACAGATGCAGCCACGCCCTACTTTACGGTTTTTGCTCTCCTCCCTGCCAGATCTCCTTGGCTGTGCCTTGTCCTCACTCAGAGCCGATCTGTGTCTACAGTGGTCCCAAACTCCAGACTACAGCTACCTTTCCTACTGTCATCACGCTCTTCAAACCTGGCTGTCATTCCTCTTGCCACCATCATTCATCACAGGCTTCATTTCGTTGTTCTTACCAGTTCCCTCCTGTTTAACTTCTTTGCCCAACCAGCCCAAACCCTGGGGGTCTGTCTTTTGCTGCTCTGTCAGGATGATCCAACCATGTGCCCTTTGTGCACATCAGCCTGCCAGGCTGCTGGTCCTGGGTCAGTCCCGTGTCTCGACCTCACCACTTCTGCGTCTGTGCTTGCAGACGCTGCCTTCAGCAACAGCTCTCCTGGTATACACACTCATTCCTTGTAAGAGCAAATCGCACAACTCTGGATTAGTGCTGTTACAGATATGTTATTTCCCATATCGGCTGGATCCTCAGAGCTACCAGGCAGTCAGACCTTTTACTACCTTTCCCATTACAATACTCATGATCTTCCTGAGCCCCTAGGAACCTGGCCTCTCTGCTCAGATGCCCCTTTTGCGTGGGTCACGGATTCTAAAAGCTGTGGTCATGAGCATTCTTGGTTTCACATACCCTCTGTTTTCCTTCTTTTGCCCATAATTATGTAGCATTCCCCCCTCTTTCTGTTCATTCTTTCCCTCTATCCTGTCTCAAGGAAAATACAGTCATTCCCTATGGAGTTTTGATCCTTCATTTTATGCCTCACGTAGGATCATGCTTTGTACATTATGTACTCTCCAGTGAGTGCCTTTGCCTTCTTTGGCCAATAAACATGTCCATGTCTTACTCCTGTAAAAATCAAAATAGACAAATAAGAAAACCAGAAGATCTCCTTAGACCCTCTAGCTATATTCAGCTTGGGTCCCATCTCCTTTTATCCTCGTCTTCAAGGGCATATTTCTACATTACTCTCCTTACCTGGTCATTTTCCCTATTTCTTCAGTTCATAATACTGTGGCCTATATAGCTAAGTGTCTGGATCCTCCATCTTGAAGCTTTTTTGCTTTGGACTCTTGCTTGCTACTCCTGTCCCACCACACACTGGGTGTGTGACTGTGGGTAAATTACCTTTCTGAGTCACACTTTCGTCATCCGTGTGATGGTAAAAATAATACCTACCTTATAGGGTTGCTTTGAAAAGTAAGTGAGAAAACACACAAAACAAATATATCACTATTTCTGGTATATAATAATGTTTCTCATCACCATCAGTATCATCATTATTCTTAGTCTGGTACCTCAGTATGCTATTTTTAAGGTGAATTATTAGCTGATACAGGTGACTCAAGTTAAACTGACACATAATCTGTTTTCAGGACTGCTCTAATATACTCATTTTAGAGAAATGTAACTCCTAAAATATACTTGAATCCATCTGACATAGTTACACTGAGCATATAAATCTGTGAAAAGTTTGTAATTTCTCTTGGAAGCCATGACACATTTCTCAAGACAACGTGAGCCTGCCTCAAATAAAGCTAGTAGATAACATTTATGAGTTAAATGCCACAGATCAAGGCAGGACAGATAGCAGGCTTTCCTGTCAGGTAATGATAATAGAAACAATAATTATTTTAGAAATGACAGGCGCTACATTTGTTGAGCGTATATTGTCGTCAGAAACATAACCCCTTGCTTTACCTTGCACTGTGTCATTTATTGCTCACCCCCACTGAGCAAGTGGCTCAGAGCTGGATGCCCGTAGAGGGCACAGGGTCCAGGCGCCTGCGCAGAGCTGGGGACCTGGCTCTGTGATTCCAAAGCCCACACTGGTCACCTCTGTGTGGTCCTTCCTCTGGGATTCTTCCAGCAAGTGTTTCTGAAATGTCTGTTAGCCCTTCAAAGCCTTAGGTTGCTCCATTTTTGCTGACATGCCACGACTCCAATTTAAAAGTAGACCAGTTTGCTTCTGCAGACTTTTGAGATAATGGTTAACAAAAGGATTTTTAGATCTTTAAACCTTGTATAGCTTTTCTTACAAATGGTAGGAAGCAGTGTATCTGAAGCAGGGCATTCATAATTCATCTGCAGAGTGCTTTGAGTCACATCTGGATTTTGTTCTGTTTTTATCACAAAAGATGCAAAGGATTTCTTCAGAAAATTAAAATGGCTTTCAGATTGAAGCCATTAAAGACACAGATCTTTCTATTGATTGATAGCCACTCAGCCAGACTAATATTAGTGGAACAAGAACATAATAATAAAGCTGTTATTCTTCTTTGAGTGTTTGGTAGGGCCTGTCACCCTTCTAAGTGCTGTACATGGATCAGTTCTTTTAATCTTTACAACATCATTGTAATCTTCACTTTACACTTGGAAAAACTGCGAACAGAGAAGTTAAGAGACGTGCCCGTGGCTTTGTAGACAGTCACGGGTGGAGATGGAGTTCAGAGCCAGGCCCTGCAGCTCACAGGGCCTGCTGCATACCCGCTGTGCTATACTCCCTGACCGTATTCACAGCGGATGTGCTTCGGTGGTGGCAGCAGCGTATAAACAAGATTCACACGAGGTTCCCGTAGGTTGGCATTAAACGGTCATTTAAACTTGGCATTGTCGATCCAGAGTAATTGCAAGTGAATTAGTCTCATCTGCTGCTTCACAGCTTTGTTGTTAAATGTCTGATTGACTTCAGTAACTGAAATGTGGGTTTTTCTTAAAACATTCCTTTACTTTCCATAGGTAAAAACATTAATATTAATTTTATAAAAATCCTCCCATTATAAATCCTTACTGTGCTTCTTAAGCAGCAAAATATGTAAAAGTTGATGTCCTTTGTGCTGGTCCTTAGATCATCTTGCTCAGAACCATTAAAACTCTAGAATGATTAGGTGCTTATTTATAGCTTTTAAATGCCCAGAAGAAATGATTGAGGTCTTGTAGTGATTTTGATGTTGTTTTTATGATGGTAGGGTCTCGGTTGGTAAATAAAAGTAATGTCAAGATGAAATAATTGTTCAGTGATCTTGAAACATTTTGCTGCTTAGCCTACATTTTTGTAGGAAATTTATTTGCATTACCATTGACTTAAGCTGCCAAACATATTCTTTTAGAAAAAACTAATAAATGTCTGTGTTCAGTCCATTTTTGTTTTAGTATTTGCTTCTGTTTAGTTGCAACTTAACTGAGGATTTCTTCGCTGTCAGAAAATTAATCTGTAAGTTAATATTTTGTGTATGTATACACCAGTGCCACTTGGACACGGAAGTATTTTATCTCAAGTTGAAATAAAATAAAAATCCTCTAGTTAATGACTTTCCTAAACTTACATTGTGTTAGATAGATATATGCCTTTAAAATACTTGCCTTGTATTTCTTGGATTTATATTTTTAAAATATCTTTTACAAAATGCATAAGTGGATAATCTGATATGTATTTAAATGGCAACCAATCGTCTGTTACCTTAAAAACAAATTAGACTAAAGAAATATGGTTGTATAGAACTCTCCTCACCTGGACTTAGATATTTAACTGGTTACATATCCCAGTCTATATAAATGAGAGCCCACTTTCATAACGGGGGGGCAAAAATAAAACCAAGAACTTCATTTTACAAAGGGCTTTTTCTAGCAGCGGGATTGTTTTGTTTACTAAATTAAGACTGAAAATTCAGCAGTAGTTCTCGCTGTGTATTAGAAGTTCTAGAACTTATAGCCCAACTCCCCTTCTCTAAAATCCCGGCATAAGAGATTTCAAAAGCTGTTCTTCAATGCTGTGACTATGTAATAGTGAGAAAGAGGATTCTGAAAAATGGATAGGTAGACATGTCTTTGGATTTTCTGGCTACTTAAATTCAAGTGCCCTCTAGGAAAAGGTGACCATGGGATTCTCTCTAGTGGTCCAGCCTGTATTTATTGAGCACCTGCTCAATAATAACATATAATAATAACATATGGGACCTAGCACAGATCCATGTGAAGTTATATAAGATAAACTAATAACCAGAAAGTCAGAAAACACTAATGGAGGTTTTCTTAATTTTGTTTAAAATTGTTTTCTGAAGACTGAAGTTTCAGTTTTCTTTTTTTGTGCATTCAATTAATTTTGTAAAAGAAGAAGAAAGCTAAATCTTTAAAAAGATCTATCCCTTTACCTATATGTCCCTTAAGATTTTTCATAATTCCCACAATCAGGTATCCTGTTTCTAGTTTAAATTTTTTTTTTAAATTTGAGTAGGGTTTCATGAATAGGATTTGGTAACACCCCTAGGCCTAAAGGGGTGTTGTCACTGCTGGGGGTGGGGAGCAGTTACTAGAACTGGAAATGAGAGCTACCAGTAAGTAAATCCTCGTGTGAAGCTGATCATTTTAGGAGGACCTGGCCTTTGAGAGATGCAGTCAACTGAGGTGACCCTACACATGGGTGCCAGATACCCCCAACCTCACTCTTCTCTTTACTTCCTGTCTCTTATTTTTGCTTTTGAATAATTACACTTTATTGGGTCAGAAAACATGAGATCTATCCTCTTAAACGTCATGTGTATGACATATTGTTGACTGTAGGTGCGTGTCATGCAGTAGATCTCTAGAGCTTACTCATCTTCACTGAAGCTTTATGCCCGGTGACTTATAACCCCCCATTTCCCTCTCCTGCCAGCCCCTGGTACACCATTCCAGTGCTTGAGTCTATGAATTTGACTGTTCTAGCTTCCTCATATAAGTGGAATCATGCACTACCTTTCTGTGTCTGGCTCGTTCCACTCAGCATGATGTCCTCAGGGTCCATCCATGTTGTCAAGTATTGCAGAATTCTTTTTCTTGTAAGGCCGAATAGCATTCTGCCCTGCGCATAGACCACATCATCTTTATCCGTTCCTCTCAGTGAATGTTTATGTTGTTTCCACATCTTAACTATTGCGAATAGTGCTGTAATGAACATAGGAGTGCTACTAATTTCTCTTCAAGATCCCGATTTCAGGGTTTTTTTCCCCCCAAGGGTTTTTTTGTTTTGTTTTGTTTATAAATATCCAGAAGTGGGATTTTTTGGATCATGTGGTAATTCTGTGTTTAATGTTTTGAGGAACCTCCGTACTGTTTTCCATAACTTCTGCATCATTGTGCATTCCCACCAATGGTGTGCAAGAGTCCCAATTTCTCTGCATCCTTGCTAATGCTTGTTGTCTTTAGTTTAATAATTTTGGGGGATGGGGTAGTTTCTTTTGGGGTCACCAATGCGTATTTTCCCTTTGAGGTATTCTTTAGAAATACTTCTTTTTTCCTCTGGTTGATTTTCCATTAACTATAGAGTATACTTCATGAATAGATGATAAAGATACATGTGATTTAGCTAACTTGTTTTTCAAGAATGAGTATTTCTTTTTTTTTTTTTTTGAAGGGAGGCAACAGAGAGAGAGAGAGGGTTAGGAAGGGGAGAGGGAGAGAGACTCTTAAGCAGACTGCACACTCAGCGTAGAGCCTGATGTGGGGTTCGACCTCACAACCCTGAAATTACGAGCTGAGCTAAAATCAAGAGTCGGACACTTGACTGAGCCACCCAAGTGCCCCAAGAATGAATATTTCTTTTTTATTGCAGTGATGAGCCTGCCAGTGACTCTTTCTTTTCTGTAGATCATTGCTTGCTTACAGAGCATTCTTAGATCCTCTTTAACTGGTTGCTAGGTAGGGAAACCTTGTCATAGTTAACGAGAGAGAAAGAGAGAGAGAAAGGTAAATGACCACATTTCTCACCATGCCTCTTATTTATCATCAGGATGCTGAGAAAGTTAATCTTTCTGTGCCTTAGTTTCCTCAACTGTTTGAGAAAAATAATTCAGAGCACAAATAAGAGTTCTGTTATGGCCTAAATTTCTAGTATTCCAGAATTCTTTTTTTTTTTTTTTAAAGATTTTATTTATTTGAGAGAGAGAGAATGAGAGAGAGCAAGCACATGAGAGGGGGGAGGGTCAGAGGGAGAAGCAGACTCCCTGCTGAGCAGGGAGCCCGATGTGGGACTCGATCCCGGGACTCCAGGATCATGACCTGGGCTGACGGCAGCCGCCCAACCAACTGAGCCACCCAGGCGCCCGTATTCCAGAATTCTAATTTAAGAATATATAGCTTCTCCCAAAGTACAGTTTGAGGCACTGGCCATCATAAGAGTAGATTTTCTCAGCAGCATCTTCTGTGTCTCCTTTGAAAATCTTTTGCAGATAATGGAAGTTTTCAAGAAAGTCGTCTGCTACCTTACGTGAATAGATTACCACCAAGAGGGCCAGAGAGTATTGGTTCTTCTTTCATCAGTTTAATCCCAATACATTGTTTTTCTGGGTTAATATCATTGAGAATTGATGGAGGATTGCCTCTTCTATTATCACAGTAGCTTTACCTCCACTAGAATCTGTTTTTGTTGCTTTTAAGCAGAAGAAGATTTCTAAACGAACAAAAAAAGCTGAGCTGAAGGACTAAAAATACTTGAAATGGTAACGAACTCTATAAGAAATCACTCCTTGGAGAATGAAAGGAACCATTCTGATGAAGTGCATATTCTGGAATTGTCAACTAAAGCCGTCTTGTTTAATAAATGCTATACGAGCTCCAAGATTATCTTTTTTTGTTAAGACGTTTTGTCAACTCGTGATTAGACAATGGAAGTGAGACAATTCCAGCTGTATGCCAGACAAGATTGGCTTTATTTACTAAAAACATAGTTTTGCATAAGTCTGAAAGTATTTGCCATCAAGAAAGTTGGCCTTCATTTATCGTGAGCCCTGGGTGTGAGCGGTGGAGCTGTGCTGGCAGGGAGGACGTTAGTCATCTCTACCGGTCTCCCGCATGCTGTCTCCTCATGGGAAAGCGTCACTTGACACAGTGGAGTCCTGCATTTGGAAGTTCTTTCCCAGGAGAAATAGACATAAATATTGAGAATTACTAATGGTAATGGATTGTCACTTGGCGCTTATAGCGAGGAGCAAGAATTCAGACATATGTGTTTATATAAATGATTTAAGCTAATACAAATAAATAGCATTTGATATACGCTGAGAACAGTTGCTCTTTTGCTCAGGTTGAGGGAAACCTATTATTCATGAATTCATGGCTGTGGATTTAGTCATCTTATCACTCGCCTAAAGCTCTGTATGTAGGAGGGTTTATAAATAATGTTCTTTTTCATTGGAAACTTTAGGCAGCCTTTTGCTCTTTAAATTGAGTAATCTTAGTAAAGTGGGATATTAAAATAGAAAGTTTCAACGTTTTTTTTAAAAAAAGAAAATTCATAAAGGCTCCTATTTCGGTTCTTTGTTTCTCTCTACAGGCTTGTGTCTCCAGAGCAGCCACCAAAGGCCAAGTTCCTGACCTTGGGGTCCAAATTCCGCTACAGCGGCCGCACCCAAGCCCAGACCCGTCAGGCAAGCACCCTCATTGACAGGCCCGCGCCACACTTTGAGCGTACCTCTAGCAAACGGGTCTCCAGGAGTCTAGATGGAGGTAAACACATTTATGATGGTTTAGATGCCTTTAATCTTTCTCTAATCTGGTGGAATCAGAAAGGGTTGATATATTATAGTTAATGAGGTCCTCAGAAACATCCTAGAGGGACAGCTATTTTTTTCTGCATAAATGAAATGGTGTTTCTTATACTCACAAGGAAAGTTTTATAGTGTTTTACAGCTGTCATTCTGAGCCTAAATTTTCTTTGTACTGTCATTGTATGCAAATATTGAGAATTCTCGTGGATAAGAGGTTGGACAGATATACTGTTACTGATCTGACTTAATTGTGATGTATTTTATGTGTCTTAATTTCTTGAACTTGTTAATTAATGGCAAAAGTGGAATTCCAAGGGTTTTGGTATGATAAGAACCTCTATTCAAAGGAACTTAAAATGTTCTAATTTTATGAGTTTAAAAACCCTTACTGAAGCTTACCAAACTTTCTGGCATATGAGAAACCATCCATAACTTCCAAAGATTAGTTGGAATGGAATGCTTTAACAAAAGGAAAGGAAATACAGTGTAATCACTAGTTCTTCAGCCAAGACGGGGGGTGGGGGTGGTGAGATATGTATAAATTTCGTATGTTATTTTATTAGAATTAGCTACATAATTGTAGTTTTATATATTTTATGTATGGAAATAAATTGATGTTCTTTCCCTTCATATATGTATATTATTTTGGGTTAATAGCAGGTTTTCTGTAAAGGACCCAAAGTTAATTTTATATTACAATGCTTTATAAGAGACTTCATTTTACTTTCTTCCTGGAAGAAAGTAATTGATGTGGATGACTTTCTCTCAGAAGTAGTTTTCCAACATTTTTTGGTTGATCTCAAAACATATACAAAAATAGTAATATTAAATTTAAAAATTTGTTTCACTACTATTGATCACTGAAAACCTTTCTTGGTTGCTCCTTATTACTGACATTTTTCTGAAATATGAACTAGAACAACTTCTAGTAGCTGAAACCGATATGCTAATAGATAAAAATGCACTCATATATATATATATATACACATATATATGTACATATATATAAATAAAATTTGAGTTTTTGTGTATAGTTGATGTAACAGTGCTACATCAGCTTCACGTGTACAACAGTGATTCAGCTTCTGTGTAATGCTGTGTTCACCACACATGAAGCTACCATCCGTCACCACACAATACGATTACAGTATCATTGACTGTATTTTCTCTTCTGTATCTCTTATCACCATGACTTCTTCATTCTGTAACTGGAAGCCTGTATCTCCCATTGCCCTTTGCCCATTTTGCCCATCCCTGGCCCCATTTTTCTCTGCGACCATCAGTTCTCTGTGTTTATAGGTCTGATTCTAAAAATGCTCTCTTATTAATGAAAGATTGACACTTCTCAGCCTTGATCTATTTTTCCCAGAATAAATTTGGAAAACAGGTCCAGGCAGACACACAGATACATCCAGGGATTTGTTGGTGGGCATTTTGTATATATAGTGATTAAATCTTGATTCTGGAGAATCTCCCATTAATTTTGAGATGACAGGTACGCAAGGGGGTCATAAATTGTGGTTCAAATAAATGTCCACATTTCCAAAGGTAGTAATTTAAATTTAGTGAATTTTTAATGTACGATAGCTGTCAGTGTATCTTTCAGCTCATCAACAACTGAGCACTTTTTTCAAGTAAATGTGAAAAATGTGCCCACTCATGGAAATATTTGACAGGCCTTGCCCCTTACCACAGAGAATTTATTTAAGTGCTGTGTAACTGCAGTCAGTGTGGTTAATGCCCTGAGACAAGTCATTCCTGTTGCTGGAGTACTGTCTGTCTCAGCCTTTGTTTCAAACTGTGAGGCTTTATAACTCTTATATTGCAAATTCTAGACTTTAGAAAGAGCAGTAAACCACTGTGTTTTGACATAGATAAAACACTGCTCAAGGAAACCCACCATCTTGTGTGAGTGGTGAGTGCAGAGGGTTATAGTAGGTCTGTATCTGATAACAATGATTTTTACAAGTAAAAGCAACAAGCATAGCACAGTGATCCATTATTTTTCCTTTTGTGTTTTGGACACTGTAATTCATCAGATGGGCAAGTCATCAAAAGGATTATTGTGTTATTGTGAAAAATAAAGGCTTTTCGTGCCAATACATGACCAGACAGCCACTGAACTATTTGATTAGGGATTCCAGGCTTTTTCCCTCCCAAAGCAAAGTGAGGCTATAACCTGGTACTAAACTTTATTTTCACCACCACTCCCCATCAATATACCTTTTTGTTGTTGTTGCTGTTGATGGCATGTGTTGTATTTTCTTGCCCCTGTTTAGTTTTTAAGTTAGACCAGACTAATTTAGATTCATAAATATTCCTTCCTTTAAGCTTTGACAAATGAAAATAAATCTTCAGTGCTTGCATGCAACCTAAAAATGAATGTGCTATCTAAGATGAAGCATTAAAATAAAAATCAGTCTAGAACAGCTTTTTAAAAACAGTGGGATTCCAAGATTGGAAAATCAAACCAAAAAGGACACAAGGCAGTCATTTAAGAGAACAACCAAGATGCATTTGAGAGTGGGGGAGACAGTGATTTCCTGAAAATGGAGAATATAATAAGCAGGGACCTGAGATTGGGTCATGAGAGAAGGAAGGCCCATCTGGGGAAGAACCATTTTGGTTGAGACTTGAAGGATGAGGAGGAGCTAGTCATGAGTAGAGCAGGAAATAAAGCATTCCAGGTGGCAGGAGCAGCAGGTCTGAAGGTTCTAAGATGAGGGAGAGCTTGATACAGTCCAGGAACAGAATGAAGACTAGTTAGAGCTTTGTAATTGATGGGAAGAGGTAGCCTGGGGGCAGGTCATGCAAGGCCTTGCAGGCCATGAGGAAGAATGTGGTTTTTTTTTTTTTTAATTTTTTTTTTTTTTATTTATTTGCGAGAGAGAGAATGAGAGACAGAGAGCATGAGAGGGAGGAGGGTCAGAGGGAGAAGCAGACTCCCCGCTGAGCAGGGAGCCCGATGCGGGACTCGATTCCGGGACTCCAGGATCATGACCTGAGCCGAAGGCAGTCGCTTAACCAACTGAGCCACCCAGGCGCCCCAAGAATGTGGTTTTTATTCTAGTGCTATTGAAGTGTGTGTGTTGCACACGTGTGCACACTTACACAAGCATGTAAGTGCATAGTATTACCTTTTTTAAAAAAATTACTCGGTGCAATGTTTGAGAATGATTGATAGGACAAGACAGGAAGCAGGTAGACTGGTTAAGAATACTCCAGGTGAGAGGAATGGGGATCTTGCGTTGGATGATTGTAGCCAGTTAGCCATTTGGCACCATAAGCTCAGGGCCTGGGGCCTACAGGCTTCTCAGGGTTCTACAAGTGCTTAAGACCTAAAAAAAAGTTATTTTTTTCAAAATGCAAAACAAACAGCCTGCCCCCCTGCACACTGAAATTAATAAGTGTGTAAAGGCATGCAAAATAAATATTTTGTCAACTTCATTATATAACTTTAAATTTGATATTCATTAACATTTTGATATCCTTATATCTAAAACCATTTCTAGGTCAGAGTTTTCCATTTTGCAATAATTTGAGTATGCGTAATGGGTGCTTAGAAATCATAATCATAAATTAAAAGAGTTACACATAGTCGTAGATTTTCCAAGGGAAAATTACTAACATCCTCTCAAAAGTTAAAAATCCTGGAAAATAATTGTACTTCATGGAAGATGTGAGTTCATTTTGTGATTTTGGCGTGGGTTTTCAAAAGTGGGAGTACTTAAGGACTGTCAAAGTCTTAAAATGGCCTGGGGTGGTAAAAATAGAGGAGGAAGAACTGGCCACATTTAGGTTCAGTTGGATTTGATGGTGTTGAGGGATGAAGGCCAGAGGCATCAAGGTTTCTGGCTTGGGTAACTGGTGTAAGTATGAGCGTGGTATGTGGTGGAAAAGGCAAGGCTGGGGAAGACGGAAGGTTTGGTCAGGGTACGTGAAGGGTGTGGGCCAAGAGCTTTCTTGTAATACACAGATTAGAGGTGCTTGATGCCTCCGCAGTTCAATATGGTGGATCACACACATCCCTGCCCTCCAGGAGCACACATCCCTGCCCTCCAGGAGCTTGCTGCCTAGAGGCCTTTGTGTTTACTGCGCTTCTGTGGGGGCATAGAACCAATGTCAGTCATCCTGTCAGTCAAGCACTTTTTATTCAGGTGAAATAACCTCAGTGATTGGGGGTTTGGGGGAGAAGCTACAGAGGGACAGAGGCTCTGTCGCTGCTTCTCATTTGCATTTGTTGAAATGTGACGCCGTCTTAGGTTGATCTGCCATATGACCGAAATTTCAACACAATATCCGTTCCTGTTCATCTGCAGGAGAGATGAAGGAAATACATGAGGGCCAGGTTTGCTGGGTCGGGAGGGTGTCTCTGTATTAGATTTACTGTAGGTCAAGTTGAGGCATTCAGAGGGGAGGTTAGAAAAATGAAAACTATTAAACAATTCTATAATGTCGACCTTGACTGTCTTGTCACAATTTTGAATGGTATTCAAATTAAAGGTTTCTTTATGGAAGAATCCTAAAGACTTATTGAAGCAAGTCATTTTAATCTCTAGATAATTATTTGTTGCAGTAAATAGATTCAGAAATAAGTTCAGGCACTATCAAAGAGACCCTAGAGAACTCAAATATTGCTCACGTTGGGATTCTGACATTATGCCCCATGTCTGTTTAAGCTGGTCTTAGAGCTCCTCCTACTGGCCAATTCCTTGATCAGACTCAAAACCTTCAAAAATCGGATTTGAGAGCCTGGTGTAGTTTAATGGGTTAAAATTTAGAATATATTTAGAATTTGGTAAAAGTTTAAAAATGGGTTTGATGTGTTCATATCTTCAGAGCTCAAGCAGTGTTCCTGCTAAATGTCTGCATGCTGCCTGTTTATCTTTGTAAGTTTGACCATTGAAATGTCTTGAAGTAATCCCAAGTGACCCTTCTTTCCTAGCTCCAGTTGGTGTTGTCGATCAAAGTCTTATGAAGGATTTTCCTGGTCCTGCTGGGGAGGTTTCAGCCTACGGCCCCGGAATTGTCAGCCCTGCCATGGTACAAGATGGGGATGGCAGAAGGGAGCTCAGAAGCCCAACTAAAGCCCCACATGTGCAATTCATTGAAGGAAAGGTATGGTAAATTAGAAGAAAATGTGATTTTAAATGTGTACTTAGACTACAGGCTGTTACATTTGTTGTTTCAGAACTCAGGCATCATTTAAAATTAGTCAGTGTATGTTCTGTGTTGATATAAGTTCCCAATATGTAGGCTCCTACTGGTTTGAACAGGGTCTCTAATCTTTCTCTGATTGTTCAAAGCAAAATATTTCCATGTAAATTATATTAATGCAAACAAGTAGTTTAGTGGCCTAAAATTTTTGCCTGTCTGCAAAATCATCCTTTTTAGTTAAATCCCTATATTATAAGAGCTATGGTGACTTGAAATTTATATTTGTTACAAGTAAATTTTAAAGTATAGCCTCTCTTGAGTTTTTAATTATGTTGACTTGAATTTTTTTTTTGAAATGAACAAAGATAGTCTTTATGAAAAATGTTATTTTTCACTAATCTCTGATGAAGAAGAAATCCTTAAGCAAAGGGTGGTTGTTTTGTGAATAGTGAATGAGAAGATGGTGTGTTGCTTATCTCCTTATTTGGGGCATACACCCCACTGAATGGAGAAGTAACTTATACTGTGTTTTCAAATTTGTCACTATTATATTATGATAGCTTTTTACCTTGGGCAAGTAAAGTCACTTGGAGGTGGATTTGAAGAGGCTTTGAGTTCATTGGATCTCTCTTCTTTATCTGCACAAAGCACCTTTTTTATAGATAACATTGGAAGTAAACACAAGAAGGAAATGAAATTCTGCTATAGATTTATAATGTTCTCTAAATTTTAACTTTTGAAAAATGTAAAGACCTGCAACATGAATTTATAAAGAACCTACTAGATGAAGGAGTTGCCAGTGGCTCAGGAATTCCTGCCCTGACAACCTGTCAGCATAGAGGAGGGCTCAGGGACCCTTACACCCCAAGGGCTCGGCCATCAAGTCCTCCGAATACCCTTGTTAAATAAATCTTTTATAATTATGCTAATGAGGCCCCCAGGAGGGTGGGGGGCTTACATCTGAAACATAGGAGCTCAGCCTCTCAGAGTCTCCCTACCATTTTGCCTAGTTAATTTGATGCATGCAGTTATTTTTAAAAAGTTAACCTTAAATTCCAAAGGAAATTCTGCTTATCTTTAGCAAATGACTAGGTGTGCTGGTCTTTCTGCTAAAGCTTTGAATGCTTGTCAGCAGCCGGGTTTAAAAGGAAGAATGTTATTTTAAGTTTCATTGGATCTATTTGCAAATAGTCAGAAAATTACGTGATAAAAGTAGTCCAGTTTTTCTCTTTAAAAGTGGATCATTTAATTCATGTTCTAACTGTGCTGTGTTAATAACAATCCCTACTTGCCAGTACAAGTTTTCACTAACTGCCCATTTCTTCTTCTCTTTCTCTCTTGCCTTTGTTTCTCCTTTGAATGTATCTGTTGTGCGATTTCACATTCAATCATGGGTTTGCTTCCGAGAGTAGCTTGTTTCCATGTGCCCACCTTCACCACTCATTCGCTATGTTTCATCTCTTTCCCCAAACCTTTTGCCAGTCCCTGAAGTGGACTTGCTTTCAGACATTTCGGAGGAAGACCCCTTTGGGGAGGCCGACCAGATCACGCTAGACAGCTTAGAGCTCCCTTCCACTGGTGAGCCGTCAGAGCTGGGGGACTGCCAAGTCCCCACCCTTGATTCTCTCTCGGGTCCTGTTGCAGCCCCTCCCCAGCCTGATGGTCCTCCCACCCAGGAGAAGCCTCTAAATGAGGCTGACCACAAGGATTCTGAATTTGGGTACTTTTCCTTCCGTTTCTGCAAATGCTTCCCACCTAGCTTCCCCTCCCTTCTTGATGAAGATGGGTATCTCGCTTTCCCCAGCCTCCCCAAGGTCTGGGTCTCCTTCCTCCCCACAGACGTCCAGCACTACCTTCCTATCACCTCCCCTTCATTCCTGCCTTCCCTCATCCTCATCTTCGGACTCCTTCTCTCTGCTTCTCAGTCAGTGCCTTTTTCTCTCACCTTTGCCCTTCCTCTGGCTCTATCCCTCTGCTATCTGGAGGCTAAAGCCGCCTCCTTCAACGTTTCTTATGACTGGGACTTGAATGACAAAACCGAGGAAGAGGAAGCAGCCGACACTCCTCCATAAGCTTTAATTTGTGGGCTCAACAAAACTACATATTCCTAATGTAGAGTGTAAACATGTGCATAAATTTCACCACGGATTACCCTCAAAATAGTAGGATCCGCACATTTTCGCATACATGGTGTTTTAGTGCATGAGAAATACATGTAAATAAGTACTTTCCCTTCATTGATTTCCATGGACCAGGTCCACACATTCGAAGTTGAGAGCAAAGTTATGGATTATTTTGTAAATACCTAGACCATACTAGGTCTTCAGAACAAAACAAAACAAAACAATAACAGGAAACCTGTGTTGCCCTTAACAATCCATATTGGCTCTGTTCGTTTTGCAGACAAGTATCAGTGCTATCGATGCTGTTCCTTTAGGATGGAAACTTGTTTCAATATAGAACTTAGGATGCAGTGGATATAACCGTAATTGATGTGTATTAGTAGAACTCCTTAGTATTATTATTTCTCATTAGAAAGCCAAGCTCGTTCTTGCAGTTATGAGGATGCATCTGTAACCTTTACTCAGAAATTCCTTGTCTCCCTGTTACTGTAACATTTGGGAACCAAATGAATTTCAGGTAGCTTTTTTTTTTTTTTTAACTCTAAATCATGTAGTTTTAGGAAAGAGTCACTGTCAGGTATTTGTAAGGAAGATAATACTCTTATCTTTAAGAAATACATTTGGAAAAATGAAACATGGCTTTTTGAAAATTTAACACTATTCGCCCTAAGGTTGGGCTACTTAGTGTCCTTTTATTTAAGATTAGGTGTCCGGTTTGAGGATTTTTACCCCTGGATAGGGCCACCTCTGCACTACTAGGTTGGTGCTAACATGTGCAGGATGTTTTTGTTTTGCTACATATGGTCTGGTGACTTAGTGTCTCATATCCTGTGGGTACTGGCCATACATAAGGAAAAATCACAATTTAGAGCAAACATAAAGAAAAATGTAAAGACGATGCTATGATTAGGCATACTGGGAGAAACCACTATTCCTAAAGGTTACCTGAAGAATGCCGAAGATTGGCGTTTTAGAGAATTAAGTATTGACCAAGGAATTGGCACGTGATCCTTAATAGATTTGGATAGCTCTTATTTTCCGTTCTGATAAAAAGATACTCTGAGCTCCCTGCTCACCTCAAAAATACTTGGTTTAAAGAAAAAAAAAAGGCATTTTGAACTCTCAGATTTAACACTGTCATTCCAGTTAAAGAAGAAAAGGAATATGTATGATCCTGCTATAAATTAACATGTGAAGGTTACACTATTGTCCTTTGGTCTCAGAATCATTTTTCTTTCTTGTTCTTCCTTTCCTTGAGTCAGTAGTTATCAGGATTTATGCTTTTTTAAAAAATTTATTGAAGTATAATTGACATACAGTGTTAACATTAGTTTCAGGTGTATAACATAACAATTCGACAATTCTGTAATCTATCACCATATGACGTTATTAGAATATTATTGACTATATTCCCTACACTGTGCTTTTCATCTCCATGAGTTAGTTTTAAATTTACAGGTTTTTTTTCTTTTGGGTCATTAGATACTGAGGATTATCCAACTATGAAAAACTATTCTTATTTAAAGAATTTTATGAAAGAAAAGTGGCTATAAAATATGAGTACTTTTAAATATAATTTTAACATGCAGGTAGCAAAATAAACCAATTTTCCTCCCAAGGAAAGAAATCTATGGTAAAAAACTGAATTAGAGGGTGAATATTTGTCCCTGGTGTAAAATTTGGTTTTCACTTCACATCATTCTACTTTGCCCTCGTCCTAGTTGATTTAGACCTTTCACATTAGGACAGATGGAATTATGCCGTTGTTACACTCTCCTATTTTCATTTCTGAGCAAAAACATTCAAAAACAGCACATAATCTAGGGACTGAGAAAGAGTGAAGCTTCCATTCTCCATTCCACCTTTGCAAAGGATTCCTTCCACCATTTGTGCAACACTGTAGGTGAAGAAAGACCAAAGTGGCTTTATGTTCGGCATCTTCTGAGGGCCAAACAGTAAAGGTTGGTAATTCTAGTTCACCATTTCAGTTCAAATACATCTTTGCACCCATGGGTAGAGTTTCTACTACTGCTCCCCTTCTTTCTGGCCATTTGCTGTATGACTTTCAGGTGAAAATGGAAGAAGAGGAGACACAGCTGGAGGAGGTGGATATTTATTCCCCCCCCCAAATTAAATACCTGGTGACTGCTGCCTGCCATAACTATTGTGTGTGTGTGTGTGTGCGCGCGCACGTGCGCGTGGGTTCGGGGGTAATACACTTTCGGGGTTGATATGTGAGTTTTGCTTGTTATGGCTTCTAGGTTCTTAAGATTTTTATTCCTCTTGTATTTTAATGTCTTGGACTATCCAACTCGGGGTTGTTTCTGGTGCTTGCTGATTGATACACTTATGTTTATTTGCCTTTTCCCCCCTGTGTGTGATTTAATTTCACAGAAAAATTCCTTGAGAGTAGAAGGGGATAATATTTATGTCAGACATAGCAATTTAATGTTGGAGGTTTGTATACTTTAAGAAAACAACTCTGTCCTCATGGCTGCCAGGCTGCTGTGGACGGGAGGTCACGCGCAGGCTGGCTGGCCGGCAACTTCCCGCAAGCACATTGCATGAACTGCATGGGGGACAGTTCGACTTGGAGTGCATGTTAGCTGTCCGACTTTGTTCTTTTAAAGTGGCTTCGGTAGGAATAGATCTACTAGAAGTTCTCAAAGTGACAACTGGGAAAAAAAAAATTCTGTTCATCGAATGAGTAGAATTTTTATCTGTTACTCTTAAAGTTCTACAGGTAAATCTGTTCTCTCCTAAGGGGTCATCTCTGCGATATAGAATCTGAAGTAACATCCCATCCTTAATATATATTCACCCAGAATAGATATTTGTTGGTTTGGCATTAAATGGCTTTAGATCCGTGTTCACAATTATGGGGGAAAGTTGATTAAATCCATGCAATTAGGAATGTGGTTCACTTAAAGTAATTACCTTTGAGAAAATGTTGATTAATGGGATTGTTTGGATTAAAAAGAAAGTGAAGAAAGAAAGGAAAAAAAAACCTAACCAACCAATCAGGTGTGTAAAATATATTCCCCGTGTCACACGAGAACGTTTTTTGTTTGTTTTTGTTTTTCCCCTTCTTCTTTTATGGTAGTAAAATGGTGATGTATTCAGTGGAGAATTGCAATGCTCAGTAATCTGACTAATCTGGTTGCTTTTGGCAGCTTTGATAACTATTGGAAATGTATTTTGCGTAATTTACTAAAATGCTCTACAGTGTAATATGTAACCTTGCTTTGAACAAATGCAAGAAATGTGCCTGATCTCAAGCCACAGTCATTTTTCCATGCCATGCAAAGAGTTTTAGATTATCATGAGTTTTTGCAAATGGCTATAGAAGCTCCTAGAGGAGCAACTATGCTTGTGCATGAATGTGGAAGATCTAATTTTATCAGATGCATGACCTGTTCCTCTGGGAGTGGGATGAAAGCTATAATCCGCAGGTGGCCCCATGATTTTGAAATGTAAGAAAAGATTTAAAATTCACTTAAAAGTGTTTCCTGAACATTAATTACCTTTTATTCCCACAAAGACAGGGCCAATCTAAAAATTCCCACAGATACCATTTGTCAGGGCCTAGTCCAGTGAAAATTGACCTGATAGTTTTTCTTGTATCTTTGTCTTGTATAAGGACCATTTGGTATGTGGGGTGGCTGGGCCTCACAGTTGTGCTTGGCAAGTACACGAAACCAGTATACGAGGTTCCCTCTTTTACAGAGAGGCCAAACAGAAGGAGCCTCTGGAAGCCAGTATTTTTATTCCTTAAGGATTAAAAGCCATTGCTGGAATTTCCTGGAAAAAGTCAACCCTTGGTTTTCTTTCTCTCTCTCTCTCTCTCTCTCTCTCTCATGATCTTGGTCTGGCTTTCCCATCAGGCCAAATGTGCTTCTGAATACCTTTCTCTATTTTTACTTCATTTACTGTATTCACAGAATGCAGCTGTGGTAATAACCTGAATGAGAAAGGTAAATTTGCAGGAGCGAAGTCCTAGGCTGCATTTTAAATCCAGTTACTAGAAAGAAGGTGATTAGCCATTTCGAGTACTAGTGATCCCATGGCTTCCTTCGAATAATATAAGTAACTATTTCTTTAAAAAAATTCTAAGCAGAAGAAACCAGAACCTGTTAAAATGGGAATCATTAAAAAAATATATGCATTGGCTCTATTTTCAAATTTTGATGAACTACTTCTATTCATAGGTGATAACATGGCTTTTGAGACTTGGCATTTTTCTTGCTTTACTATGTTTTTTTTAATCATAAGTTTGCTTTGTCTTATTTTTTGGTTTTTTATTTTTGTCCTGCTGGGATATTTTTTTTTTTCCTTTTGGATTTCCGCCCTTTGTTACGTTACATATTGCTAGGACCTCGATAAGGCCCAGGAGGACATACTGAGACATCAGGCTAGCATTAGTGAACTCAAGCGCAATTTTATGGAATCCACACCTGAGCCGCGCCCTAATGAATGGGAAAAACGACGTATCACACCTCTGTCCCTACAGACACAAGGGGTATGTCAATAGCTGTTTGTTGGCTGTATGTCTCACTCCAGCTCTTCGGTAGAACTCAGGTTGCTAATCTATGATGTTGATTCTCAGAGGGTTAGACAACGTTCCCTTCTTTTTAATGTAATTGCTAACAATGTTTTAAATACTAAATATTAACAATGTAATACTTATTGACATAGTTCTTAATAAATTGTGTGAGTTTCAAAATATTTTCAAAACTTGCGGAATAATTTCACTATTTTACTCAAGTAAATGAGTAGTAATGAAATGTTCTATAGGGTGGCTTAGGAACTGATACTGTGTTGTATTTAATAAGGTTTTCAGTTATGGACTATTGAAATAATAAGAGTTTACTTGATAATTAATAATTAAAGGGATATAGGAATATAGATCGTATTTAGAGTGGTTTAAGGTAATTACTGTGAGGATAAAGAGTTAACCTTAGCTTTGAAAACTAATGAGCCCTGTTGAAAATCTGCAGAATGTTATACAACTTAAAACTGAAACTTCTTAGTAATGAAATGTAGACTACTGTTTTAAAAGGATTTTCAACCATAACATCTCTCGAACTCATTCTTTTTCTTTCCATGGTTTATTTCTTCCCACTACCAATATAAGTGTTGCCTTTCGAGGATATTCTCAATCTATTTCTCCATTCATTCTCATCTGCATCTCTTCTGATGCTCCAAAATCTGTTATCAACCAAGAACTTTCATGGACTCATTTACCATACTTGAGATAATGATCATACTCTATTAAATGTGCTGTTTTAAAAAGCATATGAAGGTTTTACCCAACAATTTCGTGTTTCCCCTTTTCTTTACAGCCCTCTCTTCCCCTGAAGCTCATCATCTCTCTCATCTGGCTCGAATGTTACCAAATGTGTATGCACTTGTGTTAGTCGCATGCTATTTTTATTCACTTTTTCTGAAAAAGGCAAAGCTGTTAGTTGCTTTAAATTTGTAAGTTTGTGACAGTGAAAGGAGAATAGCTCTTTGAGAACAGACGCAAAAATAATCGCTGAACCGAGAAAACCACGGATGACAACATTAAGTTCGAAAACACCAGGGTCTTACAAAGTTGTATACAGCTTACATTCTTATTTTCAGATTTCCTGAAGATATTAATGCCCCTATGTCAGCAGTCAGCTCTAGAGGGTTGCGTTTTCTGGAGAAACCATGTATAATGACGTGCTAAGATCTTGTCCTCCCTTTATGTGCTGCTTTATCCGGTCCGTTCTGCTGACCCACACAGTTGTTTTATGTTTGTGTTGCTATAGATGTAATGTACTTGTCTTATTTGTTGATTATGTCTATTGTTTGAAACAATAGAGAAAAGGAGATCATCTTTTCAAGGATATTTTATCCGTGAAGGAGAAGCATCAGATGGCAGCAACACGGACAGTTGAAGGAAAAGTCCAGGAGACAGACAAGGTGTTCACCTTGCATTCTTGGATCTACTCTTGCTTTTCCCCTTTTCCTTTTATTTCTCTCCACAGCCATAAGATACTCCTTTTTTTCTTATGTAGTCACCTAAAATTTTGTTGAAATAATTTTTTGAGCATTTAAAAAATGAAATTTCCTTATAGAGAAACATAGGATCATTAGTGAGAAACACCATATTGCAGGAGGACTGTATTTGAAAATCCACAATTTGAAATGCAGACATGTCAACCAGTTTAGGTGATCAGTAACCCCACATTGTTGTGTATGTGGCTGACAGTTGGGAGACCATGATCTCGTGGGAAAATGCACCATTAGTACAACGCTTGTGTGCAGACTGTGGAGGTGTTACAAGCATGTGTGATGTAGGTAGCTATTTTTCTAACTACATTTGGAAACCTTGCGAACTTTCATTTTTAAGATTTTTAGTGGGAGAAAAGATCTAATGTGTGTCACAGTAGCCACTCAGGTCTCTGTGCTCCCCGCATATATGAAATATCTGATATTACTGGGGAAGTTAGCTTTCCATTGCTTTTACAGACCTCTTCTGTTTCTACTAATTTTGCTTAGCCAGCTGACTGGCCTGTCATTTGCTGGGACTAGAGTGCTTAGAGTCCAGTGGGGGAGATAGCAGACATGTTAGTTAGTAATTAGAAAATGTAGGGTACTAAGGAATAAGGGTTAAGAAGATGAAATATAGTGTCCTGTTAGAGGGTGATTGGGAAGGCGGCTTTCCCGTTGTGCGCAGGAAAGAGATGGCCTTGGAGGTGAGACCTTGACATGAAGAGGAGAGAGACATGTGAAGATTCTTCCATGTGTAAAGAAGAGGAAATGGAACAGCCCCAAGATAGGAACTAGTTCAAGGAACTGAAAGTCTAGATGACAAGGGCTTAGGAAAAGTCCAAGAGGTCAGAAGGTCCACTCTGGATCTTAAAGACCAGACTGACAGCTTGGAATTCTATCATAGGAGTGATGGGAAGCCATTGGACGGTTTTAAGCTGGGTAATGACCTAGTGCACATGTCAGACAGAGATCCCTCTGGTGCTGGATGAGGAATGTGTCCTAGGGGGGATGTGAATGAGAGCAGAAATCAGTGATAAGGAAAAAATGTATCCGTTCCGCAAAGTCTGGTCTTGTTAATCCATAGACAGTCACATTCATCAGAAGATACAGTGGGATGGGCGAGGAGGCAGGGTGACTGGAAGATGAAGCCTTGCCCTAAAGGAATTGGAGGTGTGGCTGAGATGAAATATTTCCAGAGGACCGCAAATGAGAAAGATAATGTTATAAAGCTAAACCAAGTGGCATATTTATATACTTTAAAGGTTAGCCTGAAATCCAAAGCCTGTCAGACTGTGTGTAAAATGACTTTAATATCATATGCTTTGAAATATTACATAATTTTGAAAATTTATCCTCCAGAAGCAAGACACGTGACAGCATTTGATCAATTTAAAATGATGTCTTTGTACTTTTTGCAATAGGAGATTGGGAATTTTGGTGAAGATGTTGAAAATTATCATTTTTCCAGGCTGTCATGGTTTAGAATCGTCCAACAGAAACCATATACAATAGAAATCATTCATTCACTCATTGTCGTAGAAGTTACATTAAGATCCTGTTATGTGGAATCTAAATCTGGAATTGACCTCCTGTAACGCTCCTGAATGGTTTCTCTATACTTGAAGTGGCTGCTTTTTTGTTGTTTTCCTCTCCAGCATCTGCAGGAAAATATATTCTTATTTGGCATTTATGTGGATTGTTGTAACTGCAGTCACGCCTCCGTTCACCCATTCACCCAACATTTATGGACCACTTACATGGTAACCCCCGTCTCCCTGCCAATAACCTTTCACTACTATTAGTTGAAAGTGTGTGAGCAGTTAAGTCTACCGGAGTGTTTGGCTTTTAACAGAATACCTTTAAAATTTGTCTTTGCCGCATCTTCATTTTGCTACTGATTTGTAGGGTTTCCTTAAATTTTAATCCTTAATGAATGTAAAATAAAAAGTTATGCATGAGAGTAGTCTAATTTGACCAAAGTTTCTAGATTTCTATAATACGGGTTTCATAGATAAAATAAAAACAGTAGTTCTTTTTTCTTTCTTTTTTTTCTTTTTCTTTTTTTAAGTAATCTTTACACCCAATGCGGGGCTCAAACTCACAACCCCAAGATCAAGAGTCCCATGCTCCTCCAACTGAGCCAACCTGGCTCCCCCAAACAGTAGTAGTTCTTGTTTAAATACCCTGAACTTTCAGAATGGCTTCAGTTTGAATATGATTTTGAGAGAAAATTGGAAACCAAATCATTTAGTAGAATACATTTACATTTAGTAAATAACTATTGTATATCCTCTTTTGTAAGCATTATGACATACTTGTATTCTCATGAGTCTAGTAGAGATTACATGGACTGTGGTTGTAAGGTACTTTTGAAGATGTTTTATTGAATAATTAAATGCATGGCACTTGAGCTCCCCAGTGCTCTTACCAGGAAGGACACTCTTTCCACCCACCCGGCCCGGAGGGATGGTGTAATTATGGAGATTTTAATTAAGCTGAATTAACCCAGAAGATGTTTTTTTCTCTCCTGAATATTGCAAGTGCTTCTGCACCTCACCCATCTCCTCTCATTGTCCCTACTCCTCACTCCCCCCTCAGTGCCCTGTTGCAAGGGGCATCTCGGAAATGCCATTTATTTATTCATTCATCCTTAAGCTCTCTGAACACTAGGGTTTTTTAGGAAGTATTCTTACACAATTTTGACATTCGCTTTATGGCGACTTTTTGCTGTTGGCATTACAGGTACCTGGGACAGTCCCTGGCTTTCCCGTCGTGCCCTCAGGTGGGTTAGGGACTGTTGTTTCAGGGCCAGAAATGGCAACATGAACTTTGCCTTCATGGTTTCTCAGGGACAGATGGTTTTCACATTGCTCACTTGAGTTTTCACCTCTGAGTTTGTCTTCCTACTGAGAATTGTTTTCTCTACCTGTCTCTTCATCCTGTGGCCTATTTAGCATGTCTGAGGGAATGTCTGTGGGTTGCTGTCAGAGCGCTGATCGTAAAGACCATTCAAGTGGTATGGAGAAGGGAGGAGGCTAGAGGAGCTGGAATGGATAGGGAGGCCCGTTACAACATAGGGACTGTTAAGTGGACCTCAGAGAGGTGACAAAATTGGCAAGGCCCAGTGTGCCCCGGGAAGGGCATTGGAGGCAGGAGGGTGGGGTCACTCAAGCTCTTACACAGGAACAAGCGTGGCCAAGAGTAGGGGCCCCTGAAGAGACCATTCTGGGCAGAAAGAGGCTGAAGCCGAGCAGCCCCTTCAGGAATATATGAAATAATGTTCAGTGTGTGGGTAGATCAGTTGTGCTCAGTTTGTAAATAAAGCTTCAGGGATAAACTAAGGCTTTTTTTTTTTTTTTTTTAAGCTAGTTCCCGGAGGTGAGAGCTCTCAGATTCTCAAGCAGAGTGGAAAGCTAGCATTTAGGCAAAACGCCACAGACGCCTGCTAGAATCTTTCCAACTCCTCGCCTATCTCTCAGTTTATGCTGTTCTGTGATTCTCTCTTGTGTAACCTTTCCTTTCCTTTCAGCAGGTCACTGCTGTCTGTTCTGACTCCTTGTTAATTCTTTGCTCTTCCTTTTCTGACTTCTCCAGAGCCTAGAAGAGGAAATAACGTCCATTTTGTTGAGTGAAAAGGGCTTTGCTGATAGCTTGCGAGCCCCCTTCATCTCAGCCACCACTCGGACAGCAGAGGGCGCTGTTGTGAACTGTAGCGCGCCTCCCGAAACGCTTTCTTCCTCGCCCTTCTCACGCTTGCCTGAGGTGCATTTTACTTTGTTTCCCCTGTTTTCAAACGCCACATACGATTTTTTTTTCCCCGAATATTTAGGAACCCCTCTCTCCAGTGCTTTCATTGGTTAAAATTAAGTCTTCCTGGGAGAAACATTCAAGAAACAATGACTGAATTTGGACATGAGGGAAAACCACAGATTGGATGTTTCTCCTGCCGCTTTTGGTCCCCTGTCGGCCCACAAAATCTGCCTAAATTCAGAGACTCATCTAAAGCAGTAAGGCCCAGAGTCTGAGTTGTTGTGGGAAAGGAAGCCCTCACTCTAAGGGAAGCGAAGTGTGTTTGGCAGAAAAGTTTTTAAAGTCGAAACACCTTTCAGGCCTCTCCTGATGGCTGCTTATTTTTAAAATTCTATTCATGTGTAAAAATACAAAGTGCCTGCCATGCCCAGTGAAATAATTATTTTCATTTCTTGGACTGACCCTTAGGGATTCCCTGAACTTGGGCAGAGCCCATCTGGCCATTTGGGGTTAAGTAATAATAATTTACTGACCTGGAATAATAATGATGGGATGTCTGCTTTAGAACTGTTCTGACCACTGGATATCTTTATTTATAAAGAAGTTTATAGTTAAGTGTTACTCATCAAAAAAGTTTCAGAGTTTTCCAGTTTAATATCTGAAACCTCTGGGTTTTCAGTAAAAACTGGAAGGATCTTTCTCTTGTACTGATGTACACGCTACTGATTTCGAGCCGTGAAAACGTGGCCTTACCACGCATCTAAGAATCACAGCACAGATCCGAGAGAGAGAGTACATGTTGACGGGTGCTGTCAGAAGTGTGCCCTTTTAGGGCCTTTTGCTCACGGTGGCCCACGTCACAGGTGCAGATAAATGGGGGATGCTGCTGTCTGATCCAGGACCCAGCTCCTGTCCATGCAGTCTTGGCAGCTCCGCCGCAGGCTTCGTTTCTGGCCGCAGGGTTCAGAGGCACACTGCCCCGCTCCGTGCGGCATGGAGATACCTTCTTGAAGAAGTAGGGCTACTACTGCTAGCAGGACTATTTCCCAGTGAGATCACAGGCTCTAATGTCACCCGAATGTTAAAAAGTTAGCGAGGCTTCATTTTTATCAGTTTAAATAGCCCCTCCCCTCCTTTCAAAACAAGTTTAAGGAAAAGTGTAAGCTTTCAAAACTCCTTTGCAAGAAAGTTTCTACACTGGTTATCAATAACAAAGCATAATTATTTATATTACTAATGTATTTAGTCAACAGGTATTTATTAAACATTTAGGTAGTTTACTACTTAGAGTGAATTTACTCCCAAGAAGTAGATGTCTGCGGGGAGGGGGGCAGGAATAAACATCTCGGATAATAAACTTGGTTCATTTCAGTTTCCAAAGATACTAGTTGGAGGAGCTAAATTCTAGAAGAAGGCACTTGGAGCTATCATTGATATCCACCCTAATGTTAAAATATCCCTTTTGCCAATCTATAATATAGTTTGGGAGGTTAATAACCATTTCCGAAACATTTTTGTATTAATAGCTATCTGAGACCAAGTATAATTTTGCCAATTGCAGCTGTTTTTTTTTAAATGAGCCAGCAGAAAATAAAGGTGCCATCTCATTAAGGCTGTATTCACTTAGGAATCAGAGTTTCAGGCCAGGCTTTATAGTCTGCTTAAAATCAAAACCGTTTATTGAATAGGTTTTTAAAAGTTTTGCAATTTCAACTTTAATCAGGCAGCTTTGGTATAATTCCATTTTTTTTTTCCTCCCCTTTCAACTAAATAAGGAGAGCTGATGGGTATAACTACAATAAGAGCATTTTATGTCTTTGGGAGGATGCTGGCTCTTTTGTGTTTTTGTTTCCTTTCGTAAGCTTTTCGCATTTTTGTCTGGATTGTCCTCCATGTGACCTTGAGCAAAGATTTTTGTGGATGTGGATTCTTGCTGTTCTGTCTTTGCAGTGTCAGATGTTTGTTTTGGTGGGTGTTGAGGTGTAAAACTGTATTGATTTGTGTCCTCGGTTGCTTTTTGTTTCGCAGAAACGCGCTCCTGAGTCCGAAGGGCCTTGCACCGGAGCCAGTGATGCTGTTAAGGTTCTCCCCTTTTCCATGTTAACGCCATCGCCTGATGTTTCTGACCCCCTCACGTTCTCCCCGCTTCCCTTTCAGTCAGCCATCATAATCATCTGTGTTTTTCTCCATGACATGAACCTACCATCATTGGTTAACTTTGGTTTCCATCGGTTTTGTTTTTGTTTTGTTTTGTTTTTTATTTATTCATGTATTTTTGTTCTCCCTCATCCATTTCTTTTTTGTGCAGAGTTCACATGAGACTCTGAATGTAGTGGAGGAGAAGAAACAGGCAGAGGTTGGGAAAGACGAAAGAGTAATCACGGAAGAAATGAACGGTAAAGAGCTATCACCTGGGAGTGGTCCTGGGGAGATGCGTAAGGTGGAGCCTCTGACCCAGAAAGACTCCACCTCCCTGTCTTCTGAGAGC
The DNA here is from genome assembly GCF_054177405.1 of Leptonychotes weddellii. Classification (NCBI taxonomy): domain Eukaryota; kingdom Metazoa; phylum Chordata; class Mammalia; order Carnivora; family Phocidae; genus Leptonychotes; species Leptonychotes weddellii. The sequence goes on along the minus strand of NC_138376.1, from coordinate 100,569,863 downwards.
AGCCACGGCAGCGAGAGCGAGGAGGAAGACGGGGGCGAGTACCGGCCCCACCACCGTGTGACCGCGGGCACCATACGGGAAGAACGGGAGGAGGAGGACGAAGAGGTGGAGGAAGAAGCCGGCCGAGCAGCCCAGGTAGTAGAGAGGGAGGAACCGGTACCAGAAGCCAGCCCAGTCAGACAAGCAGGTGCCAGTGTAAGCGCAGTAGAAACAGTGATCCGGGAGAATGTAGGTGCCCCACAGATACCTGCAGAGAAGAGTGTAAACGAAGGCGCTGTTAAGCAAGACATGAGCGAAGAAACAGAGGACGAGCAACACACAGTTAACGGAGAGGTGTCTCATGTTGACATTGATGTTTTGCCACAAATTATTTGTTGTTCAGAGGTAAATGGGAGACCCGAGCGGGAGCTAAACTCTAGAGCTGTTTCTCAGGTGGAGAACACCTGCCTTCCTTCTCCTGTCCTCCCGATCCTCCTCCAGCTTTTTCTACGAGATTCTGGTCTTTGTCTCTCCTGGGAGGAAGGGGAAAAGCACTGCTCTCTAGATTCTCTGCCAGCTCTGTTCACGGTTTCTGGCTTCTTTACTGCACCTGGATCCACCTGACAGAGTAAACTTGCCTTCAGCAGCCACACCATTTTTTTTTCCCCCCTTCTCGTTTCACACTTAAAGTTTTCTTTGCACGTTTTGGATGTTTTCAACTGTTTGTCTTTAGTTGCACTGCTTCCTTGTGCTAAAAGCCTTTTTCGTTGGCTTAATGAGAAAAATTGTATCTGTATTTTTGACAAACGGTCAATGTGAGCGTGTGCGTGTGGCCGTTACCATGATTGGGCTTGACTTTTTGGCTGATTTTCCCTTCAGCTTTAGATGTTTAGAGGTGGCAGCTGGTTCTGATTACCGTGGTGCTCGGAGTCCCGCATCCGGCAGTAATGAAAACATATTTCTCGAATACCACTGTGATTGCTGTTTTTAGATTCCAGAGAGCGTACAGATTGCTTTAAGAGCATTTTCTTTTCTTGTGCGCGGCCAGAGGCTAGCCTGTTTGATAGGAGGACACTCTTCTCATTCTGTCCTCCCTCAATTCTGGATGATTTGCAAGTTGATCATCTGTTTTGTGGATTATCTACATTGGATAGGAGTCTTTAACTTTTTCTCTTCAAGAAAGAGAACTCTCCACACTCCTGGTAAATTAAGTCTCGGTCATGAGGTGTGGGTGTCTCTGAATTAGGAGTCATGAGACTTTCTTGATTCTAAAATTAAATGCCCACGATGTAGGCTCTCTTTGATGGGCTGGAAAATCTTGAAGTGACTTTGTCTTGAAATAATTAAATGGATTTTTGCTATATTTTAAACTTCCTGCTTCACTTCAGAGAAGACATTTCAAGAGTCTTTGAACGCTCTGAACTCTTATTTTCTGCGTTTAACATATGGTTGTTCCTCTTTAAATAATTACACTTGGGAATTTTCTCTCAAAGTACTGTAGTATTTTGGTAGTAGTATGGTCTGGTGTTGTAATAAACCTACACGCTCAGCAGACTACCAAGCTAACAGGCCGTGACCCTGTTGTTTAATGTTTTCATTGTTCGAGGCCTTAATGCAATGTTGGTGGAATAACTCTAGATGTAATATTTTAACTTATATAACACAAAAGAAGCACTGCAAGTTTTAGACAATTATAATTGAAAAGATCATACTTGAAGATATTCTTAGAGTAGAATCTCTTTGTCGGTAGGGTAGAAGAGACTTTTTGGGGAAGAGCTTAGTCTCCCTACCTGATGTGCCAATTAAAGACAATGAGCCTTCACACAAACCACGTGGTTCTTTAAACTGCAGTAAAAATTGAGACAGGTCACTTCACATAGTTCATTCTGTTTTGTTTTCTTTTCCATTTTGTTACAGCTTGCCCCAAAGCTAAAGTTTATATATCACTGTGCACACCACGTCTGACATGTAATTGGGACCATGGTAATTTGAAGTGTACCATAATTTAGGGAGCCATTATGTTAGCTTATTCTTCATACATATATATGTGTGTCTGTGTGTGTGTATGCATACATATACACACATACATATATATGGTATTTGAAGGAAAGCATTTCTCTTTTGTGTCTTTTATTTACCTTTACTCTTGTGCATGAGTGTGTGTTTGGATATATTTTTTGCAGTTATTTTTGAAGGCTCCATTAAACACTTTTACTTCATGACCTCTAGAATTTATTTTTCCCTTCCTTTCCACCTCAGCCACCAGTGGTAAAAACAGAGATGGTAACAATTTCTGATGCCTCACAAAGGACAGAAATCTCCACCAAGGAAGTCCCTATTGTTCAAACTGAGACCAAAACCATCACATATGAGTCTCCACAGGTACAAAAACTCTAGATTTGGACTACTTGAGTTCTTTTTTACTTTGTGTCTGTTTTTATTTGTCTTCTAGTTTACGTGTTTCTGATCTTGATGTAGCCTTCCGTATCTCGGTGTCATAATCGCAATCGAACCTGCTGTATTTCTTAGATTACGACAGAGCTGCAGTCAAATTGGTGGCCCAGCAATTCGGGGGGGGCGGGTGGGGGAGAGGGCATACACAGGATTATTTAGGACAGGCAGTAGCAGTCTTGTCCATGTTATAAGTTGTTCATGTATATCTCTCTGTCCGTGTTGATATACACTTGGGAATCAGGTCGCTTAACAAAGTTTATTGGGGGGCGCCTGGGTGGCTCAGTTGGTTAAGCGACTGCCTTCGGCTCAGGTCATGATCCTGGAGTCCCTGGATCGAGTCCCACATCGGGCTCCCTGCTCGGCAGGGAGTCTGCTTCTCCCTCTGACCCTCCCCCCTCTCATGTGCTCTCTCTCATTCTCTCTCTCTCAAATAAATAAATAAAATCTTTATGAAAAAAAAAACAAAAACAAAGTTTATTGGATCTGTTGTAATTTGTGGATTCGTAAGATTTAGGCTCTTCCACCCCACCCCCCAAACTCCATGCAGATAGATCCAGTCAACTCATTCTTGCTTGCCAAGTGTACACACAGACACACACACACACACTTCTGTGCTTCTCCTTCACGTGGGATTATTTTCTGAAGACATGTTGCCGATCTTATGTAAATATACTGTGTGTCAAAATAATTATCAGATTTGTGGGTTTAATTTTAGACATTATTCAGACATTGATTCTGTAAAGATTTGAAATATGCATTTAGATGTCTAGCCTTAAGGGTAATAAAAAAAGGGGAAAGTGTTCATTATTTCAAAATGGAGCTGTTTAGAAATTTACACAACTATTTTCTCATCTGAGAAATTTAGTGTTCTTTAGTAGGATTGTACCATGGTGGAGGGTGGCAGATTATTGACCTCTCTCAGAATCTTTTTTAAAAGGTTTAATGTGGGTATGTTTAAATACTCCTCAAAATTATTTTAGACATGTTATCCATGTGTGTGCATAGATCCGCATAAACCAAAACGGGTTTCTTATGAATGGGTGTGGTGGGAGAGCATGTACTCATGTGTCTGTAGTATATAGTAAGTGCCCTAGTAAAGAAATACAGGTGCATGACTCAAATTTAGAGAAGTTTCCCCGTAACTTAGTCCAAGAGGCTCTGGGCTTTCTGGTTATTTCCTTGTGAAAATGTCAGAATATGGGAGACAAGTATGTTTGGTGATCTTCACATGTACTCTTAGGCTATTAATTTGTTTCCTATTTCCCCTGGTAAACTCTACAACTTTCTACCTTTTTTAGTATCAAAGCAAACAAGTCAAAACCTATTTAGATATATACCTGGGATTTATATATGATATATGTAGAGAGAGAGCACATGCATGCATACATATTAAAATCTATGTACGCATATATATGCTCATAACAAACTATTACAGGAACAATGTTATTTTAAAAAATCTACTAGAGATAAGCAAATTACCAAATCACATAGGTTTAGTCTATCCTAGTCATGTTCTGTGGCTTCGTAAATGAGAAAATGTTTATCTGTTTTTACCACCTGTGCTAAAAAAACAATGAACTCAGCACTTCTGGTCACTGTGGAAACTTCTCTGTCTGGTTCTCTAGTTTCTTTTTCTAGCTTCTGCAAAAGGCCTTCGGTCAAACTGTCTCATGACCCTTGTAGCTCTCAGTCCCATTTTCTATTTGATTCTTCCTTTTTTTTCTCCCTCCCAGGAGGTTTGCTTCTCCACGTGCATTTAGCCTTTGCCTTTACTCTGTTTAAAGGCCAGCCAACCTCCTGCTCAGTAAATCACCGCTACAAACATGCAAAGGATGGGCAGAAAACGTCTTCTGCCGACCTCGAAGATTTCACAAGATGCATATTCGACGGGGAGGGGTCTTTTCTGACAACATAATGGAAATTAAGCATTACTTTGTATTTTTCCTCCAACTATCCAAAGATTGACGGCGGGGCCGGTGGTGACTCGGGGACGTTACTCACGGCACAAACCATCACATCTGAGTCTGTGTCAACAACGACAACAACGCATATCACCAAGGTAAAGCAATCCAGGGTGAGACCTTGCAAACAGGACCTTTTCTGAGTTGTTTCTTTGTTCCTGTACAAGCTTCAAAGTAATAGACCATGCCAGTGGAATAAAAATGCCCGGACTTAAAGTATCCAAGAAATTGGGCTCCATTGACAAATGTATTTTTGTAAAGTACAAGGGGATAAAAATAGATCATACATCAGCCAGCTACAGGAGAGAGAGAGTGTAATAGAAGCGGAAGCATAAGTTTGGTAAGTACAAATGAACCCTCCCAACCGAAGCAAGTGAATGAAGACCATCATTCAGAATTTTCGAAGTAATATAATTTTCCCTTCATTGGTTCAAGATGCTCATATGTTGGATATGGGGCATTTTTCCAGATCATTCTCTCATCCTCTAAAGTTTTAACACCAGATGACCAATGGTTCTCAGAGTATGGTCCCCGGACTAGCAGTAGCAGTCTTTCCTGGGACTTGTTCGAAGTGTGAGTCCCATGGCCCCACTCCAGATCTACCAAAACCCTGGGAGTGGTTGTAGGAGCCCTCCAGGTGATCCTGAACGCATGCTGCTGTCATCAGATTTACTCCTATCTCTCACATTTTGTGAGTGCTTGAAGGATTTAAATGTATCCTTTATACCCTCCTCACCCTGTATTTCAGCCAGAAACTTTGTGAATTAAAAAAATGCCACGTAAATGCAAGATGGTATTGGTGCTCATTTTAAGGGCTATCCAGTTATCCAGGCTTGCGATAAACCTGGTCTCTTACAGTAAAGTGCTATCACTTGGGACGTAGTGTATAATTTATCAGAGCTGTGCTTTCTCAGGACTGTGTGTTATTTGCTCGTAGTTCAGCGTCACAGCCGTATGATCCCGTCAGCCTCAGTCATGTCCCAGGCTCTGCCAGCTTGCTCCGAGCCAGTGACTCTGGGTGGTGGTTCGTGCCGGAGCTCCTGTCCCCGGTCTGCTCATGCGGTCTTTGTTAGCAGGCACAGTGATGTACAGAAGTTATCACTGACCACAAATCTTTATATCGCCCTCATGTATCTTCTGTATCTTAAGCCAGATTCTTTTATCTTATTGCCCTAAACCAAATGAACTAAATTAACCTATGGATTTGTCTGAGAATCAGGCAGTCAAAACTATGACATCAAGCAATTCCCAAACCTAAACCAGGGACCTAAATTGTTAGAATTCCTTGTAACTCTACATAAACCAGAGAATTATTTCTTCTTTCCTCTTTTAACAAATTGGCCAATTGGGAGTAAAGAAACTCCGGGAAATTGTAATGGAATGTCCCAACAGAACTATTTGGATTAAATGGTATCTGTCTCATCTTAATTTCCCTTGAATCTCGATAAATTAGCTTTAAAGTTGCTTTCAGTTGAGGAAGACTTATGGGTGCTACAACTTTATCAATAGGAATCTCTGCTGAGCTTAAACACAGTGTCTGGAATGTCCGCCTTCTCCATTCAGTGTGCGTTGCCTTAATGACCAGAAGGTCTAGATGTGCTCCCTTCTGTTTCCTCTCATTAAGTATACACATGCGTCAGTGATTGCTGTCTCCCCCCTTTCGTTTCTTTATAACCTTTAGACTGTGAAAGGTGGAATATCTGAAACAAGAATTGAGAAACGCATCGTGATCACGGGAGATGCAGACATCGATCATGACCAGGTAAAGACCTGCAGTTCTGCTTCTGAGAGTGACCATGTCTCTAAGTTGGGCATGTGTCGTCACGTCCTATCCCCGGGTCAGACCCCTTCTCCCAGTGCCTCTTGGATGAATCCACCTCCTAAGCATGGCACAGAGACACTTCCCAACCTAGACACAGCCTGTCCTTTCAGCCTTCCTAATGCCAAACCAGCATAAAACATGGATTGCTGTTTATTTCCCACTGGCTTCACGTGCACTTTTGAATCCAAATAATCGAGAGGATTCCTGGCAACCATTAGTTATTCATGTGGGCCTGGCTTAAAGGCAAGTCATAGATTAAAAAATGAATGGCAGTTTAATGACACTAGCTTCCAAAAACTAAGAAAAGTCTCTAAGTTTGACTTATGCCTACTTTTAGGAACTTATAAAGTATTTTTTTTAATAACATTAGAAAAATTGGGCTCTTTACCCTTAGGTGTTTTCCCCTAATTATTACTATTATTGAGGAGTGGGAGAAGGAAATCTGAAGTCTCTTACAAAGTAGAGAATTTACATGGATTCAGAAACATGTTTAAAAGAATTGTGCTTCCATTTTAATGTTAACTTGATCAGGCTGCGTGACTTTAACAACCAGGTAATGAGTGGAACTCATCTGGTGACTTTGAGGGTAGCTTTAGTTTAATTGTTTTTTAAGATTATTTGAGAGTGAGAGAGAGTGCGTGTGCTCACAAGCAGGAGGAGGGGCAGAGGAAGAGGGAGAAGCAGGGAGCCCGATGCAGGGCTCGATCCCAGGACCCTGGGATCATGACCTGAGCCAAAGGCAGGTGTTTAACTGACTGAGCCACCTACTACCCCGAGGGTAGCTTTCATTTTAGGCTGTGGTCCCAAGTGATATGAATTTTTTGTTTTGTCATTTTCTGAGTGATTTTAACTCCGCTTTAAAGGACACCAAGCTATTTTCTTTTATAACAACTTGAAGGAAAGGAAATGTTCAATTGACCATCTCAGCTGGGGAGTCAGAACAGATGAGGGTTACCCAGCTTTCAATACAACATCGAACTCAGGAAAGAGAATTTTAGAGAACAGAACTTCTCACTTAAAAAAAGCTCACTCTGTGTGACCAAAGAGAAGTAGATTTTCTTCTCTGCCTAAAAAGAAAACAACATTTTGTAAACCCCTGTAAATGTGATTTTCCTTACGTCTTTCCTGATGTATTTTTTTCATTCCTTGAGAGCTATCAGAGGTTAAAGGGTTGCCCTGACTCTGAGATTCCTAGGAGTTGACCAGTACCTGTGTGTTCGCCATGGGAAAATGAATGACCCCGTGGAAACAAAGCCTCCAGCTCCCCGTAGAGAGGATTTCTTCTCTGCTGGGACAGTTTCGAGCTCCTCTGACCTAAGCTGGAGCAAACTCTGTTCTTTTTTCCCCGCTGGGACTCTAGCCCAGCCAGCATTTATTGAATTCCTATGGTGTGAGAGGCGGGAGCCCACATTCTTTGGCATGATGGAAAGTGAAAATCGGGGTCTTCTCCCAGCCTCCACTGAACCTTTGCACTTTCTGGCTTTCTGATGCCATGTTTTCCTTCCAAGGATTATTCTCAGGTTTTATGTGCATTCTCTTGTCTTTGGGCCTGTTGTAACAATACTGCCTCTGAATAGCAAGTAATGAAAACACACTTTGAAATGTAAGTACCAAAATAACACATATTCCTGACTCTTACGTTAGGAAAAAACCCGTAGCTTTACCTGTGGCTGCAGGGACAGGGCCTTGTTTGTGCGATGTGGTGCTTCAGCCTGTTTTAAAACCGAGGGCAGATACCCAAATGAGAGAAGAGATATTTAACGTTTTTGTAACTTTTTCATGTTTACTTATAAGATGCATCAACTTTTTTTGAGTATGTTTAATTGTGGCTTCTGGTATGCTTGCACCGGGAGCTCATGAAGCTCCCTCTGTCCTTACGACCTGTAATGAGACTGTGGAAGTATTTAAAATTAGAGGGAAATCCCTTCCCTGCCAACAACAGAAGCCGATCACATAGTGACTTGAATATCATTGACCCCCTTTTCAATTCCTTGCCCTGTATTAAAAGAATTTTAATAGTGGAAAGAAACCCTTCCTCTGAGCAAGATAGGAAAAAAGGAATCGTTCATTTAGAGACCCTTGCTTTGCAGGCGTTTACCCTGTGTACGTCCTGACGCTCAGCTCCACACCAGGGATGTAGGACACTGCGGTTACTCCTCAGAGTGTTTCTTTCTAGTAAAATAACTTCTCAATTTGTCAGGAGGATGTGATAGTTTTCTCACAGTCTTTACTCTTGCCATCGTAAATTAACATTTTGCAGTATTTAATTTCATGTACTGATAATACAGAATGAATGGAACTAATGGTACACGGATTTCAAATGTGTTTGAAGACGATTAAGCAGTTTTTGGTTTTCCCTACTTTTCTGCTAATTAAAACATGTTTCACATGTGTTCCCTTCCCTTGGGCATCATTTGTATTTCCCCTTTAACATTTGTACTGGTTTAATGTAGGCAGATCTTTGTAATGAACGTGAATTAAAAAGTATCTGACAAGGCGTCTGTAGCTACATTTGGCTCCTATCGGAGCTGTCCCTTTCCCAAACTGGATTCCCGAACCGAAGTGGAGTAGTCCGTTTTGACTGTTCCGATCTCTCACTTCCCTCTGAACACACGCAATTGTGGAGCCAGTCTGCTGCACTCTGGCTCCCATCCGCATCCCCACCAAACACACCTGGAAACACTTTCCGACGTCCTCCAGGATCAGACGCCGCCCTTCTCCGTACCCCACTCTCGCCCTCCAGCCCGCCTGCTCCCACCACAGTTGTGCTGCTCGAATGCGAGAGTCCCCTGCTTGAGTTCGCTCTGGTCCTGACACTGGTGGGTCACCAGAGTTTGTTCCCTAGTGGAAATTTAAGCACCCTCAAGTGTCTTCCAAGCTCTGTGTAAAAATTTGGGGTGTAAAACCTCTTTTTCTGTAGCTTTACCTTTGTGCGTGTGCGGACTCAGGCCCCAGGTTTTGTTCAGTAACCGTTCAGTGGTCAGAAGTGCAGTCGTCCCCTCCAGCGGATGGCGGAGGCACGGGAAAACCTCTGCTGCTGCTGCTTTCAAAGGCGTGGTTTCCTCGAGAACTTTCCTTTCTGTCTTAGACATCTTTCCTAGACTTTGCATGATGTTCCATGGTGTTTTACTTTCTCCCCAAGACATCTTTAAACTTGTTTCCCCTCAGAAAAATAGGTTCTTTCCACTTTGTCACAACACCTGTACGTAGAAACTTTGCCAGCCTCCTCATCGCCCGGTCTGGGAAGAGCCTGTGCGGCAGCGGAGGGGACCCCGGGTCCTGCTCCTGCCCACAGCCTAGCAGCAGCTTGGCCTTGAGCACCGCCTGTTGACCTTTGCACCTCCAGTGGTTTTGCCTGTAAAATACAGACCAGCACTTGCTCAAGAGTCATCTCTCTCCTTTCCCTTTGCTGATTGTATGTCACCATTGCTGCGGCTGTTTTTATTGTTCTGTGCCCTCGAAGTTTAGAGATCTTTCTCCTGCAACATAACAGCTCAACCAACATTTTACCTCGGTCAGTTAGTGAGAGCCCGCGGGGTAGGGATGAGCAAGGCCTGCTCCTGCGTCTGGGCGTTTGAGGCAGTGGGTTGACGGCAAGTGCCCCGTGAGTGTACAGGACAGGCGCTGGGCTGGATGCTTTACATCCTCCCTCCAGACGGTACAGCGAACCTTAAAATGATCCTTACAGCTTAGCATTGGTCTCGGGTTACAGGGGAGAAGATCAGGGTCAGAGAAGATCTGTTACCTCCAAGTTTCGCGGCAGGTACAAGGCTGGGGTTCAGAGTCTGCGCATTTCTTCTGCATGCACCATTATTTGAAAAGACTGGAAAATGGGAATTGGGGGAAATGAGAAACGTTCTCTAAAATGAACTGTGAGCCCATTTCAAATCCCTGCTTCCTCAAAGCAATAAAACCATCTTTGCTGGAGATGGAATCCCGGTTGAGCAGCATGCGTGTGTTTTGCCATCCCAAGAAGCAGCCTGTTCCCCCGCTCACAGCGCTCTCTCCTGACCCTGGCAGGCGCTGGCCCAGGCCATCCGGGAAGCCCGAGAGCAGCACCCGGACATGTCGGTCACCAGAGTGGTGGTGCACAAAGAAACGGAGTTGGAGGAAGGGGAAGACTAAGTAAGGTAAGAGTCCGTATCGTCTGGGGCCTCTGTCCTGGCAGTTCGAGCTCCTCACCCTGCCGGCGGACGTGAAATGTACTTCTCCATCACAGTGTCTGTGTCTCTTATGGTCCATTTGAGTCTTCAGACTTCATTATCCCAAGCACCTCTGCTCACGTTCCCTGCATAAAATTAATGAGCTCTCTTGACCGATGGGCATGTGATGTTAATAACCGCCGTGTATTGAGAACTGCTAATAATTGACATTTCTATGTTGTTTTACTATTAACAAGTACATCAGTGTAAGTTCTCTTTATTAACGTTTACAGTGACCCTTTGAGGAAGGTGCCATTGCCTTCATTTAGATGAGGCATTTTTGTTGTAGGGGGCACAAAGGGGAGAGGAGTTAATTCCCTTAAAATATACATGAAGAATTGTATATCAGAGAATGAACCATAAAGGAAAAGATTGCTTTGGCTATATAAAAATTTAAAACTTAAAGGATAAAATGACAAAGTTCAATATACCTGTTAGAGAAGGAGTCAATATCGTGAATCTGTCACTAACTCTTCTGTCTCATCAAAAAATTCAAGCACCTTGGTGGTGGGTATTGAGGAGGGCACGTTCTGCATGGAGCACTGGGTGTTATGCACAAACAATGAATCATGGAACACTTTATCTAAAACTAATGATGTAATGTATGGGGATTAACATAAGAATAAAAAAAAATTCAAGCACTTAAGTAGAGAAATGGGCAAAGGATTAATCCAGTAAACTACAGGGAAGCTAAGTGAACAATAAATAAAAAATGTTCAGCCTCATTGTTTAAATCAATACAAGTTAAAAATTCAGTGTGTAAGTTTTCACTTATAAATCTGGCAAAGTTTATGTTTTTAGCTAGTGTTGGGTAGCTTGTGAGAGGGAAAATGATACTCCTCTGCAGCTTTATAAACTAGTAACATTTCCTGGAGGAGAGTTTGGCAAAACCCACATTAAGTGCGCCTAACATTTAAACCATTTTAAGAATTTATCTTAAATAATCAGAGATGTATACAAAGACTTACCTACAAGAGTATTTCTCACATTGTTTCAAATTTTTTGCTAGTATGTATAAAAATCTAAATGGCCCACAGTAGGGATTGGTTATGCCTTAATGCTGCTTCCCTGTGATCACTAAAATATAGCCATTAAAAGTTGTGCTGAAGAATTCTTAGTGAAATGAGAAATGTTCAGAATTATGTATGTATTTAAAAGGTAGGTTTTATTGCATAGCACATATACCAAGATTGTTTTTTTGTTTTGTTTTTGTTCTGTTTTTTTGGTTTTTTTTTTTGTTTTTAAAATGATCTGTACACTGATTGGTTAATAGCCCACAGGCATGGCTGGTCACAGAATACACATCTTCCAGCTTGTGATAAGGCCCAGGGCTTTTCCATCACAGGAAGTGAGGACTCCCACCGTTGCACCGTCTCCCCTCTGACTTTTTAATTTATGCCCAACTGATTGATACGAAATTACATCTGACTTTCTTGTTCTTACTGATCTTGATAGATTCTGCCTACTAGTCCTTTGTTAATTTTTATGTGTTGCAAATATCTTCAGGTTTGTGGTTTGTCTTTTATTCTCGATATAGGTCAATATAGTTGTTGGTATAGTGAATGTAGTTATTAATGGAAGCTAATATAGTTTAATTATCACACTTTCCTTTATGGCTTATGCTTTTCCCGTACCCTGAAATGTTAGGGATACTATCGATCCAGGTATTTGAATGTTGCTTTTCATAGATCAATTCTTTATCCATAAGAAATTGGTTTTTCTGTGTGGTGAAAAACTTCACTGTTTTTTATTTTTGTTTCCTCGAAAAGTAGCCAGTGGTCCAGCCCCATTTGTTGAAGAACCCATCCTCTCCCCTCTGATCTGCAGGTCATATATCCAGTTTCTTGTATGTGTGGTGGGTGTTTCTGGGCACTTTGGTTTCCATTAGTCCATGTGTCTGTCCCTGATCTAATGCCAGACTGTCTAAATTACTATAGCTTTAAAATGAGTCTTGGTATCTGGTAGGATGTGTCTCCCCAACTGTGTTTTTTTCTTCAGGAGTATCTTGTCTATTCTGGGCTCTTTCTGTTCCATATAAATTTCAGAATCAGATTGTTGGGTTCTAAGATAAACCTGTGGTATTTTAATTGGAACTGCATCTAGTTTGTAGCTTGAATGGTAAGAATTACATCTTTATGATACTAAGTATTCTTTCCCACAAACATAAAATATCTCTCTCCATTTATATAGGTGTTTTTTAATGTCTTCCAATAAAGTTGTGTAATTTTTTACCCAGAAGAGGTCTTATAAATCTTTTCTAGCTGTTGCTGGTATAGGAAGATACAACTGGCTTTTCAATACTCGCCTTGTGTCTAGCAACCTTACTTTTTATATGTTAGATGCTGTTTTCAACACAGGGTGTACAAAAGGCCTACAAGCAGAAATCATCTAAAACTTGAGCATAAGCAAAATATCCATTTAACCGAATAAATGTGCTGTGTTATGTGCAAGGCTGAGCACTTTCTTGGCTAGCCATCAGAATAACAAGGGCTATATTTTAATCTTGCTAGATCTCAAACTGTGTGACATTGGGCAAGTCAGCAGGACTGGTACAATCTACCTTTCCTAATTCGTAGGCTTTATTATAAGAATATAATAAGGTAATGAATGAGAAAATTTAGTGTTAACACAAATATAAACATATTGGGTATTTCTCCTGAATTATGTTACTTAATCAGGAACATAAGACAAAAATTAGTGACCAATGTGAGCATTACCAATACCCCACTTTCATTTGTGGCATTTTAATAAGTTTTAAAGTGAATGAGTTATATGTGTTATTCCTAGCACCCTATACTCATCTTTGCAGTGGGCATGCATGTACACACACACACAGAGCCTTTGAAGTTTGCCTGTCTCAATGGACACCTTTTATAGGCAGCCTTGTTAAACAGATTTAGGCAGTTAAAATGTAAATTCACATGTAAGGTGAGCAAACTAGATAAATTTGGGAAGATTCATTCATCCATTCAAAAAAATATGAGAACCAAAGTGTGCTAGGGTAGAGCTGGGCACTGAGGATTCAAATGGTCAAACTGGTAAACCGAACAGAGTCCCCTTCCTCGGGAAAGGATCTGCGCTGGGAGGGGAGGTGTAAATATTAAGAAACAAAATGTAATTGCAAATGTGATAAATGCTCTGAAGGAAATAATGGGATAGGAGAGAACCAATAGACTTAACGCTGCTGTAAATTTAAGCTTTCCCTTGAGAAACCAAGTTTGAGTTGAGATCTGAAGGATGAATAGGAGTTACCCCAGCGTCTTGAGTCATTGTAGCACCCCCACCTCCTGCTGGCTCAACTTGTTCTTGAAGACTTTCCCTCGCTGGTGCCTGTCAGGGCTGGGAGGACGAGTGCGCGTGTACTCCTTCAGCTACCCACTGGCTGCCCCGCCAGGATCCCACAGAGGCAGCAGGTGGGCCAAGGCAAAGAGCAGGCCAGTCGCTGAATGCCAGAAAAAGAAGAATAAATAACTCTTGGTGATGTATCTGCCCCGTCTCCCTTTCTCGGACATGAGAAGCTCTCGTCCTGATCTGACCTGACCTCTTCCTTTGGAGGAGCTCTGAGCTTCTGATGAAGCATTGAGAGTAGGGGCAAGGGGAGCACACGGGAAGATGGTGCCAGAAGAGCGTGCGGGGGGCCGAGCCTCCTGAGGCCGCCGCACTCCGCTGGGTGCTGGCCACTGCGAGGCCGAGAGGAGCCACACACAGACTCAGTGAAGAAGGAAACATACGCTTCAGAGGAGTCCTTGACTAAATCTTTGTAACTGAAGGACTCCTCCCTCCCCGGTTCATCCTAAATGCATGTTTACGGGCCCATATTAGCAGCCTTGTCGCCGCTGGAATGGTGTCCCCCTAACAGTCCCCGCGAGGAAGAAGAGTCCTGACTGCTGGTTTGGTCTGTGCGGCCTCAGAAAGGAGGACGAGCCCCAGGACGGGGAGCTCGCGACTTTGCTTCAGTTGGCACCGTCCCCTCTCTGAAGCCAGACTTCAGACAAGTCCCTGTGACTCCTGGAGTCGTCACTGATGTGTAGGATAAAAAGCAAACGACGCCTCCTTTTCAGCCGAAAGCAGTGAGCAGCCAAAGGAGGGAATGATGGAGGAAGCAGCCTCTCTCATCCGCCCACTCATTTTACTCTTATTGTTGTTGTTGCTCATTACACCAATATATGCAGGATGCCCATTGCGTGTCCCCTTTGTAACTTGAAGGTTCAGCTCAAACAAGGTCTGCACTCACAATAAATCATGGCAGCAGAATAGAGTCTCTGGTTTGAGGATGTGTTCTGGACTGCGTTTGGTGGGAGCCAAAGGGCAAGATCTCTACATTAGGATGGGTGTCAGATGGCTTCGCACTTGAGCTCCCAGGGGAGTAGGAATAGCTCAGGGAAGAAAGGCACGGAAGGGGGCATTCCAGGCAAGAGCTGGTACTGTGAACCTCACACTCCGAGAATGGTGCAAAATCAGGCGTGGCCGGGCTGCAGGACACGTGCAGGAGGAGAGAGATGGGAGGTGAGGGGGCCAGAGAGACAGAGGCCTGACCATAAAGAGTCTCACAAACCAAGCTAAAGCGGTTAAGCTCTCCTTGGAAAAGTGAAGGGGAGGGTATGCCTCATGTATTTGAGAGATGATAAGGGGGTAGAGGTTTGTGACTTGGTGTCTGTTTTCTTCGCGATATGGAAGTTAGTGACTTGGGAAGATGGCAGAGCAGGGGAGAATCCCAGGCTTCTGGCATGACAACCGAGTTGATGGTGGTACCTGTAATTTCAGTCCTGGGATACACAGGTGTTATTTTTCCACAAGCCACGCACAATATGGCCAGTCTTCCCAGCTCAGCTGTCTTGAAGCAGAGGTGTGTTTTTTGTTCTTGGTACCACAGGAGAGTGTATCTGCCATAGACCGTATGGAGGAAGCTTGGAAGTGAATCTGTAAGGCCCTGTCTTACACACACGCACATAGCATGGTTATTTGGAAATTTACCATAGTCTGAGTGTTGAGGAAATGCGGCATCGCAGATCTGCTGGGTTCAAATCTATTTCATAGGTATGTGACTTGTGCAAGTTCTTCCACGTTTCTGTTCCTCAGTTCTGCCATCTGTGACCTGAGACCTGAGGATGATAATAGAATTTATAGGAGTTTATTTCCAAGGCACGTTGTAAGAGCTTTTTGTAGCGTAACAAGTCAGCTGTAGGAACCCTTTTTGCTCCTAAGAAGAAAAGAAACATTGGAATATCCTTCCCCGGAGATTCCGAGTTTGAGATGGACGTGAAATGTCTACATGGAGAGGTCCAGGAGGTATCCAAGAGCTTTGAGAGAAATCACAACAGGCTGAGGGGCCAAAGGTAGAGGTTTGAAGGTCACCTGAATGTGTCTTCTAGTGAGGAAGCCTTTGGTTTGAGTGATGTTACCCTGGGCCAGGTCAGAGGAGATGCAGGAGGTGGAATGGGGAAGTAGGAAGAAAACGGGGAGGAAAGGATGCCACAGAAGTTGCAAAAGACGAGAACTCCAAGAAGGAGAGAGTAATTAAGTATTGAATATTAAATCAAGTGAACATGTCCTCTGGAATTGTTGGTATAGAATCAGCCTGGGACTTGGTCAGAGCTGCGTCAGCCAGGTGGTGGGATGGAGCCCTGTCACAGGTTGAGGAAATGGGGATTTTACATGGAGAGTGCTTTCAAGAAGCTTTCTTTGTTATTGTGCATCCATGAACACCAATTTCTAAATAAGATAATATTGTCTTCAAGCTAACATTTCCGAGCCAGGGTGATATTCAGAGTTTCGAGGTGAACTCGAGAGCCAAACAGGAAATTAACATTTGCTATCTAACTGACTCGAAGGAGAAAAGAGCCACGTTGGCTGAACTGAGTTCTCGCTCATCACGAGCTGCTCGTTTACGTGTGGGCCCTGATGAGCATCACTTTGTCTTTGAAGGAGAAGCCCAAGCCTGTTGACTTCCAGATGACCATTTCCAGTTAAGGAGCCAGGAGTTTTTCAGGCATATCACATGTGTTGCATTTTAATTTTATTCGATTTGCCTAGTTCTATGACTCTCATACCTAAAATTAGCATTAGTTTTCAATGTAGATTAATCAAAGCTAAAATGCAGATTTATACACAGACATGAAAAGCCATTTCGGATTCAGTGGCTTTCAGACACAGCCAGTTTTCACTTTGGAATGCTGCGGAATGTTCTGCTTCACGTTTATAACCTGGCAGGTGCTATCGGTGAGACAGTTACAATGTATTTGAACTACCCAACAAAAGAGGCGCTGGACGCCACTGCTGTTGTGCATTCGCTAGCACGAGGGTCCCTAATTCCCCAGGGTCTGCTCTCGGACAAAATTATTATTGACTATTGTTTTTGCAAATGGAACTATTGTTATTGGGGTTTTTTTTTCTGGTAATAACAGAGGCGATTATAGTTTTTAAAAAGGGAGAGAGAGCAGAAAATGTAAATGATCCATAATTCCTCTGCTCCTAGAGATAGATATTCCCTTTTCACAGTGTATATGTGTGTGAACACACACACACTCACACGCTCCCACACTCCCGCCTCTGTAGATGTGGGCTGGTACTGTTGATTCTGTTCTATATAGCCTGTTTTCTTCTCCCCCTAACAGTATGTTGGAGGTAATCTTCCTTGGCAGTATCTCCTCATTTTTCATCAGCCATCGAACAGACACGTGAGGATTTACGTGACACGTGTTAACGGGCATTTAGGTTATTCCTCAGTTCTCACAATTCAACACGCAGCTGCAAAGATCATACTCATGTGTACATTTGGGGAGGCACGAATTTCATTGTTTTCTAGGGCCAATATTTCCTCCTGAAAGGTTCAAACAAGTTAGACTCCTACTTGCAGTTTATGAGCATCCCTGTTGCCCCACACCTTTGCTGATGCTAAAGATTGTAAAACATTTAAAAAATCTTTGCCAATCTGGTGAGGAAAGAGCATTTGTTCCTGGCCTCTGAGGGGGTGGGCGTGGTGGTCATGACTTTATTATACCCTGGATGAGGGCATATTGAGGAGTATGAAAATCGAAAGAATATTTCATTATAAACAGTTTAAAATTAGAGTCTCTTCTTCCCCCCAACCCTTTTTAACGAGGAAGTAGAATCCTAGAGAGTAAAGTAATTTGCATCAGTCACTTACACTCAGGACTCATAAATGCCATCCATGTGCACACCTAAGGATAGTTTCTTCTGTCTGAAGAACCTCAAATGTTGGTCATCCCAGATACCATTTTCTAAACATGTAAATTTGTGGGTGGCATTAGGAGGGAATTTTGCTATGGTAACCAAGCAGTGTGTGTGCTTAAGATATTCCTGACCCCAGGAGGATTACATTTGAGGACATGTTGGCCCTATGTTTGTCTCACTCTCATGCATCAAAATAATTCCGTTAGCCTTGGAGCAAGTATGTGTCTAGACTTGTCCAGTATAATACCAGTCCTCACCTGTGGCTATTTGAAAAATGGCTCTTCCCAAACTGAGACGTGCTATAAGTAGAAAGTAACATACTGGATTTGAAGACGTTAGAATAAAAGTATAGACTAATAATAAGCTAGAGAGTTGGGTCTAGAGATGAATTCTTTTGATTCCCACTAAGCTTCCTGTTGAAGGAAAACACAAGACAGATATTTAGTGAGTTCATATATGGTTTCAAGGTTTTTTTTTCCTAAAAGATAACAGTTTTGATGCTGTTTTTTTAAGCATAACTTTTACTTGATGCTACAGAGAAATGTTTTCCTCATCTCTCTATCTTATGAACCTAAGATTGATATAGGCTTATTAGCCAGAATACAGTATACTGAGTGTAACCTTATTCTAGTCCATTTGTTACTGAAAAGAAGCTTTAAGATTTTGTAAAATGCTTTCATATCAAGTTCCCACAAGATTTAAACCTAGCAGAATGAACCAGAAGACCTTATGCTAGCTTTAGGGCCAAATATTAAAACTACACATAGAAATCTTTGTCAGAGCTTTCAGAGATTTGGGAAAGCCATTTTTAAAAAGAAGGCAGAGTCCTCCCAGGATATTATAGATGTAGTTATTTAACAAAAGAACAGAAAAATGAAACCACAAAATTTCCGCTTAAATCAGCAGGTGAACATAATGGAAAAGACAGGCAGTAGTGCTTTCTTCCTAGAAATGAAGTTCAATTTTGTTTTTTTCCCTCCCAAGCCCCTGTTCTTAGTTCTTGCCTTTGCACCCCAGTCCCTATTACATTCATTCATAGATCCATCAATGTATACTATTGTGAAAATACCACGCTTGAAGCACTTTGATGGTTGTAAGAAAGAGGTAAACCCGTAAGAACATGAATGTAAATAACATATAGGGTAAAAAGTAGTGTTTTAGGAGAACCCTTGATAAAGGGCTATGGAAGTTGACAGAAGAAACAGTTTCTGATTGGCAGGTCTGAGACCTCCCCAAAAAGGTGGAGGGGGGGGGCAGGATTTGCACATACAGAGGTGAGCAGAGAGGAAAGAGCATGTGGAGAAGCAACGGGATGGGTATCAGGAAGAGCAGCTCCTACATGTAGCTGTGTGTTGGGTTCCCAGCAGAGCTGGAAGGAGTTGTCAAAGGCATATTGATGAGGGTATGACATTCCATGTCAGTACCTTAGTTTAGAATTTGCTCTGTAGGTCATCTATATAGGGTATTTGAGTAGGGGAAGGGCCTTTTCAGCACTGGCCTTCAGGAAGATTAATTCATCGGTAGACGGTAGGATTGATTGAAAGCGTGCTAGATTAGATGAAGTACCTGTAAGGAAACCATTATTCTGGTTCAGGCAATTTTTAATGGGGAAACCAACACCTGTATCTTTAAGAGTAGAACTGAACTTAATTTGGAAGCAAACTGAGCAAAATTTGAAATATGGTAAGTGAAAATCTATAAAAATATTATCTAACACTCACTGAATGCCTACTCTGTGCCCAGTTTTGAGAACTTTGCCATTTATAATTTCAGTTAGTTCTTACCATCATCCAAGGTGTAGATGAGGCCACGGGGGCCTAGAGAGGGCAAGTCTGTCACCCAAGTCACACAGTGGGTGAGTGGCGGAGCTGGATTGACCCATGGTCAGCCCGCATGCACACTACACACTGCTTTGCAGAAGGCTTCATGACGGGAATCTTTGAAATAACCAGCTCCCACCAATGTAGTTGAAACAACGCGTTTTAGAAAAATTAGTTTTGTACAAAATGTCTTTGAAGTTGCTATGATATCAAGCTAAGTGAACAAGTAAAACCATAATACCAAATAATCATATTTAAAAATGAGGTCAAATTGATGTTTTCGTTTGGCAGGATATTCTGCAATTGCTGTGTGGTAGTAATTCTTTAAGTAAAGGGACTTAAATGTGCCAAGTATAAAGATTCTAATAGAAAAATTACCGTTAGCTTTAAAGAAAACCCAGTGAATTGGCCTGATGGTGACACTGAGGGCTCACCCCCTCCTCGAAGGTAAAGGGAGTGTGATTGGCTTAAAAGCTAGAAGAGAGCTTTTACCGTTACGGGGGGAGGGAAGGGAGATCTTCCTCCTCACACCTCCTCTGGAAGGGAAAGAACTACAGTTGTGTGGAAGGTAGACAGTTTTGTTTTGTTTTTAACACGTGGAAATTTGGGGAAAACATCTCAAATTGACTCTTGAAAGCAAAAATACCTAACTAAATTGATGTGATTCTAGCAAACTCTGAACTGAGCTTCTGTCTTTGAAGTGAAGTTGTGTATGTTATCGAGCACATAGAGTTGGTGCTCAGAGGAGACCGAGATGGGGGACGGCACGGGGGAACCTAGTCTAAGACCTAAATGTGAGATGGGAGTCTCTAGGGGCCCACGTGAAAGCCTCTTGAGACCAGAGGGGCGCCATAACATCATTAATATGTTCAGGCAAACCAGGCGAAGCAAAGTTATTTCCCTGAACTATTTGTTGAACAGGTGCTGTCTTTCATTTGGCCAAAAAGGAAGAAAACACTAGATTTAATGTTTCCCTCTGAGTTCAGCAGACATACAAATCTGTGTGAGAGAAGGAAAGGAGGGTGATAGGTTAGGGATAGCTGATTCTCCACAAGCAGTTCCCAAGCTTCCTGGTCTCAGGAACACTTTACACTCTAAAATTTACTGAAGGGCCCAAAGAGCTTTCGCTGCTGTGAATTATACATATCAAAAGTTACCATAGTATAAATCAAAATTACCTTATTATAAATGAAACAGAACAAATTAAAAATATTTATTAAAATAGTTCAAAATAATGAGTGAAAGAAATCTGTCAGAAAAGGCTACATGTACTGTGTGGTTACAATGATATGAAATCCTGGAAAAGGCAAAGTGATTGAGACAGATTACTGGTTGCCACTGAGCTCCTAGGAAGAGTCTTTAAATATTGGGAAGCTGTTGGGACACCTGGGTTGCTCAGTTAAGCGTCCGACTCTTGATTTTGGCTCAGGTCATGATCTTGGGGTCATGGGATCGAGACGTCCATTGGGCTCCGCACTCAGCGTGGAGTCTGCTTGAGGATTCTCTGTCCTCTCTCCCTCTGCCCCTCCCCTGGCTCGCTCTTGCACGCACACCCGTGAGCATTCTCTCTCTCAAAATCATATAATAATAATAATAATAATAATAATAATAATAATAATAATAATAATTGGGAAGCTATCAAGCTCATGGTGGCCAGAATACAGTCTTCCAAAATTCCAGTTTTCACCTGAAAGCTTGAATTTTATCACTGGCCACAAGTATATTGTCAGTTGTTTTCCTTGAAATGACAGGCTCACCTCATTTTCAAGAAAATGCCTGCCGGGGCGCCTGGGTGGCTCAGTCGGTTAAGCGACTGCCTTCGGCTCAGGTCATGATCTCAGGGTCCTGGGATGGAGCCCCGCATAGGGCTCCCTGCTCGGTGGGAAGCCTGCTTCTCCCTCTCCCACTCCCCCTGCTTGTGTTCCCTCTCTCGCTGTGTCTCCCTCTGTCACATAAATAAATAAAATCCTTAAAACAAAAAAAAAAAAATGCCTGCCAGATAGAATAACAGTTTGTCCGTCAATAATTCTCAAATAAAAAAGGTGTTTGTGAAAAGGCAGCTTCTTCAATTCACAATTCAAGCATTCTTTTTCTTCTCTAGACATCCATTGTACTTCTGTATGCAGCAGGAGTAATCTGTGCCCATTTCCCATTTCATTACACAGAATGTTAAAAAGACACGAACTCAGCGGTTGAGATGTAAGACAGTAATTTTCTGTGTTTCATCCAGGACATCCTTAAGTGAGGCTGGCTTGCCGTCTTTGTTTCTTACTTCACTGAGAGCCTGTGGTGGTTATGAGTCCAGCGACTTCTGGTACAGTTTGGTGCCACTGCCTTGACATGTGGCAAGATGCCATCGGGTGTTGCACTGTCGGTGAAAATGTCCACCCCCTGAAAAGGACAGTTAACGTCTTCGTGGGATGATGAAATCGCTTTTTTTTCTTTAATAGCTTTGACTTCGCAACCCCCTGAAAAGAGTCTGAGTGACCCTCGGGGTCGGCAGAACTCACTGAGAACTGGTGGATCTAAAGTGGTGCTATAAACACTAAGAATGGACCTTCCTGGGTTAACCAAATCGGAATTATTTTCAAAGATTTTATTTATTTGAGAGAGAGCATGCGTGCCTGCATGAGCTGGGGGAGGGGCAGAGAGAGAAGCAGGCTCCCCGCTGAGCATGGAAGCCAGATGCAGGGCTCGATCCCAGGACCCCAGGATCATGACCTGACCAGAAGGCAGACACTTAACCGACTGAGCCACCCAGGCCCCCCCAAATAGAGATTTATCCTACTTGCATTTTTGGCTCTAGGACTCCTATCTTACAGTGGAAATTATTTAAAAAATGAAAATCACATATGCAAATTGGAGGCCCAAGGAAGAAAGTCTAGCATTAGGAGTAACTGACGTCCATAACCATAAACTATTATATTTAAAACTGAACACTTGAGTGCATGGATCTCATTTTTACTTAGGAAATAGTTGGATTGTCTCTCACATGCATATTTTATTCATATTTTCAAGATCTCTGGCTATACTGCTGCCCTACAGTAATTGAATCTTACTTAATCCAAGGACAAATGTTATGGTATCTTGCATTAGTTTAATTATTTTTTGATAAAAAGCACATTTTTGCATTTTTATTGAGACCCCTCTGGATAAGCGCTTTCCCACTTACAGGCAGTATTTCTAGTGGTTTCGGTCGAATGCTTTTTTATGAGTGCACATTTGCAGTTTACTGAACCAGTTTCCGGAGAAGAGCGCGCCCAAGTTTGAGCCCCACACTACAAGCCCCTGTCTCTGGAAACTCTAAAGCTGTGTTTTTCAAAGTCATAGAAGCTCTGTCCTTGAATGTGACTGGTTGCCCACTGCTCCTTGGGCACACTAAGATAAATTTGAGTGTTCTGGAACCCTCTGTGAGGACTTAAGGCAAAGTAGGCAGCGGCACACGTCCTTGAGGAATTTAGATCTAGAGTTAGAGCTGGGATTGGAGGAGACCGCCACACGGACCTATTCCCACATTGGCCAAAAGAGGGGGACAGAGGCTAAGGAATGGAGCTATAGGAGTTAACAAATGTTCACTGACATTGTATAGTCTAGGGGAGGGAAACTGAAGCATGGAAACAGTGGTTTGGGCTTCTGTTATTGTTTACTTGACCAAAATTCTTATATCTAACGTATAATCCATATACTTCACAGCTGCGTTCTTATCCAAACTCAAGGTGAACATTATGTGAACATTATGATGTCGCCCAAAGGAAAAAGCCAGTAGTAAATAATAATGCCTGCCCGTTTGTATTGACAAAATAAGATGTCCAGACTACAGCGAATATGAGGTAGAATTCAGGCTTTAAAAAAAAAACAAAAAACGAGTTCTTGCATGAAGGTCTTACATGAAGAACCAGTGCACAGTCTTCAGTTTGATTGGAATGGGTGATAAATCATTTAGACCCAAAATGTAATCTGTTAAAAAAAAAAAAAAAAGCCAAATATGAAGGTTTTGGGTTGTTTTTGTTTTTGTTTTCCTCACAGATAAATGCCAGAACAGGAAAAATATAAATGTCTGATGCTTGTGTACCAATGGAATTGGTGGTTCCGTTCTTATCTTTTCTCCTTCCCAGCTCAAAAACTTAGATGTTTACTACTTGCAGGAATTTATTTCTGTATGTGTTTTAGTACAGAAAGCAGTCAGAAGAGAGGTGGATGTGTCAATTATAAACTTCCTACAATAAATTATTCCCGGTTTACCCAGAACATGAGGAATTGGGATATTCTGAAATACTGAATATCTAATTAGCTCAGAGTTACACTTGATTTACTGCTTCTTAAAGAGCGAGGAAAAAATGCACTTGAATGAGCGGGGAAAAATGCACTTGAATGAGATGGAAAAAAATGTACTTAACATTAAAATTACAATAAATGTAATTTTCTTTCTCTCTGAAAACTGTTTGGAGTTCTAAGAGTGTGTTAAGATTGTCATTTGTAATACTTATTACCAGAAAAGGAAATTGGTTTCTTTCTTTCTCGTGGTTTGATTGAGAATAAATGAAAGTAAATGACATTTGAGTTTACATGGGTAACTGTCTTTTTCTCCACATATATTTCAATAAATGTTGAAGCTCTTTGAAATCAAGATCTCTCATTCATTTCCTACACACTCCTAATTCCTGTTTACTTGTCTGCTAATGACTTGGAAACAAGTTTAATTTTAGCTTTCCTTTCTAAATTGAAATTTTATTTTTGGTGAAAGCAGATTCAGTGAAATAACATGACATGGAGTCTAGAGATGGAGGATAGGATCCTAAACCTCATTCTTTCTCTGGGTTTCCAGGCACTGGTAACATGAGAGGTTCCTTTTCTATAACAGAAGCTGGGCGTAAGTGATAGCTCCGTTCAACAAATGATGCATATTCCCTGAGCAAAGAGAACAGAGCAACCAGCTCCCAAAGAGCAAGAATAGATCCCGTGACTGAGGTCACAGCTAACTCCCAAATCCAATTTGATTGGTAGTTTGATCCATTCCTGATCACCATCCCCTAAGTTTCTGTTCATAATTAGCCTAAAAAAAAGAGGACTTAGTGTTTTCTCCATTTATTCCCCCCTCCCACTTCTAGAATCAAGCAGAAGTCTTAATGAGTAATGAAACAGCCTAAAGCAGACAACAGGTGGGAGACAGTGAATTTGATTAATCAATCTGTCCTGTATAATGAAGAGGCTAAAATAATACCTGTGATAAATCTCAATGGTGGAGAGTTTTTCTATGAAAACAAGACTTAATTTTATCTAACCAAAAGAATGTGTATTCTGATTGACTTTGGGGCCAGTGTCTCTTAGAAAGGACCTTAATTACCACTCTCCACTGTCTTCTGTAATCACCTACCATTTGCCAAAACTTCAACTAAAAAGTGAAAAATTACTTTCTCAAAACCCTTTTTTCTGTTGGGAATAATGCACCATCCTTATTTTTTTCTCTGCCTCCCTGTCCACTCCCATTTTAGTCCTCTCTCCTCCCTCTCTCCTTCCCTCCCTCCGATTGTGGGCTTCCCCGGGGCTCACATCTCTCGTTTTTCCTTATACCTACAAAGACTAGTTCACCTGTGAGTTTCACTTGCCCTCTGCGCCAGCCTGCAAATCCACGTCCCTGGTCCTAAGACCTCACCTGGGCTTTACGCCTGTCCTGAGGTCCCAGACTCCAAATATGGTCGAGCTCCCTGGTACTTTCTTGCTCGTCCCCGCCCTCTGATAGCGCTCCTACAGGGTGCCTCTCTGTCCACCCTTCCACCTGGTTTCGCTCAAGTCTGAGTCCTCATCACCTAGCCGTCCTACCTGGCCTTCCCGTCTCTCTCCTCCCCACCCTTGGCCTCTTCATCAGACTCAAGCTGCAGTGATGTTTTCAGAACATAAACCAGGCAATGTCAAGCCTTCCTCAAAACCAGCCTCCCCCTCTCCTGGGCTTGTCATGCGCTATGTGGACTCGCCCCCTGGGCTCTCTGACCTGTCTTCTGCCCCTTGCACTCTACCTCTGGATCATAGCAGTAAACTGGCAGCTGGTCTTTTGTCTGAATGCTCTTTCTGACTTCAGTCCTTTTTTTGTCTGTTTGATCAAGTTTGTACTCCTCAGTCTGGTATTAAAGACTACCCGACCTTCCATTCCTCACCCTGTTATTCTCTCCAGTAATGTCCATTTCCTCACCATCCTGTTCCTCACTCGTTCTTGCTGCCTGCCCCCCATACTCTGCATATGCCCACTAACACCATGCGCTGTCTCACTTCTTGGCCTCTTGCCCCATTCTCTTCTCCTCACCTGCAGCCCCTTTTCCATTCATTTCAAAGAAGTCAGAATGGACTTTGTTTTTCCACCTTCCTTGAATCTAATGTTAAAGCCTACATTGGTTTCTCTGTTTTGGATTGTTAATGAATGAGTTCTCTCTGTTCTATAATTAACTCTGTTTGTGTGTGTATTCTTATTTGCCAGTTGTTTCTATGTGCTTGTCAGTCCTCCACATATCGTAAGGCCCCTGGGGGTGGAATAGACTTTCGTGCTTGTCTTCTGGTCAACATGCTATTTACTGTAGAACTAGGCAAATCGTAACTGTTGGTTATTTGATTTGGAATTGGATGGCACATTACTTAACGTGGTTTTTCAAGCCTCTGTCTTTGGAATATTTAAGTCTTTTCTCTCTTTTTTTCTTCCCAGAAATTCCATTTTTTAAACAACACTCAACTTTGTGAACCTGAAGAATTTTGACCATTCCAAGTCTTAATGCCATACCACTACTCCAGCGAATTTATTCTACAACTGGTAACAATGACCAGGAGCCTGAAGAATTAAAATGCCAACAACCAAACCTTACCTTAACAGCTCTGGTCTATACTGTTCCCTCGCATTTTAATACATTATTTTGTTTTATAACCACTTCTAAATATTCTTGATTCTTTCTTTCTTTTCTTTTCTTTTTAATTAGGGAGTTTTGTCTTTGTTTCCTGTTTACTTTGTGTACAACTACCTGCTTTTTATCACTCATTTTGATCAAATGATAGTGAACAAAGCCAGCCCCACGCTGGTAAGGTGTGTTCACTTGAACAGGTGCTGTTGTGTGGAAAGGAAACTCTGTGACTAATTTCCGATAGTGGCTTTCCTGTCTTCCAGATCCTTTTCATTGAATCCTTACAGTAAATATTTACGGAGTTTTCCGATTGCGGTAAATATACTGTATGAGAAAATATTAATACAGATCAAAAGCATTTCTTACATCCTGAAAATTTTCTAATGTTTGAGAATTTCATTGGGGCTGTTTTTTATATTGGACCCTTTCTGACTTTCCAGTCCTCTGACTTTTTACTGAAAGTCAGAGATGCTCCAGACTGGAGAATTACAAAGAAGCTCACTGACCACGCACTGTGTTTCGAGACCCTGTCACGCCACAGTGCCAACTCTTCTCAGACACATGCTCTTCGGCAGCATTCCAGAACCAGGAGGGAGGAAAAAGAGAAACTACTGTTTCTTCCCTTCTACTAAAAATTCAGGCAGCTTAAAACCTTAGTGCTTTCTTTCTTAACATGTCCAAATTTCAAGACTTTCCATTATTTGAACACTTTGTGTAGAACACTTGCTTTGTATTAAACCTCCCTGTCTACTTGTAAAACTGACCTTTTGTTATTGAGCAGGTATATCTCTTTCAGATAGTTGGATGATTCACACAGGTTTGAGGACACTGGGGAGAAGAGCAGGGGCTGTGGTGGGGTTTTTTTGATGGTTGTAAGGAAGCGATACCATTTACAGCTGACACCAGAGACCTGATAGGGACCTATTAACGGTATTGAATATGTTTTCCTTTGCTTTTGACCCTATGTATAGTTACGATGCCAGATTAGATTTATAGCAGCTTCAAGTTGTATTAAATGATATTTTGCTTTCTGTAATACTGTTATAAAATAAAGTGTGTTTATTCTCTAAACTTGTCGCTTCTCTTTTTTATAAAGGTTTAAAAAACAAATGAGTGATATTTTCAGGTAAAAGTCTTACTACGTGGTGAAATGCAGCATTTTTTAGAATCTGTTATTCCGATCTTTTATAATTTGCTGCTGTCGCCCACATCACCAGTGTGAAATGGCTAAGGCGGCATTGAAGGTTTGGAAATGCATTGCTTGGAATGCCAGGTTCCTCCAGCCTGTGTACGCAGCCCACCACCGCCTTGCAGATCTTCCGAGGGAAAACTCCACGTGTTTTCTTTGTGTATTCTTTGTTTTGTTTTCAGAAAATATTTTAGTTCCACCATCTGAACCCTCCTCTGCTTCATGTTTTGCTCTACTGTCCGGTGGACCTTAACAAGCAGAATGGGTTCTACCAAGGGGGCCGCGTCCGTGTCTAATTGGGGTGGTTCATTATGAAGCTTTTGCCAAGACACATCGGATTAAGTGCTCCATTTTCTTCTACACATTGAAAACATTACACAGCAAAAGACCAACAGGGTCTATTCCGTTTTAAAATGTTACGTAGAATTTCTCTAGTCCTTTCAAGTGAGCACGTTGAATACAATTTACATGACTGTCTTCTTTGGGATCTGTTCCCACTGAATTCTCTCTCACCTTGTGAGAGGTCTTTCTCACTTCCTGCAGAATTATTACAGAAACCACTCCTCTTTGGAGAAGCCGATCTCCGCAAGCCAAGCCTTAGTGACATTAGGGGGCCAAATGTGGTTCTGTGAATCTATTTCTCATCAGAAAGCTTGTATGGATAGTGTTCATATTTAAAGCAGAGGTTGGATTTACTAAGAGTTCTTTGAGAACCAGATCCGTCCATCCTTCCAGTGATAATTGCCCTGATAGGAAGTGTCCACAGCAGCTCCCAGTGAACAGGAAATGCTGTGTTTGATTAGGGCTCAGTTTCAGTCAGCTGAGATAGCAAGGACAGGGCTTGGGGTCCCGGAGACACCTAGAGCATCTGTGGGGCCTAGGACCCAAAGAGCAGCTGGGAACAGTGTTGATAAGTCATGCCATGTGTAGCTGGAGCAGCAAGGCTGCCGTTCTTAATATTTTGTAGTTCTTAGAAAATATTTCCCAGGATATTAGCTTGTTCTGTAAACTGAGCTTTCAAAACCCCAAGTGATAGAGTAAGAAATAGGTCAACAGTGTTCACTGAGGTGAGAGATGTCTGGGTGTAATTGTTTATCTTAAAAGCCATATAATTTTGGGGTGATAAGCAATAATTCCTTGCAATAATTCCTTTTAGTTGCATGGGGTTTTTACAGGTAACATCATACATAAGCCTTATAAACAATCCCGTGTGGAATGCAGGAAATAGCAGTGCGTTTTCCACAGACCACAGCTGGATAAAAAATGAGGTTATTTTTAAAATATGTAGAGTTGGTAGATGTCTGGTATTTCACTGTCATGAGTAGCTTCTGTTTTATGATCCATTGTACATTGCATTATTCATTGCATAGACCCACAGTTCGTGGAATGACTATCACCAGGACTCCAGCAATGAAGCAGACTGTAGCCATAACCACTGCCCAACATGGACTTCATTAAGTATTTCCCCTTATTTATGCACATAATTATTTGATATCTGAAAACATAATTGAGATTCAATTGTAGGTAGAGAGGAGTGAGTTGTGGTTCAGATGAAATAAGATTGGCCGTTAGTGGGTAATTGCTAATGCCAGGCGATGGTAAATAAGGGTTTATTATATCATCCTGTTAAAATATTCCTAAATAATCATGATCCCAGGGTCCTGGGATCGAGCCCCGCATCGCGCTCCCTGCTCCACCCTCTCCCACTCCCCCTGCTCGTGTTCCCTCTCTCACTATCTCTCTCTCTCTGTCAAATAAATAAAATCTTTAAAAAATAAATAAAAGGCTAAAAAAAATACCCTTAAGCCCCATAATTTTTTTTTTTTTAAGCCCTTCCTCCATGTATTGTTAGAGAAGAATACATGGTTCTTCTTTGCATGGAGCTCTGGTCAGTTTCCGCCTGTCTTCCGTGCTCGCACGAGAGACTGGGACACTTGAATGTTCCTGCTGAGACAGTAACAGGAGGGAATATACCTTGATTAGTTTGACAGAAGCCAGCCTGGACTGCAGCACCAGCTCCAGAAGAAAACATGGGCAGCTGGCAAATCCTAGGTGCTGCGCTCCTGACCCTTGGCCACAGGGTCAAACACCGACCCTGTGTATAGTTATGGTGCCAGCTTAGATTTATAGCAGCCTCAGGTTGTATAAAATGATCTGTTGCTTCGAATACAAAGGCCTCAGAACCCTGCAGCTGGACCTTTGAGTCCCCCACTCAGAGTAACTGAACCATGTGACTTTAATGAAGGCACTTAAAGTGAGGGTACTTCTACATCTCAGTGCAGGGATATTCTGATAAAAATGTGTACAATGCCGAGCGGAGCTCCTAGCACAGTAATAACCCTCCAAACACGGCAGGCATCGTCAGTAATAAAAGCACTGTGCATGAGGTGATCCACCACTGGCAAATTTATGGAAGATCATGCCAGTCTGAGCTGTGTTGAGGGCTTTCCCTAGTACAATTCTGTGCTATTCTAGGGTTACTTGGGAAGTCTGTTGAAAAGGTTTGGGCTTTGGAGGTATGTGGACTCACTTCCCTGAGAACCCCACAATGTCAGGGACCTCTTACGGTCTACTCATTGTCCACCATGTGGAGGCTGCGCAAATACTCCGAGACTCTAGCTGCAGGCTTCCTAACCACAGACTCTTGGATGGATTTCAAGGGTCTGAACTTTCCCCAAATATATGCGAAATTGTGGGTGTATGCATGTTTCTTAGGAATAAATTCCTGGCTTTCATCAAATTCTCAAAAGGCTTCTTTATTATCTAAATAAAAGTTAGGAACCTCTGCTTTTAATAATCTGGGTTTGGGAATATGGGTTTGAATAACTAAAAAAAAAAACAACAGTGGAAGGCATTTTTAAATTTCCAATATGTTTGGTGGTAATTTTAAATGTTTTGAATGCATGTTTTCTGTTCTGTTGTTCGTCACTCATTTGCCAGGGTAAATACCATTGTGTAAATTCTGATAAATTCAGAGGTCTCTTCTGATTAGCACACTAATTATAAAGTCAGAAAGCAAGAATCTCAAGAGTATTTGTTCTAAAAATTCTGTTCCTAAACAAGTCAGAAAATTAATTTCCAGAATGTGTTTTAATAGCTATGAATTCTGATTTCTGAGACACAACGTTGCCAAGGAGCTTAAGATTTCAAGGAAAAGTTGTTTTTGGTGTATGGGAGTCTTTATCTGTTCCTGATTTTCTAATTGCTACTAAATTCTAGAAAATACTAGAGGCTATTACCTGGTCGAATTAATTATAAATAAGTTTGCTTTTTAAGGGTTGGGAATAACGTCTCGGGGAACATAACATGTGTCCTTCCTTGCCCCATTTTCTGTTTGGTCAACTTGTATGGGATTGCAGTTTCCCAGCACTGTTAACAAGAGAGGTAGGAAGTTAGTATTAACAGCTTTATTCAGCTCTGTAAAAAAGAAAAAAGAAAAAAGAAAAAAAATTCTTCGGTGAATCTTCACTGAATACCTGGCAACATAACAAGAGCATTATTTTGTCGAAGGTCTCGGGCTGGGGAAACAGGTGGGAATTCTTTCAGGTACTAGAACATTAGAAAGAAGATTAGGAGCCCTTGTGAGACCCTGTGGGGTTGTGTGTGCATTTGGGGCCCCTGGTGAGAGGCTTTGGAGCACAGGGTGGAGCAGAGTAGAGGATAATGTAAGGAGGCTGCCACCTGGTCTAGGAGCCCTGCAGACGAGCCAAAGCAAGCCAAGCCAGAAGAAGATCTTAAACTGGGCTGTGAGCATCTGAAGAGCAAGTGTAGCTGACTGGCAGCGCCCTGGGAAGGCCTTGACAATTTGAGCAGCCGTGCCTTCAAGCAGATTGTAGCAAAACCCTTGGGACTTGGTC
The DNA here is from genome assembly GCF_054177405.1 of Leptonychotes weddellii. Taxonomy (NCBI): domain Eukaryota; kingdom Metazoa; phylum Chordata; class Mammalia; order Carnivora; family Phocidae; genus Leptonychotes; species Leptonychotes weddellii. The sequence continues at coordinate 100,538,504 of NC_138376.1, read as the reverse complement.
TTTCCATGGGAAAACATGTTTCTGTTTCTCTTTACACATAAAAACCACGGATCTGCTCAGGACTTCATTGGAAATTATTCTCAACAGCAACAAAAGAAATGGGTCTTGCTTTAAACTCCTTGGTTATGCCTATCGCTGAAAACACGTGTTGGGAGCTCATCCGTTATCACAGTAGCTGGGATGCTTTTTCCCTGGGCAGGAAGAGATGGTGGGCTTGCCTCCACCAGGACCAAAAGCCAGGCTCCCGTCTTTCCAGAAGAAGGTGGAGCCAACCCTGGTGGCCAAACCACAGATTTGGCTGGCAGCTGGGAATACGATGCATCCTTTCACGCCTTCTGTTAAAGAAAGCATTTTTACATAAGCTGATTTCCATCGGGGGCTAAAAAGAGATCCCTCCCAGAACTGATAGAATATTATTATTCCTTCCATATGGCACGAACGCTGTTATTTTAAATTACCTCAGTCTGAAAGCCCCAGCAGACAGTTCCATTGTAATCAAATGCAATAAAACACAGAATGAGTGTCTTCAAACACTGGGTTTTACATTATGCAAGAGGGGCAAATGGAGACTAATGCCTCTGGACATATGTGAAGAATTTGAAGTGGGGAGAGGGGTAGCTAAGAAAATACCCAGCACCAGTGGTCCATCCTTGCTTTTGGTCATTCACACCATCTTTCGTAAGATTGTATGTCACTACAAAAGTCGGTGCATTTCTTACAGGTGACCAAACTCGGTACATTTTATAAAGTTAATCACTCTAATAGCTTGTTAGATTCACATGCAAAGATTGGAATATAACCAGACTCCCACTTAGGACATGGGGAGCATCTTTTGTGGTCTTAACTAGAAAACTGTGGTGAGCACAAGAGTACTCAATCTATTTTAATGACCACTTTGGATTAAGTGTTTCTTTTTGGTTATCTATGTTGGCTCCTTGGGGCTCCCACTGAGAAAAGAATTCTGCTAGTGAAATGTTGACTTCCTTCCGTATTGAGAAACAGCTCCCTGATGTTTTGGTTTTAGAGGCAAATGCTTGAGCTATTCTCCATATGAGTTACGTGAATGTCCTCTTCTTCCCTTTGCCCACCAGCAAATTGACAATATTCCCAAGCCATTGCTTGCTTGAAAGCTGCCTTCATGGGTGATCCATATCTAGTATGGAGAGACTCCACTTGTTTTGTGGGTCATCACAAGGGTGGTGTGGTTTGTGAAGGTAGCTGGAAAAGGGAAAGAAGCAAACTCAGGGCCGGAAGTGATGCCTGGAAGTGCGCCATTTTAGAGTTGCCGTGCGGCAGGTGGAGGAAGTGGGAATACTCTCGCAGAGGGAATCCACAGTGCTCTCAAGGCACTTGTCTTTTGCTATCCGTTTGCTCTCTACCAGAATTTCTTCACCTATAAAATCAGAATGATGTACACTTCCATGGGATTATGTAATAAGGATACTTAAGACTTTTACTTAAAAAAATAGTGTCCTTCAGAGTAGACGGAGTCCTATAAAAGTTAAAAAGTTGCCAAGCGTCCAGTCCATAGTGCACATCCAAGAGAATCTTATATTCTTGGTACTCTCCAACGAACTGCTATTTAACTGAGTCTCGTAGGTGTACCCCTGGGTAATAGCTGCCACTTTGCAAAGTGGTTCAGAACAAGCTTTTCAGTATTCCATTTGTGCTGTTGTTCGAATTTATGAACTTATTTTAATAGCTAAGCCATTGACCGTTGCTCTCTGACCAGTAGACATTCGCTGCGCTTTAGCCATGGATCGATCAGTCCCCAAGTCACGTTCTTTTCATCCGCTGGTACAGGTAAGAGCCAGCCTTGCGTTTGTGCTGGTCATGGGGACTCTGCGACAGTTCTTCATTAACTGAAAGGAAAATTATCAGTTAGTTCTTTGGAGGCAGCTGAGTGCCTGCCATTGGTCATGGTCAACTCATGCGTGGCTGTTGGCCAGCATTTCTGCAAGTTACTCAAGGCCAGGCCCCCAGAGCAAGGCCGTTGCAGGGTCTCCCCTCACCTCCCAACCACTTCCAACAGAAATGGAATGCTTATTTTGAAAGAATGGACCCGATTGTAGTGGACAAATTACCACTGTAATAATTGTTACATGCTAAGTGTAGCTAAGTATACTTAATATTTAGCAGATTAAGTGTTGATTAAATGTATTAAGACTCCCTCATTCAATAAGCATTGATAAAGCAATGTCTGTAGGCCGGGGGTGGGGATGTGGAAATGAGTAAGATAGAGTTTCTGTCTCTGACCCTCCCTGCCCCCAAAAATGTGTTGGGCATTTGGTCTTTAGATATGTCAAATTAGTCTTCTCCCTTTTACATTTTGACATCCTTTACTGAAAACTGACAGTTTCAACTTTTTACCACCTGCACATTCCCTAACCCCTTAAAATATGACCTCAGTTAAAGCTACTCTACTGAACTATTAAAGCTCATCAATGATATGCTAATTATGAAATCTAGTGGCATTTTTCGACCCCCAGCTTCCTTCCCTGGAACATTTGACACAAGCCCCACCACGCTCCAGTTATTTTCCTCCCTTTGGCTTTTATTATATACCATCATTCTGTGTCCTCTTCTCTGCGCCTGTAGGTTCAACTGTTACCTTGCTGGCAATAACACATTTGATCTTTAGCCCTGAGATATCCCTTAAAAATCCCAACAAGTATCCCTTGGGATCTGGAATCTTCCTGGTACATCAAAAAAATACATCTCTCTTCCTGACCACCACCAACACACACCACTGAATCTGTTTATTTTCAGAATTATAATTATTCATATCATCTAAAACCGAGATCAGAAGCTTATAATCTTATGGGAGGTAGTACATGTTTATAGACTTGAGCCTGGAAATCTTCCCTTTGGCTCCAATATCAAATCCAAGCAATTTACCCCTTGCCAGGCACTTTATATGCGATGTACCCCAGGACACATGCACTCTCCTTGACCTGAGTTCTAGGCCTCCACGACGGCTTGCCATTATAGTCAGGAGGTGTTACATATGCATTGGATAATGACAAGCCATAGGCTACATGAGCCTCAAGATTTAATAGCTAATATTTATTGAGTACTTGTTATGTGCCAGGCACTGTGTGAATCCCTTTGCATGTCTTATCACATTTAATTCTTGCTATGGCGTTATGCTGTAGTCATCCTTGTTAGTCTTACTTTATAGATGAGCAACTGAGGCAGGGAGAAATAAAGAGGAAGCAATTTGCCTACAATCCCAGAAATGGATGGATTCAGGATTCCATCCCAGGCAGTCTGATTCCAGAGCCCACACTCCCACCACTCGGTTACACTGCCTGTCCATTAGATGATTGCTAGTTCAAAGGCGTTGCTTGAGATGGCCCCTGGCTTAGAAAATAAACTCATTGAAATGTGAGTAATTTCTTCCCTTTTAGTCTTCATTAACGAAGACTAACTGCACGACAAGTGCTTTGAATGAGGAACCAGAATACAAATTGTAGAACTGAAAATTGGTGACCTGAGTAATGGGATTGAAGGAAGAGAACTCTAGTAGGAGTGGAGAAGCAGAACAGAGAGACCAAGAGGAAGCTCATCAATCCACAAGGAGTTAGCTCTCCAGTACATGGTGTCTGGTGCAAGGTACAGAGAACAAGAGTGATAATTCACCTTTCTCCTGAAGGAGCTTGCACCCTATCGCTTTACTTCATCGGCCTATTAAGGAGCGTGCTGAGAGGTACTAGACAGGTGAGACTGGCAGGTGGCCTTGAAAACACCTGAGTTTGGTATTGTGGACATTCTGCAGGCCATGAAGTTCTCCTCTTGGGCCACAGGTGAAGAAATGCAGCCTCTTTGACTCAGGGTGACATCTTCATGCTAAGGAATCACCGTCAGAAATAATTACTCCTGTTACATGAAGAGATGAAAGCCTCTCAAAGCTTTCATGAAACCCTTGCCTTGTTTAAAATTCTCCCACAGTTGCCTTCCTTGTTTGTGGTAAGTTTGTTTGCCTGGGCCAAAAGTATTCATCCATTCAACAGATGTCTATTGAATATGTCGTCTGTGTTCAATACTCCAGGAGTTGTGTGCTGGCTGAGAAGGCTAGCTCTGGAGCTGGCTGGCCAGGGTTCAGTTCCTGTCTCTACCATTTTCTAGGTGAGTGGTTTGGGCAATTTACTTAATTGTTACAAGGTAATTTTAATAATAGCTATTATTATAATGACAAAACACGGCTTCTTGGAATTTATAAGTTAGCAGGGATAATAACAACTAATAGTTTTTGGAATAGGCTTGTTAAGAACCTTGTATGTATCACTTCATTTAATCCCCATACCAACCTTATAGCTATTTCCTGCTATTATTCTATTTTACAGATGAAGAAACTGATCTTCAAGAGGTTGGGTGGCCATTGTGACATTGGGAATTCAAACCCTGTTTGGTTTGATTCCATAGTCTGAGCTCTTAACAATTTTACTCTAATAACCCTTAAATTATTCTGATTTTTTCCAAATACTTATCTTTTTCCCTTTTGACTGCTGACTACTAAAGCATATATATGAAGTTCAGTGAAAGATGTCTAGCCATCTGCTACTTGAGGTGTTTGTTTTAGAATGTTAAGTTGCTGAAGGCCGGAATGTGATCACTTACCAGACCTTATTTTGGATCTAACTCTATACAAAAACTTTCAGGCATTCAATAGACATTTTTTTTTTTTAAATAATGATTTTTTGGGCAGTGTTGGTTATTCAGAGAGCAATTTGTCCCTGATCAGGGTGATGGTATTTGGGGGGCAAAGAATAATATTGGGAGTAGAGGTTTAGGAATCTCAGGAGTTGGGGAGGTAAGATAATCAGAACTTGTACTCTAGAAGGTATGAAAGGTCCATGGGAGTGGTTGATGAAGGGTTTTGCTGATGGAAAGTTCAAGATTCAGACATCCACCTCAAGAGCTACTCCTCAAGGCAATTGACAGAGATTGAAGAGTGCAGGATGCTAGAGAATTTTCTTTCTTCCTTTGTGAGAAAATTGATGTTGTCTACATACTAATTAAATTTACATGCATCATTACCTCCCAAGGCTTCAAGTGTAGAGATTAATGTTGAGTGATTGCAATACCTCCACATGTTTTCCATCACATCTTAAAATGCCTCTCTAGGCTGATGAACTAGGATGTATGGAGCTGGCAAGCTGATTTTCTGTTTCAGAATGTAGGACTCTGGGGTTCTGTGAACACACCAGTTAATCTGTCAATGTCCTTTTCTTTACAGAAACAAATTAGGAGTGATTACACTTGCCATAACCCCGGTTGGAAGATTAATGACATGACATTTGACCATCTGGTTACAGTTTTTAAGTGGGAACTGCTAAATAAAGATATAAACTGGTGATATTTTATTTGGGGTCAAGTGATCTCAATTGCCCTCAAACTATAGAAAAGATATTACTACTTACACTTAGGAAAACAGCTACAGAAAGGACTAACCTTTAAAAGTGTTCTTAAAGTTTTTTTTAAAGGAAAATTTGGAAAATAAAGGGAACAGATCTACATAAAAATGAAAATATGTTTAGGCTAAGGTTGTCTGCTAACACTGGAAAACGTAATCAGGAATTATTCCAAAAAAGGATGCACAGTTCTCATTGGGGAGAAGAGGGAAAGATAAGCAAAGCACAGTTGGAATAGAAAATTCTTGAGAGAGTAATACAGTACAAGGTGCCCCTCAGCTGCTATCCTGGCCAGGTACCTACAAGGAATAGTGCCCAGGGCCCTCATTGTCTTACCCCACCACACTTGGGACCCAGTCTCAACTGAATGAAAACCGACAACAGAGAAGCCTGCTTTGGTCCAGTCAGCAGGGCAGTCCTCCCTTGGTATCCTGCAGATGGTTCCTTGGCAAGCTGCTGGCAAGAGCGTGCTAACAGTCATTAGTATTCTTTCCAACAATAAGCCTCAGATGGGACCCCTACTGCATTAAGTGACTGATGCAGAGAGTTTTGCTGCCTCCTTCCACCTCCTCACTCACCCCTCCTGTGCTCCTTACCTATAGCCCAGAAGCTCCAGGCACACTTCAGTGAGAGCCAACAAAAGGGAACCATGGAGAAGAACCACAGAAAGTAGAGGCTTATTACATCATTGTGGGGGCCCCTTAGCTGTTTTGGAGGGTTCTGCTTCTGGTGGGAGTGCTCTGCTCTAATGTTGGGACAAGACTTAGGGAGAAGGGCAGGTCATTCTTCAGGCCATTGACCAGACCTGTAAATGAGGCCAGAGCCAGAAACAGAGAGATTTGCAATGTCTCTCCTCCAACTTCTAATAATTTTGCCAGATGCCTTTTGTGGTTTTCTATACCTGGGATTGTTCTCTCAGTTCTGAAAGCCCATAGTAAAAATCTGTTCCAGAATCTAGGACAATCCCTGGTATATGGTAGCTTCTCAAATATGTGTTGAATGAATGCATGAGAAATCTTCCTACCCAAAAGTATGGTGCACATTTGGAACAAGCTTCAAAGTTGGTGAAAAGACTCTACCTGGAGGGCCTTGGCCTTTGTTGTATAGGGCTGACCTTCTCGCTTTCCTTTGGGTTATATGCTGTGTTGCAAAACATGGAAGCTTTGATCTCTAGACACCTTACATTGTCTAGGGCAGGGATGTGTCAAAGAATGAAGGGGTCACCGTGCAATGATCCTAGTACTCACGTTAAGCATGTCCTTGGGGCCTGGTACTGTGTGTACACATTGCCTGCATTTTGTCCTGCATCAGCCCCCTGTGATGCCGGGCCACACTTTCAAGGGCAGGCTGCCTTCTCCAGGACCTTTTGAAGGAATGTGATTGATATGTCTATACCTTGTAATTATCTACATTATCTAAATAAGCAAAATACTGTAGACCTGTTTAATTTTAATTTTTGCAGATTACAGATGTTTTCCCCCAAAAGTCACCCAGGGATAAGTAAGGCTATAAAACCAAGATTCATCCTTTTTTGAAGAAGAGTCTGTCCCAAATACCAGGTGTCCTGCTGAATGATCTGACCTATAATAACTGATAAGTAGAGGCCAGTAAGAGACTTTGGAATCCATGAGGCTATCTTGGTCTGTTGTTTGCCTCATTTAAGGCTTGATACATTTTTGAGATACTAAACATTTATTTCCCCAAATAGGCAGCCAGAGATGAAACTTGGGAGTGACATGAATGATTCAAGTCTCTGTGACATCAGCATCCTGTTACTGCTCCACAGGGTGCTCAGTGTCACTGGGGGCCTGGCATGCCTGTGAATGACAATGGCCATTGCAACAGCTTTAAAAGACTTCCAAAA